>NW_006283774.1:100423-100703 GCF_000327345.1 Myotis davidii
AGGAGCCGTGGGACTGCGTCCTGGGCCGGGCCCCTCGCGGGTCACGATCGGCCACTAAAGTCACAGGACACGGGTGCCGTGACGGAGTGTATTCCCCACAGGTCAATCTGAGGAGTGACAGTCCCGTAACAATGACTCTCGTTTGGTCCCTAGGAACCAAGGTCGCAGGGCCCAGGCCGTCCTGGCTGAGGCCGTGCCCAGGAGGCAGGGGCTTCGAGGTAGAAGGGTCCTGCTGGGGCCAGGAGGGCTCAGGGCACCGGCGACCTCACCGTCAGAGGGC
>NW_006283774.1:100737-101002 GCF_000327345.1 Myotis davidii
GGGAGGGTTCCAGGCCGGGCACAGCCCCAGGCGCTCCCTGGGGTCCAGCCCCACAAGGACAAGGCCAGGGGTGGCTCCTGACAGGCCTGCTGGCCACCACCTGGTTGGCCAGGGACGGGCTGAAGAGCTGGTGCCCATGTTGTGGGTCCAGCATCTCCCCCAACCCCTCCCCACCCCGACCCTCACCCCCCAGGGCAGGCAGGCAGGAGAAGCTGATGAGACTAGGAGGGGGTGGGGCCGGAGACCCAGGGGCTAGGAGTGGCCT
>NW_006283774.1:101714-102056 GCF_000327345.1 Myotis davidii
AGCCAGGGGGCGCCCAGGGCAATGCCTGCCCCCAGGCTCCTGGCACCACCTGGGGTACAGGCCACACCTGTCGCTCCAACGCCCGGCTCCTCTGGCCCCCACTGCCCAGGGTCCCTCCCCACCCGTGTCCAGACAGGGACGGCTGTTAGCTGGGCCCTGCAGGGAGGTCTCTGCATGTACTTCGGAGTCCTCGCTCGACCCACCAAGCCCACGGCCACCGCGCTGGACGTGTCCTGACCCGGGAGGGACGCCCATGCCGCTCCCACTACTGGTGCCGAGGGGCTGAGCTCTGTCCAAAGCAGGGATGGGCCAGGGCCGGAGCCCAGGGTGCTGTTCCTCCGT
>NW_006283774.1:102295-104908 GCF_000327345.1 Myotis davidii
TCCCCACCCCCCCCGATCCCACAGCTCCCAGGGAAGCAAGGCCAGCCCTGCACCAGCTCCAAGGCCGGCCCTTCCGGGCCCTGCGTCACCCTCCCCCCACCCTGCACCCCGAGCAGCTGTGGGCTCCCAGCAACAGGGCCACAACCTGACCCCCCCAGTCCTGCAGGACCCACCCCTCAGGGTCACCAGCTCTCCAGGGTGGGGTCTGGGGGCACGACTTGGGGCTCATTTAGAGTTCAGACCCCCCCAGAGTTCAGACCCCCCAGGACACACACCCCGGGGACACCCACCTCAGCCCCACCTGCCACTCCTGGGCAGCCCAGCCTCCCGGTCCTGATTCCAGGAGGGGGAGTGGGAGGTGGGACTGGACAGAGGGACACTGGACTGAGGGTGCAGCCGGCTGAGGCCACCAGTGCTGGCGGAGGCTTCACCCATGGTCCCAGAGAACGCCCTGGCCCTGACCCCAGGGGTTCCCAGCAGGAAAGCATCAAGGGCCCTGAGCCAGGACAAGTGCCAACCTTTCCTGTACAAAACCCCCTGCAGGCGTCAGCTGTCACCGCCTGGGGGGCTGAACAGCAGCAAGACCACCAGGCCCCTCGAGCCGTGCCCTCAGGCCAGACTGAAGACTTTGGGGGGGAAACCTGCCCACAGTTCAAGATGCCTCAGGGGCTGCCCTCCCTGCCCACCAGCAGGTTGAACAGGCCCCTGGGACGGCAGCTGGGTGGGGCCCGCCCGTGCACCTCCTCCTCGGCTGGAGTCTGACCCCTGAGCACACCACCCGCTCCGGCGAACCCACGTGAACTCCCGTGGTCTGTGAACGCATGCCGGCAGCCCTGCGCCCTCACCCTGGCCGCCCAGGCCGCCCGCCGGGCTCCCACTGCCGCCTGGAGCTCCTCCTGCAGGGCCTGCAGCTCCCACGCCACCGGGCCCCGTGCACTGGCCCTGCGCCCACGCCCTCGGAGATGGGGCGGGAACGTGGGCTGCGAGGCCTCCGGGGGGCAGGCCCCCAGGACCGTGTCCTGCAGAGGGAGACCCGAGTGAGGGCAGCACAGGCCTGGGCACCACACGCACAGCCCAGACCCAGCACCCAGCCAGGGGGGCGGAGGCCCAGGCTACACAGCAAGCCAGGCAGCTCCCAGCACCCAGGTGGTCTGCAAACCCGAGAAGTCGGCTCCCCCACAGCTGGCAGTGAGGGGCCCACTGGACATTTGGAAGGAGCCCCAGGCACAGCACCGCGGGCCTCCCACTCCCCACGCCCCGGGTGGCTGTGGTCCAGGCCGAGAAGGAGGGAGGATGGGAGGGAGGGAGGGAGGCGGCGGGTCTCAGGGTCCTGACCATCCACTGCCAGAAGACCAGCTCCCGTCGCCGCCAATCCAGCGCAGCCTCCAGGCGGGCGTTCTCGCTCTCCAGCCTCTGCAGCAGCTGCAGCGCAAACCAGCGAGCAGGCCACTCAGGCATCCCCATCACCAGGCAACATGAGCCCGAGGTGCCAACACCATCAGCTGGGACACTGGGCGTCTGCCTTAATCCCAGCACCTCCCTGGCCCCGCCCCTGTGGGCACACAGCAGCGGGTCTGCGTTCCTGCCCCGGGATGGTCCCCCCCCTCCCCAGCAAGATGGCGAGCTTAGCAGACAGGAACGGGTCCCTCCCACCGCAAGCACCAGCCCTGACCTGCCGGCCGCCCTCCGGGTCCCTGAGCAGCTCCGTTTCAGCGACAGACAGGTGGCCGAGGCTGCGGTCGCCGTGGCAGCCACGGGTGTACGCGTGGATCTGGAACGAGCAGCACAGGGCCCCTCAGTGCGTCTCACAGGTGAGGGGACGCACCTGCCAAGTCCGCCCCGGGCAGGACCGTCCTCCGCCGCGGGGGCCGCGCTGGCCCAGAGCCTGCAGAGCGAGGGGCCCTGGGCAGCTCCGGGGGGACGGGGGTGCAGAGGGCCACCTCTGCTTCCTTCCCTCCTCGGTTCGCCAAGTGCCAGGACCGTGTGGTGAGAGAAACAGCCTGTGGACGGGCTCGTGGTCCAGTGGGGCCGAAGGCGGGCCCCGGAGGAACCTGTCTGGCCTGGGGGGCAGAGCGGGCTGCGCCGCAGTGAGGCCTGAAGGTGGCCGTGCCCCCAGCTGCAGGAGTGGCTGGAGCCGCGGCCAGGCAAGAGGGAGTGAGGGGTCCCGGAGGCCAGCCAAGCAGAAGACCCTTTGCTGGGGTGGACATGCAGGCTGCAGGGGTCCCGCACCGAGGAGGGGGCCCAAGGCACCTGCCCAGCCAACTCTCAGCCCAGAACTGGCACTGGACCTGTGGGGGTCACCTGTGCCCACCGGCTGAGCCCTATGGGCCTTTAAGAACCTACAGGAGCTGGCCCCCCGCCCACCAGCCCACACCCAGGACACAGCGAGAGGGGCAGCTGCCCAGGCCGTGACTCCCCCAGGCCTGAGCCCCTGGCATTGCTCAGTGACACCAACCTGAGGCTTCTGGGGATCTTGGTGGACAGGACAGCCAAGCCCACTGGCTCCTGCCCCACTAACTCCCTGCCCCACCAGCTCCTGCCCTACAGGCTCCTGTCCCACCGGCTCCCTGCCCCACCGACTCCCCGCCCCACTGGCTCCCTGCCCCACAGGCT
>NW_006283774.1:105181-105440 GCF_000327345.1 Myotis davidii
TGGGGCCAACCAGTGAGCCCCCCGCCAGGCCCAGGAGGCCCGCCCATGCAGGGCCTCAGGGACAGGCCACAGGCAGGGAGAGGAGCCGGGCAGCCGGAGCCGGAGGGTAGCTGCCCTGCGTGGACAGTCCCCCGGAGGCACTACCTTGCCCAGGAGGACGCACTGCTCCTGCTGACTAGCCATCAAGTTTCGCCACCGAAATCGCAGCTTTCCCATCAGCCACTGCAGGTGGCGCACGTCCACAGGGCCGGCGGCGGCC
>NW_006283774.1:105469-106143 GCF_000327345.1 Myotis davidii
CCAGGGGGAGAGCCAGGGCCAGAGCCCGGGGGCACACTCCCTGCCCTGGAGGAGGGCGTGCAGAGGCGGGGCCCAGGGGCAGCCCTGCCTCGTGTCCTCACCTGGGCAGCCAGGATGACAAGGTCTGGGCCACGGGGGGGAGGCTCACCCTCACCCCACACTCACCTCACACACAGGCATCTCGTCGCCCAGCCGCACGCGGGTCTGGGCCAGCAGCCGCTCGGGCAGGGGCTCCCGGGCCAGGAGCCAGGCGAGGGCCAGGAGCAGCTCGCGGCTGCCCTGGGACCCGTCCTCGGGGAGCCGAGCCAGCCCGAGCCGGGGGTAGCCCTGGGCGCGCAGTGCCGCCTTCACCCAGCGGGCCTGGGCCTCTGCGGGCAGGAGGCCAGCTCAGGGGGCGCCCGCTGCACCCCGGCCCTCAGGGACACCCCCACGACTCCCAAAATCAGGCCTGGAGGGGAGGGGCGGGGCTTAACCTGGCTGGAGAGGCGTGAAGGGCGGGGCTTATGGGTGGGAGGGGCCGAGCCTATGAGGCGGGGCTAATTGGGACCAACAGGGCGGAGCTTGCGAGGGTGGGCGGGCCCAAAGCCTAAGGGGCGTGAACGCTTCCCCGGAAGCGGGTGCTACCTAGACGGGGCTCACACGGATGGGCGTGGCGAGGGGGGTGGTTTACACGA
>NW_006283774.1:107068-108517 GCF_000327345.1 Myotis davidii
CCCTTGCCCTCAGGGTGGGCAGCGTGGTTGTTCTTCAGGACCAGCAGTTCCAGGAGGAGCCCCAGGGCATGAGGTGGGGTGGGGGGCGGGCTGGACAGGGTGGGTTCTTACCCTCATGGCTCCACTGTCCGAGTGGCCGAGGGGGTCATGCCTGGTTTGCTTGTTCCCCCCGACGCGGATGCGGGACGGAGCGGGCGGCTGGTCCGGGAGGCCCGGGTCTGGGCACGAGGGAACTTTTGTGGACTGAGGCTGCAGCAGCCTGTGAACTGGTTACTCACCATTGAATGTGTGCAGGTGCCGTTTATGGCATGTAAATGACACCTCAAAGCTGTAAATAAGACAGTGGGGGGAGGGGGGAGAGGAGAGAGAGAGAAAGAGAGAGAGAGAGAGAGAAGGAAGTCAGCTTGACCCCAGCCAAACCCACAGAAACTGCGGACACGCCTGACCCCCCGTCTTCCTCCCAGTCCTCGCCTTTGCTCACCTGCCTCTCAGGCACAACCAGCTCTTCACCCCTGTGCCCCCATAACTGACCTCCTCCTTCCCCAGCCTCCTCCTCAGGTGCCCTGGGTCTCCCCCTCCCCCCATTTACCAGCTCAGGGCGTGCCGCCTGCTCTCTGGCCCCCCCATCAGTCCCCTCCCCGTCCCAGGTCCAGCCTCAGCTCAGGCTGAGACCAGCACCGGCGTCCAGCCTGGCCCTGCCTTCTCGCTCCACAGCAGCCGGAGGCCTGGCTGACCGGCTCTCCCTGCAGGCCAGCTCTCTCCACACTCACCCCAAGTTGCCCCCTGGGGGGTCTCTGCTGCCACCCAGCGATCCGTGTCCCGTCCGCTCGGGACACACTGTCCTGTGCCCCTGCTGCCCACTGTGTCCCCAGCCCAGCCCACACTGTCCGCTGAGAACCTCGCCTCAGCTGCCCCCGCCTCTAGCTCCCACCTCTGGGAATTCAGTGAGTCACTCCATCTTCCTTTTTTTTTTTCCTTAAGTCCTCACCCAAGAATATTTTTTCATTGATTTTTAGAGAGTGGAAGAGAGAGAGAGAGACAGAAACGTCAGTGTGAGAGAAACACATCCATTGGTTGCCTCCTGCACAAGCGCCAACCAGGGCCCAGGCCGGGGAGGAGCCTGCGCCCGAGGTACATGCCCTTGGCCACAATCCAGCCCCGGACCCCTGGGTCACAGGCCAACGCTCTGACCACTGAGAAACCAGCTACGGCCCGAGGCTATATTTTTATCGATTTTCAGAGGGAGGGAGAGAAAAACATCTATACATGTCCCGAGGGAGGATCGAACCCACAACCTAGGTACATACCCTGCGTGGGAATGAAACTCGAAACCTTTGGATGTCCGGGACGCTCCAACCAACTGAGCTGCCTGGCCAAGGCAAATCACCCGTCTGTCTGTCTCACACCCCACACTGCAAGCTGCCTTTCAGCCCCGCCTGCCGCCCCCCA
>NW_006283774.1:109466-110046 GCF_000327345.1 Myotis davidii
GGGGATCAGGGTGGGGTGTACCTGGGTCTACTTGAAGGTGTGACTCTCAGCGCCACCTCGACCAAAGCCTACAGAGAAAACAGGGTGCAGGTGAGAGGCGGCCAGAGGCCTGGGGGGCTGGGTGTGGCGTGGGGGGCCGTGGGGCCTGGGGGAGCTTACCTTTGGGTCCGAACATGGCGGCGTAGCAGGGGTGGTTGCAGTAGGGCTTGCCTTCGTGCTGCAGAGAGAGGCCATGAGAGGCTGTCCCCCTCCCTCTCCCCCACCCCTGCTGCCCTCAGGCCCCGCCTACCTCGGCATGGCCCCCCGAGGTCAGGGTCTTCCCGCACTTCTCACACTTGAGGCAGGGCCGGTGCCAGTCCTTCCCCAGGGACGTCACCCGCTCAGCTGCAGAAAGGGCAGACAGGTTCCCCTGAGACGGGCCCTGGGGCGCAGGGCGCACCCCTCCTCTCGCTCCCACTCTCCGGCCAGCTCCGCCCGGGGCCCACCTCAAGTCTCAACGGCCTTTGTGGTTTTTGTTTGTTTGTTTTTAAATATTTTTACTGATTTCAGAGAGGAAGGGAGAGGGAGAGACTCAGTGATC
>NW_006283774.1:112067-112832 GCF_000327345.1 Myotis davidii
CTCTGCCTAGCTCCTCCCCGCGGCCACCACGGCTACCAGCGTCCTCATCTCCCCTCAACACACCCATCCCCCAAAGTACATCATCCCTGGGCCCCTCTCCGCGTCCCTGTGGAGGGGACCACCTTCCCACAGGGCTAGGGGCTCCTGGCCTCCCCAGCAGACACTCAGCCCCAGCAGCACCCAGTGACCCCCCCCCAAGCCCACCTGCCTGCCCCCAAGCCCTATAGCCGGATCCTGGGATACAGGGGGCAGCCTGGGTGCCCCCATCTCAACACCTCCACCCACCCCAGGAGCCCAGCTTGTGTGGGGGTGGGAGCTCCCAGGGTTCATGGGTGATGGAGGGCACATCCCAGAGTCTCCTGTCTGTGAGGGGGCCACACTAGACCCCATGCCCATGGCCTGCGCCCCCACCTCTCTCAGCTGGCTCCCTCCTCCCCGGGACCACCCCTCTGAGGCCGTTCTGCCCCCACTGGGGCTCTGTATTTAAAGGGCCAGAAGGTTGAGGACCACGGCTGTAGCCGGAGCCGCCTGGCACCGAGGCCTCCGCCCAGAGCATCCAGGGGGACCGCTTCCTGGGACCTGCAGGTGGTGTGTGCAGCCTGTGTGGCCTGAGTGCTGTCATCTCCTGGCTCCGGATCCCTGAGCAAACGGGAGGAAGGAGGTGGCCAGTGGTCATGGGGGCAGGGCAGCAGGGGAGATGGGCTTCTGTCCCAGGCCCCGGGTCCTGGGACCCCTCAGTGGCTGGCTGTCCCCTGCCCTCGGAGT
>NW_006283774.1:113992-114957 GCF_000327345.1 Myotis davidii
GGGGGGAAACACAGGGGGCAGGGGAGAGGGCCATGGCCGCGCCCTCTGGTTGGTATGGAGCGTGGTTTTTCCGACACTGGATTCACACACACACACACTCAGGGACACACACACACACAGGGACACACACACTCAGGCACACACAGACACAGGGACACACACACTCAGGGACACACACACACTCAGGGACACACTCACTCAGGGACACACTCACTCAGGGACACATTCACTCAGGGACACACACACACACACAAGCCCTCCCAGAGCTTCATCCACAGGCTGGTGTGCCCCTCCAATTCCCTGAGCCCCCAATCTGTCCCACCTGCCCATGGAGTGGGGGCCCCATACCAGCTTCGGTGGGGCCATGGGTGGACAGTCACTCAGGGACACACTCACTCAGGGACACATTCACTCAGGGACACACACACACACACAAGCCCTCCCAGAGCTTCATCCACAGGCTGGTGTGCCCCTCCAATTCCCTGAGCCCCCAATCTGTCCCACCTGCCCATGGAGTGGGGGCCCCATACCAGCTTCGGTGGGGCCATGGGTGGACAGCCCCTGCCTCCCCCAGACTCCAGGTCCGTCTGAGGCGTGGCCTCTCCGCGTCCCCCAGCCCTGGGCCCCACCAGGTGCAGGCCTCCTGCCTGTGCCAGGGCACCGGCCCAGGATGCAGTGGGGAGCGGTGCTGACCCGGTCCACCGGACTCAGAACCAGGGGCCAGTAGTGCTGTCATCTCCTGGCTCCGGATCCCTGAGCAAACGGGAGGAAGGAGGTGGCCAGTGGTCATGGGGGCAGGGCAGCAGGGGAGATGGGCTTCTGTCCCAGGCCCCGGGTCCTGGGACCCCTCAGTGGCTGGCTGTCCCCTGCCCTCGGAGTGGAGTGCCTGCTCTGCCCTGGTGGGACCCCCAGTCTCCCGCCCGCCCACCCTCCCTTGTCTGCTCCTGCCACATGGGGGCCGCGGC
>NW_006283774.1:115108-115397 GCF_000327345.1 Myotis davidii
TGGTCCTCCCAGAGCATCCAGGGGGACCGCTTCCTGGGACCTGCAGGTGGTGTGTGCAGCCTGTGTGGCCTGAGTGCTGTCATCTCCTGGCTCCGGATCCCCCAGCGAACGGGAGGAAGGAGGAGTCCAGTGGTCATGGGGGCAGGGCAGCGGGGGAGATGGGCCTCTGTCCCAGGCCACACAGGCTGCACACACCACCTGCAGGTCCCAGGAAGTGGCCCCCTGGTGCGCTGGGCGGAGGCCGTGGTGCCAGGCGGCTCCGTCTACAGCAGCGGTTCTCAACCTTCTG
>NW_006283774.1:117625-120073 GCF_000327345.1 Myotis davidii
GGGGGGAAACACAGGGGGCAGGGGAGAGGGCCATGGCCGCGCCCTCTGGTTGGTATGGAGCGTGGTTTTTCCGACACTGGATTCACACACACACACACTCAGGGACACACACACACACAGGGACACACACACTCAGGGACACACACACTCAGGGACACACACACTCAGGGACACACACACACTCAGGGACGCACACTCAGGGACACACACACTCAGGGACACACACACACACAGGGACACACACACTCAGGGACACACACACACTCAGGGACACACACACTCAGGGACACACACACACACAGGGACACACACACTCAGGGACACACACACACTCAGGGACACACTCACTCAGGGACACACTCACTCAGGGACACATTCACTCAGGGACACACACACACACACAAGCCCTCCCAGAGCTTCATCCACAGGCTGGTGTGCCCCTCCAATTCCCTGAGCCCCCAATCTGTCCCACCTGCCCATGGAGTGGGGGCCCCATACCAGCTTCGGTGGGGCCATGGGTGGACAGCCCCTGCCTCCCCCAGACTCCAGGTCCGTCTGAGGCGTGGCCTCTCCGCGTCCCCCAGCCCTGGGCCCCACCAGGTGCAGGCCTCCTGCCCGTGCCAGGGCACCGGCCCAGGATGCAGTGGGGAGCGGTGCTGACCCGGTCCACCGGACTCAGAACCAGGGGCCAGTGCAGGGCCTTGTCAGGCCCTCCACCCCTGACCCCACTCTTTTGTGGGTGCTAGTGGCACATGTTGCAGGAACAAATGGAAGAACTGAACCCCCTCACATACCCCAAGGTGCGGCCCCAACTTGCCCGCCCAGTGCTCCCAGCAGCAGCCAGCAGGCCCCAGGGCCTTGTCTGCAGCATGAAGGACAGAGCGGCCAGGCCAGGACACAGAGCACCCCAGGCTGCTCCTGTGCCCAGAACACCCCCGCGCTGTGCCAGCACCGCAGGAGGGCACCGAGGGCCTGAGCTCTGGGGAGGCCAACGGAGGGTCCTGGGTACAGAGCCAAGGCCGCCCCACCTGCTCCCTCCCTCTGCACCCTCCCCACCCTCACAGGCCCCAGAGGCTGGGTGGGTGCAGGCGGGAGCCAGGCAGGACCTGCCTCCTGGAGGCCGCAGGGCCGGGCCAGTGACCTCTGAGGAATCCACACAGCAGCCGCCCACCCCACGGGGCAAGTTCTGCTCCTCAGGGCTGGGCGGCACGCTCTGGCCTCACCCCCGAAGCCCCGCCCAGCGCCCCGCCCTGGCCTCCAGGTCGGCTGCTCGGGCTGCTGGTCCGAATGAGCCCGGGGTGTGGACAGGTGCAAGAATGTCCCCGCTCTTGCACACACACAGGTGCCCTGAGCCGTCAACACGTGCCAGGACGACCACAGAGCCGGGAGACCAGGGCAGCTCCTGGGCTCCAGCCAGGGGTCGCGGCCCACAGTTTGGGAACCGCTGGTCTACAGGGTCAGCCAGTGATGGGTGCGTGGACTTGCGGGGCCGTGTGTGTGTGTGTGTGTGTGTGTGTGTGTGTGTGCCCCACCCACGCCCCAGCTCAGGGCAGGGGGGCAGCCCATCAGCATCTGTCCTCCCCTCCCCCTCCTCCCACTGCAACTCCAACCTCACCCTGTGTGGAAGCCCCCCCTTGAAAACCTGGGTGATGAGTCCTGCTGTTATTGCCGTTGCCATGGTCACAGGGCGGGAAACACAGGGGGCAGGGGAGAGGGCCATGGCCGCGCCCTCTGGTTGGTATGGAGCGTGGTTTTTCCGACACTGGATTCACACACACACACACTCAGGGACACACACACACACAGGGACACACACACAGGGACACACACACACTCAGGGACACACACACTCAGGGACACACACACACACAGGGACACACACACTCAGGGACACACACACACTCAGGGACACACTCACTCAGGGACACACTCACTCAGGGACACATTCACTCAGGGACACACACACACACACAAGCCCTCCCAGAGCTTCATCCACAGGCTGGTGTGCCCCTCCAATTCCCTGAGCCCCCAATCTGTCCCACCTGCCCATGGAGTGGGGGCCCCATACCAGCTTCGGTGGGGCCATGGGTGGACAGCCCCTGCCTCCCCCAGACTCCAGGTCCGTCTGAGGCGTGGCCTCTCCGCGTCCCCCAGCCCTGGGCCCCACCAGGTGCAGGCCTCCTGCCTGTGCCAGGGCACCGGCCCAGGATGCAGTGGGGAGCGGTGCTGACCCGGTCCACCGGACTCAGAACCAGGGGCCAGTGCAGGGCCTTGTCAGGCCCTCCACCCCTGACCCCACTCTTTTGTGGGTGCTAGTGGCACATGTTGCAGGAACAAATGGAAGAACTGAACCCCCTCACATACCCCAAGGTGCGGCCCCAACTTGCCCGCCCAGTGCTCCCAGCAGCAGCCAGCAGGCCCCAGGGCCTTCACTGCAGCATGAAGGAC
>NW_006283774.1:120963-121960 GCF_000327345.1 Myotis davidii
GCCACAGCCAGGCCTGGCTGGGAAAATGCGCTGCCCACACCTGGCCCTGGAACCATCAGCCCTCGCCCGACCTCGCCCCCAGGGCCCCTGGCGCTCAGCCCCAGGCCACAGCCAATGGGCAGCTGGTGCTCGGACCCAGGGCAGAGCACCCCACCCCCCACCCACCCTCCTAAGAAGTTCAGGGAGTCCAGTCTGAGCTGCACGGGGTCCACAAGGAGCAGGGGAGGGCTGCCCAGAGAATTGGGGGCCTCAGGGAACTGGGGCAGTGGGGGCACCCGCCAGGACGCCACTGGCCCAGGTCAGAGGTAGGGGGGTGCGGCAGGGACCTAGAGGGGCCGGGCCAGGAGTCATGGGAAAGCTGGACCAGTGGGAGTGGGGGGCAGTTGGGGCGCAGGATGAAGGAGGTCAGGTGTTGTGTGCAGCCCTGGGGTTTGGGGGTACAGCAAGGTGGTGGTCAGGTGGCATTTCAGGGCCGCCTCGCTGGCTGAGCAGGGGTCAGGGGTCGTGCATCGTTTATTTTTTTTTAATATATTTTATTGATTTTTTACAGAGAGGAAGGGAGAGAGAGTTAGAAACATCGATGAGAGAGAAACATCGATCAGCTGCCTCCTGCACATCTCCCACTGGGGATGTGCCCGCAACCCAGGCACACGCCCCCGACCGGAATCGGACCTGGGACCTTTCAGTCCGCAGGCCGACGCTCTATCCACTGAGCCAAACCGGTTTTGGCTATTTTTTTAAATATATTTTTATTTCAGGGAGGAAGGGAGAGGAAGAGATAGAAACATCAATGATGAGAGAGAATATTGATCCGCATCAGCCCACAACCCCGGCATGTGCCCTAACCAGGAATGGAACCCGAGAGCCTTCAGTACGCAGGCCTGCGCTCTACCCACTGAGCCGAACCGGCCGGGCACGTCCCCTGCCTCTTGCGGATGCGGCCAGGGCTTCGGGAGCCGGAGGAGGAAGCACCTGTCTCGCTGGGGGGCTCCGCGTC
>NW_006283774.1:123102-123753 GCF_000327345.1 Myotis davidii
CCACGGCAACCAGGACGCTAGCCCAGCGATGAGAGCCGCGGCAGAGGGGGCAGACTCGGGATTCCAGGCTCAGCCCGGGCTGAAGGCCCCCTCACGCCATCCACCCCTCTGCTCACCTGTCCCCGCCCCCCACACACGTGGCATGCCCCCTGCCACCGTGCCCAGGCGGACCCTCCCGCACCCCGGGGTCTCTGATGGCCCCAGGCATCTCCTGACGGACGCCCAGCGCTGGCATTTCCGGGGGTCCAGGCTCAGCCCTAGGCTCCAGGGAGGTGACCTCAGCATGCAAGGCCCCTCTCCACTCCTGGACCCCACGCCCAGGAGGCCTCCCACCACCCTGTGTGGGCCCCACCGCTCAAAACAGCCTCCCTCCCGCCACCGCCAACCTTGGGAACAGGACCTGGGGCCCCAGAAGCCGGCCAGGCTCGCGGGGAGCCCTTGTGGGTGGGACGGAGCCGGGCCCTGCGCTGGGCTCAGGTCCCGCCACAGCCAGAAGCGATCCTCAAACATTTTATTGAGCAAAAGTGTGCGTTGTGTGTGAGCCACGGGAGGGTGGTGGGCAGTGCTTGGGAGGAGCGTGGGAGACAGCAGAGGGCCCGTCCGGGGACACGCGGGCGTGGTGTGGCCGCCGGCCAAAGGCGATAAATAAGT
>NW_006283774.1:125121-126175 GCF_000327345.1 Myotis davidii
GAGGGGGAGAGGGTGACCCGAGGCCCTGGGCGGGCAGCTCCCCGGGCGGGCCCCTCCCCAGGCGGGGGCTGGGCGCTCACTCACCGAAGTAGACCCTCTTGTTGCAGCGAGGACACATGTTGGGCTCCCCGGTAAAGGTGGTGACGCTGGAGGCTGTGGGCGGAGGCGAGTCAGGGCCACCAAGGGGCTCCCCAACCTCCCCCTCAACGCAGAGCCTGGCCCACCTTTGCTGGGCCCCTTTGGGGGGCCACTCGCCTTCCGCTCCTCAGCTCGGGCCACGGGCACCTCGATGGGGCCAGTGACCTGCGGGCCCTCTACAGCCGGTTTCTCGTAGATGTAGGAGCCGGCACCCCCGATGTTCACACCTGGGGGGAGGCAGGCACGGTGTGTGTGGGGGGTGGCCCGTGCCCTCGCCCACCACCCAGGCCCCACACCACACCCAGCTTCTCAGAAAACGGTCCTCAGCCCGGCCAGCGTGGCTCAGTGGTTGAGCGGCCCGCGGGGACACGCGGGGACACGCGGGGCCAGGAGACCGACATGAAGACACGCGGGGTCACACAGGCAGGGAGGCCCAAGGACACACAGGGGGTGGCGGTGCGGGCACAGGCAGGCGCCTCTAGGGGCGTGGGTGGCGGCCTCCTCCCCCAACACGCAGGCCCCGGACTTGGGCCCGGACCCACTGAGGCAGGACTGGGCAGCTGGGCACTGCCCCCCGGGCCCAGCAGTGGGTCCTGGGCAGGCAGGATCTTAGGGCTGGACTTTGCCCTCGGGGTCCCTGTCGTAGATGTAGCTGCCCACAGCTCCAGTATTCACTCCTGTGGAGAACGGCCAAAAGGGGGTGCTGGGGGTGCGGAGGGGTGCGGAGGGGGCCCCAGGTGCCCCACCCGCCGGGCCACACTCACCCTTGGGTCCGAAGAGGATTCCGTAGCAGGGCTTGTGGCAGTAGGGCTGGCCATCGTGCTGGGGGCAGGAGGGGGTAAGGTGGGGGTCCCCCGACTCCCCTGTCCCCACCCGCTCTGGTGGCTTCCTCCTCACACCCCTCCCGGGCCCAGAG
>NW_006283774.1:128212-129796 GCF_000327345.1 Myotis davidii
GTCTTGCTGCAGCGCTCACACTTCAGGCAGAACTTGTGCCAGTCCTTGCCCAGTGAGCTCACCTTCTCAGCTGGGGGGAGAGGAGGCCAGAGCCCGCCATGCACCCCCTCTCCTCCTCAGGGCCCACGCTGTCCCCCTGGTCTGGGGGGCCCTCACTGCCCAGGGCTGTGAGCTGGGGGGTCATCAGTAACCCCAGCATCACACCTGCCTCACCGTCTCCCTCACACATCCCTGACCAGCCCCGAGCCCCCAGTCAGGCTTGGAGCCGGCAGAGGCCCCGGTCTGGGGGAGTGGCCCTGAGCCCCCAGACCCCTGTGGGGAGGCCAGGAGGGACCGAGGAGCCTGCCTGTCTGCACTTGGCCCCGAGCTCCCCACCCACTGCCTCCAGCTGCTGCTGTGGAGCCCGCGGTCTGGGACCAGCTGCTGAGGGTCGGCCGGGCCCCCTCCCCATCCCCCCACACGGTGCTGGGGCTGCCTGGCCATCTCCGAATGAAGGGAAGCAGGGGGCTCTCCAGGGTGCACGGCAGGAAAAGGGCCGAGGAGAGGGCAGGAAGAAAGGCCGGGGAGCAGCGGAATTCCGGGTGGGGGCAGGCGGCCAGCAGCTCTGTCCGCCTCACACAGAGGTGTTGTCCGGGCCGGCCTCACCTAGGGTTCCTCAGCCCCCCACCAGGGCAAGGCGGGAGCTCGGGAGCCCAAGGCTGTTCAGACGGTGCCAGCAGCATCCTCGCCCGTTCCCCTGGCCAGGTCAGGGTCACCACCGCCACCTGCACCTGGTGTTCTGGGACGTGGCCACTCAGGGCAGGGGATGACCCTTAGGCCCACGGGCAGGTCAACAGCCGCACATCGCTGGCCGAGCTGGGGAGACAGACTTCACGGGGCCTATGGCTTGGAAAGGAACGGGCACCCCACCCGGCCGCACCATTGTTGGGGACACAAAGGCACAGTATCCCCGTCCCACTCTGCTCACACTCAGGTGTCGGCTACTGAGGAGGGGGTGCTGGGGCGCAGCCTGCTGGGCGGGGGGTAGGATCCTGCCCCCCCTCCGCCGCCAGCCCCTCCGGCCAGGACGGCCCCAGCGGTCTGAACGCCTTTGTTTGCTGCGAGGAGCCCGGCCGCCCAGGCTGGCAGCGCATTTTTCCGCCTGGTCCACAGGCCTGTCCACCCAGCGGGAGGGCAGCTGGGGGCAAACCTGGCAGCAGGGTGGGCAGGAGGACCCGGGGCTGTCTCCCGCCCTGCACCCCCGGCAGGAGCCCTCGCTGGGGTGGATGGAGGGCGGAGGGCTCCTGGGAGGCGGCGGCAGGAAGCCCCTCGGCTCCCGGCCAGGCCAGCATGACCACTGCTCCAGAGTGACCAGGGCAGGGGCCCTTGTCTGTCCCCACCCATCTGGCCATCCTGCCTTCTGGCCCGGTCTCCCCTCTTCGCAGGCGGGTGGGAGGGCGCAGCGGGGATGCGAGAGCGCCAACCCCCGCCCCTCTGTCCGCTTCTGTCCTGGTTGTTCTGACGGGGGAGGGGGGCGGGGGGCGCTCAGGGGAACTCGCTCGTGCCCCGCTAAGCCCGTAGGGAAGTCCTGGGGGACTCGCACCC
>NW_006283774.1:131350-133105 GCF_000327345.1 Myotis davidii
CTAACCCCGCCGCACTCCCACCTGGGGGGGGACCTGGAGGACCCTCCGCCCTCCTCTCGGGGGTTCCCCTCACCATAGGCCCTTCTCTGGGCCCCCAGCCCCAGCTGAGCCTCAACCTGTGGGGCGGACAGACCCCTCCAGGCCCAGGTGACAGGACCAGCACCCCTCACCCACTCTCCTGCCGGAGACGGGCGGAGCCTGGCCCCATCCCTCACCAGTGGAGTGGAGGAGCAGCCAGTGTCCCCAACCTCCCGAACCCAGGGTTCCTGGCTCCCTGCCCTGGCCAGCTCCTTGGGGTGGCTACCCCACCCCCCCACTCACACTCACACCCTACAGCCACTGAAACACAAGATTCCCCGGAGCCTGACCGACCAGCCTGACCAGCCCCCTCTGGCGCCCGGCTCTGGCCCCGAGCCAGCCCAGGAGGAGGCGGGCAGGAGGACTGGGTCCCTTCCTGGACAGGGCGGCCAGCTGTGGGGCTCGCCCCGGTCACTCATTCTCAGCCTGCTCCTTGCTCAGGCCGGTTCAGGTGTCCCTGAATAATTTAATTCATGGCCTGGTGCCCGCCAAGTGGCAGTTACCGTGCCCTCTCCACCAGGGAGCCCCGGCCAGGCTCCCTCCCTCCTGCCACTCCACCTCTGACAGTGGCAGGACTGACCGCTGTGGAGGCGGCCTGGCCGCACAGGTGTCTGGGGGGAGGTCCCGGGCCCAGCCCTGCCTGGAGAGAGAACGGGGTGGGTCCAAGGAATGGCATCCGGCCCTGGCCAGGTGCCCTGGAGAGCACGGGACAGTGCCCTGCCCCCAGCCACAGCTCCAGGCCTCAGGCTCCCTCGTGCCCCAGGGCTATTCTGGACCTGGTGGGCAGCGTCACTGACCAATGGACACAGAGCAACAGCGTCCACCTGAGGCCACGGAGGGTGACAGGGACCAGGGAGGCTCCAGGTGAGCAGGCAGGGCCCTGAGGTGGCGGGGCCAGGCGTGGGGGCAGATCCCTCCCCTGGGGCCACAGTGGCATGGCATCCACCGGATCACCAGTCTTCCTGTGCCCCGTCGTCCTGGCAACGTTGGCAGATGACATCAGGATCCTGGAGCTCCGGCTGCGGGACCCAGGCTGGGCTCCCCGAGGGTGTGGGAGGCCCGGCAGGCAGGCCCCATGGGGACGACTCTAGTCGGCATGAGATGGCCCTGGCCCCGGGGCCACAGGGCAGCAGCCCGTGCGGGGCCTCCAAGGCTGGCGCACCCGGCCCTTGCTCCCCAGTGTGCCCACTCCCCACTCCTGGGCGGGGGGTTACTCCTCAGGGCCTGTCTGCCCAGCAGGAAGGGTAGGGGCTACCTTGCTCAGGCCTGGGTGGCAGCAGGCAGGCAGGAAGCCCTGAGCCTCAGGAGGGAAGGGGGCTGGGGGGCCGGAGGGCAGGGCCTGGGCAGAGCCTCCCCCTCCCCCGGAGAAGCTCTCAAGGTCACCTTCTGGTCTGCATCCTGGGCAGCGGGGGCTGTGGGGGCAGGGCTGCAGGTTGGAGTGGGCCGGGGAGCTGAACCGTCCAGCGACACCCCGGCCTGTCACCCTCCTTCCCCCACAGGTTGTCAGAGGGAGGCCCGGACGCCCCTTATCTCCCCAGCAGTGAGCAGTGGCTTCTATTTCCAGCCCCTGCCGAGATGTGCGTGCCTCCGGGGAGGCTGGGAGCGGAGGCGGGGCTCAGGCGGGAGGAGGGAGCCCCCTCCGGGCTGGGCTGGGCTGGCGGTGTGGTGGGTGGGTGG
>NW_006283774.1:134377-134779 GCF_000327345.1 Myotis davidii
CGGTGGCCATGTAGAACACGTCGTCAGGGGCGTCGATCCAGTTCATCCGCCGCCGCTTCACGGGGGGCAGGGAGCCCCCCCGGATGAGGCGCACTTTGGTGGGGTATGACTTCCCGTTGAGCAGGAGGTTCCGGCTTGGTCCCTGGGCAAGGGGAGGTGTGAGGGGTGCCCCTGGGCCTCCACCCTGCACCCCCTGCCTGCCCTCCATGGGTCCCACTGGACCTCCTCCCCAAGCCCAGGGCCGTGTGCACACGTGTGCCCTCCTCTTACCATGTGCCTGGTCTGTCCGTGGTTCGTCAGGCCTGACAAGAGGGGGACAGAACGTGAGGCACGTGGCGCACTCACACCTGGGCACCCCGGCCGGCCTGGGGAGAGGCCACCAGGCCCCCCCCCACGGCCCAC
>NW_006283774.1:134960-136593 GCF_000327345.1 Myotis davidii
GCCAGCAGGCTCAGACCCCAGGTGGCCGGCTGCCCTCACTGACCCCAGGCTGGGGGGCTGGCGCCGCAAGCTCCCGCCAGGAGTCAGGACAGGCGCTGTCCCAGGTCACACCCGCCGGCCCGGCTGCACCGAGGCCCCGGCTCCACATGCATGTTGCGAGAGAACCTGAGCAAAGTCAGGGCAACACCACCTCCCTGGCCCATGTGTTGGACGTGTGTGTGTGTGTGTGTGTGTGTGTGTCTATGTGAGCGTGCCCGTGTATAAGAGTGCCCATGTATGAATGTCAGTGTGTGTGTGCATGTGTATGAGTGCCCAAGTGTGAGCATCCCCATGTGCGTGTCTATGTGAAAGTGTGCACGTGTGTGTGTGTGAGCGTGTCGGTGTGAGCGTGTGCATGTGTATGAATGTCTGTGTGTGTGTCCGTGTGTGAGTGTGCCCATGTGTCCGTTTGTATGAGTGTCCCTGTGTGAGCGTGTCCGTGTGTGAGTGTGCCCATGTGTCCGTGTGTATGAGTGTCCCTGTGTGAGCGTGTCCACGTGTGAGTGTGCCCATGTGAGAGCGGCCCTGGCACTACTTACCCAGGTAAGTGCCTACCAAAAGGGCCGGGTTGCAGAGAGAAGAAAACACTGAGCGTTAGCGTGGGCGCATGCCCGGGGGAGGCGGGGAGGCAGGCGCAGAGTGAGGGGCAGGAGTGAGTGAGTGAAAGTCCCAGGTGGGGCTGGCCCTTCCCAGCGCTCAGGACCACACGCTGGACAGACAACACGGAAGCACCCCATTTTGGAAAAACCCACAAGTGCACACGGACTCCACGCACCTGCGTGCTAATCGCTTTCATGAAAGAAGCCCGAAGCCCAGGGCGCCTGCTGACGGCCCCTGTGCCCGCGCTGCGGGCTTCCCCAGGGTCCCGGGGCCCCTCGGGCCACAGGGACACTGGGGAGCCAGGGCGGCGACCCCACAGGGCATGCCCGCTGGGGCTCCCAGGTGCAGCGGGGAGGTGTGCCCAGGAGACGGCTGGCTGGCGGCCCCCACGCCGGCCCCGCCAGGCCCACGCCCCACGCCCCACGGTGCTGATCCTGGTCCCCCCCACTGCCTGGCCAGCCCCCAGAGCACCAGCTGCCCTCCAGCCAGGCCAGCCCAAGGTGCCAGGGTGCCACCGACTGCCCATCCAAGGGGCTGGCAGGAGCTCAGGACACGTTCCCCGAATCCTCCCTTTCCTTGTGGCTCTGTCCACTCTGTGTGGCTGCTGCTGCGGGCGGACCCAACCTGGGCTGGCCCGCTCCCCAGGGCAGGTGTTCCCAGCCCTGGCTGACGGCCCCACAGCCCTTGATGCCCTCCTCCAACTAAGGGGCAAAGGCAGGGCCTGGAGCCCATGGGCAGGACCTGGACCTCAAGAGCCCCTCCTGAAGCCACTGCCAACCCCACGCATGGTGAGAGGACCGACCCCACGCGGCCTTGTCCCCATCCCCAAGCTCAGTCCCCTTCCCCTGAGGGCACTGAGCCCGGTGCCCACCTGGGCCTGGCAGCCCTCCCCAGCCACGCCAACCACACCCACAGCTCCGTCCATCACCCCCCCAGGCAGGGCGCACACGAGCTGCAGGCACAACACGGCGGCCACGAGAGCAGAGGCTGGGGC
>NW_006283774.1:136812-137061 GCF_000327345.1 Myotis davidii
CCAGGGAGGTCCCTGAGCCCCGGCCACGCCACCACGCGAGCAGACACACAGCTTCGCGCAGCGGCCACCAGGCCTTACCCCTACTGGGCATCAAGAGGCGCTTCTTCATGTTGCCTGGCAGCGCCCGACGGCAGGGGAGAGAGGGAGAGAGAACACGGTCAGCGGCGCGGGCGAGGCGCAGGCAGGGCGCAGGCAGGGCACAGGCTGGGGCACAGGCTGGGGCACAGGCGGGGCTGGGCTGCAGGCTGT
>NW_006283774.1:137907-138113 GCF_000327345.1 Myotis davidii
ATCTGCACACACACACCCCTGCACACACACCTCTGCACACACACTCACCTGCACACACACCTGCACACACACACCTTCCTGCACACACACCTCTGCACACACACACCCCGCTCCTATACACACACACACACATCCCTCCTGCATGTGCACACACACACACCCCTCCTGCACACACACCCCCCGCCCACACACACGCCCCTACACAC
>NW_006283774.1:139676-140579 GCF_000327345.1 Myotis davidii
CTCCACGGGCCCCCCCTGTCCCCACCCGGCCGAGGGCGGGGCGGGGGCCCAGCACTTACTAGTTGGGGATATAAACTTGCTTTAACTTGCTCTCTGCTTCGGCGGCTTTCAAGCGTTTCTTAAAACAAAACAGCGGGTCAGTGAGGCCAGCAGGCGGCCAGGGAGGGGCTGTCCCGGGGGGAGCGGAGCTCCGGTGTCACCCCGACTGCCTGCCTCGTGGGGGTCACCCCAAAGCCCCTCAGGTTCTGCCACACGGAACCACGGTGCCCTGGGATGCTTATGTCCGTGGTCCCCAGCCCACCTGCTGCACGTGTCTGTCCGTGGTCCCCCAGCCCACCCGCTGCATGTATCTGTCCGTGGTCCCCAGCCCACCCGCTGCACGTATCTGTCCGTGGTCCCCCAGCCCACCCGCTGCACGTATCTGTCCGTGGTCCCCAGCCCACCCGCTGCACGTATCTGTCCGTGGTCCCCCAGCCCACCCGCTGCACGTGTCTGTCCGTGGTCCCCCAGCCCACCTGCTGCACGTATCTGTCTGTGGTCCCCCAGCCCACCTGCTGCACGTATCTGTCGGTGGTCTTCCACATGTAGTAATACTCGATGATGCTGGTAAGTGACTTCCAGGGCAGCTGGGGAGAGAAGGGCACTTGAGGAGGCCCCGTGTGCCCCCGGAACACCGCCAGGAGCAGCCCCCATTTCTAAACACATTTCTCCTCTAGGTCACGGCTCTGCCTGAGCCCCTCCCCCCGGGCCAGCTCCTGGCCGAGGACGGCAGGCCCACGTCCCGCTGGTGAGCGTGCGGCTTCTCCAACACAACTGCTGAACGTGCCGTGTGCCCGCGCTCAGCTCACGCACACCGGGTGCCCAGAGGTTCTCCCCAGAACGCCTGGTGCCCGGGCTCGTGGC
>NW_006283774.1:141120-142814 GCF_000327345.1 Myotis davidii
GCCTCTGGCCCTCGGGATGGGCCGCCTGCCACCCCATGGGCTCCTGGTCACGCCCCCACCCCCCGCACAGACACAGCCAAGAGCGACCCCAGGCCCCTCGTCCTTTCTGAGGAGGGCAAGTGTTTCAGGAGACGGGGCGGGAGGGCCCGAGGGTGCTGGCCCACGTGAGGACAAGCCCCGTGCTCCCGCGTACACACCCTCAAGGGACACACGTGGAGGACACGGCAAGGGGAGGTCAGCTGGTTAAAAACACCAAGCAGCCTGGCTGGCTCGGGCTGAGTGTCGACCTGGGAACCAGGAGGTCCCGGGTTCGATTCCGGGTCAGGGCACAGGCCCGGGTAGTGGGCTCGATCCCCAGTGTGGGGCGTGCAGGAGGCAGCCGATCCATGATCCTCTCTCATCACTGATGCTTCTGTCTCTCTCCCTCTCCCTTCCTCTCTGAGATCAACAAAAATCTATTAAAAAAGAAAAAGATGGTGAGGACCGTGACGCCCAGCCCTGACCCCACCCCGGGGCGCGCGAGGAGCCGTGACGGCAGGGATGCGCCTGCGGGGCTGAGCGCACTCACGAAGTCCTGCTGGATGTCGGTGAAGTCCTTCCCGTACTTCTCCAGCGCCTCCTCGAACAGGCTGGCCTCCGAGGCCGACCACTCCTCCATCTCGTCCCGGCACAGCACGGGCCCGCCCTGCGGCACCAGCGCCGAGATGGCCTTGGCGACGTCGTACACGCTCCTGTGCAGCGTGTCCATGGCGTGGAACTGCGGCGAGACGCAGGGTCACTCGCCGGGCCTCCCACACCCCTGTGCCCACCCAGGGACACGGGGACGCCCCCCTCCAACAGAAGACAAGGAGAGAGCCCTGGGGGTGCTCAGGAGTGAGGGGGGCAGTGATGAGGGTGGGGATGGGCTGGCCAGGCCTGGGCGGGGGGTCACACCCAGCATGGGGAGCCCCGGTGGGCGATGGACCTAATTCTCGCTGCCACACCCCTCCCCCAGCTGGTGCAATGACTCCAGGGAGAGAGCGCCCAGGCAGGGCAGATGCTACAGCCATGGGGTGGGGGGCAGAGAGCTGTCATGTCCACTGAGGGGAGGGTGTGTGTGAGTCTATGTCTGTGTGAGTGTGTCTGTGTGAGTGCCTCTGTGTGAGCATGCATGTGTGTCTGTATGTGTGAGCATAAGTGTGAGCGTGCATGTGCCTGTCTTTGTGTGTGTGTGTGTGTGTGTGAATGTCTCTGTGTGCACGTGGGTGAGTGTGTGATTGTGTGCATGTGTGCATCTGTATGAGTGTGCATGTGTGTGTCTGTGTGCATGAGTGTGTCTGTGTGCAAGTATCTGTGTCTGTGTGTGCATATGTCTGTGTCTGTATGTGTTCGTATGTGTGACTGTGTGCAAGTGTGTCTGTATGAGTATGCGCGAGTGTGTGCAAATATGCATGTCTGTGTGAGTGTGAATGTGTCTGTGCGCGCGTGTGTGTGTGTGAGTGTGCATGTGTGTCTGTGAATGCGAGTGTGTCTGTGTGAGTGTGTGTGTGTGTATGTCTGTCTGTGTCTGTATGTGAGTGTGTGTGTGTACATGTGTATGTGAGTGAGGGACCAGGTGTGAGGACGTGTGGGCCCCGGGCAGGGGCCCCTCCCATGGCGGGTGCTGGACCTGCAGGTGCCCTGGGTGGTGGTGCCTGGCCTCAGCTGCCCACCCG
>NW_006283774.1:143025-143817 GCF_000327345.1 Myotis davidii
GGCCTCCCACACCTTGGTCTCCAGCTTGGACTGGTCGCGGCCGTCCTCCTCGCCTGCGGGAAGAAGCACCTGAGACCACGGCTGCGAGGAGACGGGGGCTGCCTGGTGCCTCTGGGGCCGAGGCCTGCCTGCCCCGTGGGGACCACGTGACGGGAGGTGGCACAGCCTGACCACACAGGACACAGACCCGTGTGTGAGGCAGAAGGGACGGCACTGCCACCACACCGCCTGCCGTCAGCCTGGCTGAGCGACTCCTACACCCGACCACATGGCAGACAGACGACACACCAACCAGCAGGAAGGGCATGTGTGTGCACACGTGAACGTGTATGCAATTGTGTGCATAGGGGTGTAGAGCATGTGTGTGTAAGAGCGTGACCATATGTGCATGTGCGTGAACATGTGTGCAGGGTGTGCACGTGTGTTCCTGTCCGTGTAGGTGTGTGGCATATGTGCACATGTGTGTCAGTGTGCGTGTGTGACACATGCAAAAGTGTGCGGGAGGCAAGACCTCATAGAAATGAGACATCACGGCCATGAGAGGAGGCAAGAGGCCGCGGCCTCACAAAGGTCACTCAGGAAGGGCTGGACAGCTTCCCGTGGACGCCAAGGGCACCCTCGCCGGGACATCCATCGGGAGGAGCCGGCGGAGGGCAGGCAGAGACCCCGGTGTCACACAGTGCAAGCCTGTCCTGAGAGCCCCAGGCAGGGGACGGGCAGGCAGGACTGGCCGGCAGCGTGTGCACCCGGCCCCAGGGCGCCAGACCCAGCGTGGGAGACGCTCCGATACGA
>NW_006283774.1:147012-147818 GCF_000327345.1 Myotis davidii
GTTCATGGAAATAGTGTTTTAGATGAAAATGAATAGGTAGAAAATAAAACTATAATGTAAATCTAGACTTATCATTGGAGAGTTGACAGCTGCATGTCTGAGGGAAAAATAGTCAATATTTTCTGTGATGATAGATTGAAATGGGATTAAAATGCAGCTGGATTCCATCTGATACTTCTCAACAGTACACATTTTCCTCAAACTTAAAAGAAGTATCCGATGATCAGGACAGAGACAATAGTGTAATGAAGGCCTGAGGTGGGGGCGGGAGCAGGGTGGAGGTGGGAAAGAGGGGGAATATCAGTAATACTTTCAACAATAAAGATAAATGCTTTCAGAAAGTATCTAGATGAGTTGGAAATATTAAAGTATTCATCAATCATAAATTGTATTTGTTTTTTTCTGGATATAAATATTGGTGATTGTTATGTATCTAAGCTGACACTTCAGAAATAAGAAATACATTTCTAGCCAGGCCAATGTGACTCAGTGGATAAGCATCAGCCTATGAACCAGGAGGTCATGGTTTGATTCCGGTCAAGGGCACAGGCTGGGGTTATGGGCTCGATCCCCAGCAGGGAACATGCAGGAGGCAGCCAATCAATGATTCTCTCTCATCATTGATGTTTCTATCTCCCTCTCCCTTCCTTTCCTCTCTGAAATCAATAAAAATACATTTAAAAATAAATACAAAAAAATAAAACTCAGGAAGCGAGCAGAACTCTCCATGAGTATAAACATGAGCGGCCCCAACCCCACTTCCACCCAAGGCCCCCCGGCACACCCCCTGCACCCAGGGCCCCACC
>NW_006283774.1:150216-150981 GCF_000327345.1 Myotis davidii
TGGGTGGGGAACATGGTAACATCAGGGTCGGGGCCTTGCAAATAGACGGTGTTCAATGCATGTTTGTTGAATGAATATGTAAAACTAAAAATATAGACCAGTATCCTCAGCATATTAATTAGAAAATCGAAGGTGCAGAATAATGGGTTTAGTAAAAGGCGAAAGATTTATACGATCTGAAGAGAAACCAGAGTATAGAATAATGGGTTTAGATTGCTCTATTTGCATAAAAAGGGGACAACACAAACATGAATACATCTCTATTCTGGATTTAAATATGATTCTGGGGCACACCACAGCCTGGTAAGAGTAGTTGCTTCAGAGAAAGAGAACTCGCAAGGGTGCCCATATCTTCTTCTCCCCCAAAACCAACTAAAAAAGTTAAAGAGATCATGTTACTTTAAAACCTCGCCCCAGGGAAGGGCGCACCCCCTCCCCACACACACTCATTCCCACACACGCATATGTGCACACGTGCACACACAGCACACAACACGCACACACGTGCACACACGTGCACACACAGCACACATGTGCACACACAGCACACACAACACACATGTGCACGCACAACACACACACATGCACACACAGCACACACAGCGCACACACGTGCACACACAGCACACACACAGCACACACACAGCACACAACGTGCACATGTGCGCACACTACCTTGTTGAGCTCCTCGATCCTCCGGATCAGGTAGGGGTTGCTGGAGGAGTTCTCGAAGTAGACGTAGTCTGCAAGCAGCACAGAGAGCGT
>NW_006283774.1:152041-155597 GCF_000327345.1 Myotis davidii
CCCTATCCCCCACACGGCTCACACCCTCAGATCTGGAACAGGAGGGAAGGGAGGGGGTGAAGGCCCCCAGCCACCGCAGCAGGCGAGGCCCCTCGCCGTCCTGAAGGCCCGGGGTCCCGTCCGCACAGCTCACAGCCAACGGCCGAGTGAGAGGCTCACCTTCGCTGGAACAGGGGGAAGCCTCGATCCGCCCAAGTGCCAACACCGGGCCCCACTCGGCAAACTAATGACAAAGGGCCCGGCCCAGCCCTGAGCACACGATGTCCCCGCGGGGCTGCCTGGACCGTGGCCATGAACCTGTGGACGGGCACCTGGAGGACACACCTTCGGGCCCACCGAGAACGGCTCCTGGGCCGGCTGTGCTGTCCTGAGGGCAGCTGGGCAGACGGGCTCCCCGCCCAGGTCTGCGGCAGCTGTCTAGGTGCCAGCGACTTTCCAACCTCGGACCCCAGGGCAGCTGGAGCTGGTGAGGCCCCAGGGCTCACCGTGGGCTTTCATGTTGTGCAGCTCAGATCTCAGTGAAGCGGTTTTATAAAGTCTCAGCCCGACCGAGCACAAAGCTTTCACTCTAAGGAGCTAGAGAGAGCCAGGTAACCCCGAGATAACGATCCACGCTGCCCGAACGGAACACGCCGCGTTCCCCACAGCGGGACCCAGACCAGCCGCCAGACTGCGGCAAGCCCATCGTGGCCCTGGCCCCGGGCGGGCTGGCAGACCCCGCGGCCTCCGCAGGCGGTGAGGGCACGAGAAAGGGCTTCGTGCCCACAAACCCGGCAGCTCGGACGAAATGGGCCATCGCTTCAAAGACGCACGGCCAGGCTCCCGCGGGAAGACCAGGCAACCCGCATGGGCGAAACCTCCCCACGCCACCCGGAAAGCGCACCCTCGGCCCAGACGGCATTCCGGAAAGCAGAGGGGACAGTCCCCAGAGGCCGCCCGCCAAAGCCACTGCCGGTGGGCGGCTCACAGGCCCCAACCTCTCACCAGCTGCAGAGCCACTGGGGTTCCAGGGGGACCCAGGCTGCTCCAACACGGAGAACCATGTCAACAGAGCACAGAAGCCAGCCTCGCAGGGCAGGAGGTAAGACCACGCCCACCCACACCCTCTATAATAATCCCGTAGAATAAGTCTAATATGCTAAGTGCCCCACCTTTCAACCAGTCGCTATGACACACACTGACCACCAGGGGGCAGACACTCCGTCCTAATGCCGCGACCCTTTAATACAGCTCCTCATGTTGTGACCCAACCATAAAATTATTTTCGTTGCTACTTCATAACTGTCATGTTGCTGCTGTTATGAATCGTCATGTAAATATCTGATATGTGGGATGTATTTTCATTGTTACAAATTGCACATAATTAAAGCATAGTGATTCATCACAAAACAATATGTTAACTATATATGTGTTTTCCGATGGTCTTAGGCGACCCCTGTGAAAGGGTCATTCAACCCCCAAAGGGGTCGCGACCCACAGATTGAGAACCGCTGGACTAGTAGGTTAGCCTGCTGCTGGGCCAATTGGGACTGAGACGGGCCGGACATGCCCTGGAGCCCCCCTGCGGTCGTCCCTCCCTGGCTGGCTACACCTGGGGCAGCATCACAGCAAGAAGGGCATCTGTGGAGTGAGTGGGATCCCTCCAGCAGGTGGGGGTCCCTCGGCCAGGCCTGCCTTGGGAGATAATGTAAAAGATTATTTAAAGCCTTAAAAACAGTGGTTCTCAACTTCCTAATGCTGCAACCCTTTAATACAGTTCCTCATGTTGTGGTGAGCCCCAATTTCACTGTTACAAATTGAATATAATTAAAGCGTAGTGATTAATCACAAAAACAATACGTAACTATATATGTGTTTTCCGATGGTCTTAGGCGACCCCTGTGAAAGGGTCATTCAACCCCCAAAGGGGTCGCGACCCACAGATTGAGAACCGCTGGACTAGTAGGTTAGCCTGCTGCTGGGCCAATTGGGACTGAGACGGGCCGGACATGCCCTGGAGCCCCCCTGCGGTCCCTCCCGCAAACTCCGGGCGCTCGGGGGATGTCGGAGAGCCGGTTCCAGCCCGATCCCTGCAGGCCAGGCCGAGGGACCCCGCCGGGGCACGAATCTGTGCACCAGGCCTCTAGCTCCTGATAAAAACTTTCTTTTTCTTGCCCCGGCTGGTTTGGTTGTGGAGAGAGCATCGGCCCATGGACTGAAGGGAGGGCCCTGGGTTCAATCCTGGGCGTGTGCCTCGGCTGGCAACTCTCTCATCCCTGTCTCTGCCCACACCGTCCACTCTCCGAAAACCAATGGGGGGGCACGAATCTGTGCACCAGGCCTCTAGCTCCTGATAAAAACTTTCTTTTTCTTGCCCCGGCTGGTTTGGTTGTGGAGAGAGCATCGGCCCATGGACTGAAGGGAGGGCCCTGGGTTCAATCCTGGGCGTGTGCCTCGGCTGGCAACTCTCTCATCCCTGTCTCTGCCCACACCGTCCACTCTCCGAAAACCAATGGGAGCATCCTCAGGGGATTGACGGCAAAAACACATGCTGTGTTGTTTTGGTTTTTGGTGAATCCTCGTCCAAGGGTATTCTGTCCACGGGTTTTTAGAGAAGGAAGGGAGGGAGGGAGGAGGAGGAGGAGGGGACACATCGACTGGTTGCCTCTGTTCCCACTCCAACCGGGGCCCGGGGCCGGGGATCGACCTGCACCCCGGGTGCGTCCCCTTGATTGGGAATCAAACCTTCAGCATGCGGGCCAGGGCTCCCGATAAAAACTCCTAAGCAAACGGGGTCACAGGAAACTGGAACGCGGTGAGGGGCCTCAGGGAACACCCACAGCCTCACTCAGCGGGAACACACGCCCCGGGTCCGCAGGCCGCCCCTGCCGCCCAGACCCCACGTGGGAGCTGCCATCGACCCCGCAGGCGCCTCCCACGCGTGCGCTCAGTATGTGTCTGCAGTGCCGTCCACAGCTGCTCCAGGAACATGGAACACCCCCATCAACTTCACGAAGGTCCACAGGTCATTCAAGACCCAGCGTCCGCCCTGGCGCGGGGGCTCAGCTGGCCGGTGCGACTCACGGCGAGAGGGGCAGCAGGAGGCAGCGCCACGTCCATGTTTCTCTCCCTTCCTCCTGATAACAGTCGGGCTGTGTGTGTGCGCGCGTGCGTGTGCGTGTGTGTGTGTGCCAAGCAGAATTTTATTCAGACAAAAGGCTCTGCGAATGATTATTTATTTACATTGATTTTATTGTGAGGGCATTACAGACGCCCCCCACCCCACCCTGCTCCTGCCCCACGATAAACTATTCTTATTTTTCACTTTATTAATCCTCACCTGAGGCTATGTTTCCCATTGATTTTTTAAAATATGTTTTTATTGCCCTGGCTGGTTTGGCTCAGTGGATAGAGTCGACCTGTGGACTGAAGGGTCCCGGGTTCGATTCTGGTCGAGGGCACATGCCCGGGTTGCAGGTCCGGTCCCTGGTGGAGGGTGTGCGGGAGGCAGCTGACCCATGATTCTCTCTCATCGATGTTTCTGACTCTCTATCCCTCTCCCTTCCTCTCTGTAAAA
>NW_006283774.1:159291-159908 GCF_000327345.1 Myotis davidii
CCTCCCCGCTTGGGCCCAACCCCCCAGGGAGTGGGCCTAAACCAGCGGGCCTAAACCAGCAGGTGGCCATCCCCCAAGGGGTCCCAGACTGTGAGAGGGCACAGGCCGGCTGAGGGACCCCCCCCACCCCCAGTGCACAAATTTTTGTGCACTGGGCCTCTAGTATATACATATACACACACACACATTAATTTCAGAGCTTCGATCTATGAACCAGGAGGTCATGGTTCGATTTCCCATTAGGGCACATGCGGGTTCTGGGCTTGAGCCCCAGTAAGGGGCGAGCAGGAGGCACCTAATGGGTGATTCTCATCATTGATGTTTCTTTCTCTCTTTAAAATCAATATGTATATTTTCTTAAAATCTACATTCCTTTTAAAAAAAAAAAAGGCAGAACCGCAAACCATAGAAATTCTCCAAGAAAACAGGAGAGGACCCTTGTGACCTGAGACACCTTCTGTGGACGCGCAAACGGCAAAGTATAGAAGCTGCAGAGCACGACCTGGGCAAGTGCATGGAGGGCCTCACACTCAACACAACACAACACCAGCAGCTGGGGGGGGACCCCAGGCGCTGCTGGGAGAGGCGGGGGGAAGGGGACCCCCCAGGCGCTGCTG
>NW_006283774.1:160058-161813 GCF_000327345.1 Myotis davidii
CGCGGGGGGTGGCGGGGGGAAGGGGACCCCCGGGCGCTGCTCGGAGACGCAGGGGAAGGGACCCCCAGGAGCTGCAGAGAGATGTGGGGTGGGGGGAAGGACCCCCGGGCGCTGCTCGGAGACGCAGGGGAAGAGACCCCTGCGCTGCTAGCAGAATGCAGATGGTGCGGCTGTTACTCAGGAAATTAAAAATGGAGCTGCTTCATGACCCAGCACTTCCACGTCCGGGAATTTATCCAAAGAAACCCAAACACCAATTTGGAAGACTCTACGCACCCATGTTCACCACAGTGTTATGTACAACAGCCAGGACTTGAAAGCCGCCCAGGGCCCAGCAATACAGCAGGGGATGGAAGGTGTCGTACAAACCCACGTGGAGTACTACTCGGCCGTCAAAAAGACGAGCCCGGAGGTCACGGTCCAATTCCTGGCACAGCCCGGGCTGCGGGCTTGATCCCCGTGCGGGGCGTGCGGGAGGCAGCCCATCAGTGATGTTTCTCTCTCATCAATATTTCTATTTCTCTATCCCTCTCCCTTCCCCTCTTTCTCTAAAAAAAAAATCACTAAAAAGTAAACAATTCCATCTTAAAAAAAAAAAAGAATGAGATCTTATCATCTGCGACATGAATGGACCTAGCCCAGCGGGTCCCAGCGGGGCACACCCCGCAGCGGGGGGCACTGTGATTCTAAGGTAGCCATGGAGAACACGCTATTGACACTGAACCTTCTGCATTTCCTGTGGTTCTAGGGGCCTCATCTGCAGCACGGAGACACAGACTGTGACATATTTACGCCTTTGAGTTCCCTATTACATGTTCTCAAGCTTTATTTGCTATTTTTTCACGTCACTTCATTTTTTTTTTAACAGTTTCTTAGTGATTTCTTCCTCAGAACTTAACTATCCTTTCGTCCTTTTACTTTTCTCTTTCCTGGGTGCCGTGCTCTGTGGAAGCTTGTTTAGACCAAGTTCCTGGCCTTCCAGGCTTCCTCCACATGAACAGGAGTTCACTCTTTGAATAATAAGAATTCTATGTCACAAGGGGGCACCAGGATTTTGGAGGTGCTTAGGTGGGGGCCCTGACCGGTTTGGCTCAGTGGATAGAGCGTCGGCCTGCGGACTCAAGGGCCCCAGGTTCGATTCCAGTCAAGGGCATGTACCGGGGTTGCGGGCACATCCCCAGTGGGAGATGTGCAGGAGGCAGCTGATCGATGTTTCTCTCTCATCGATGTTTCTAACTCTCTATCCCTCTCCCTTCCTCTCTGTAAAAAATCAATAAAATGTATTTAAAAAAAAAAAAGAAATGGGTAGTGGGGTTTGGCCAAAAAAAGGTTGGGCACCACTGCCCTAGAAGATACTATGCCAAGTGAGATGGATTAGAGAAAGAAAAATACTGTACGATCTTACTCACATGTGGAATCCAATGAGCAAAATTAACAAACGAAACAAAACAGTTATAAACAGAACAGACTGATGGGACTGGGTGGAAAGGGGTTGAGAGGTAGATTGGGGTGACAGAGGAGTCCCAGGGGTCTAACGCACGGCGGGGGACACAGTCAGTGACACTGCAATAACCACGTACATGCAGGTGGCGCTGGAGACATCGGGGGTCACTTGATAAACTGTACTAGTGCCCCGGTGCACGGAGTCGTGCACATTGAAAGGAAATGAATTAGAAGGTGGCCGGAGGGGCAGGACTGGGCAAGATGGGCCAGACACACCCTGGAGCCACCCTCCCGCGGTCCCTCCCCAGCATT
>NW_006283774.1:161850-163790 GCF_000327345.1 Myotis davidii
CAGCCCCACGAGGAATCAGGCTCCTCTCTGGTTTCAGGGTGCGTCACCCTAGAACCACCGCCGCCAAGTCACTGCAGCTCAGCAGCTCCTGTGTTGAGCGTCTGGCCCCCTAGTGGTCAGTGCACGTCACAGCAACCGGCGGATGGTAGGAGGGACGCTTAGCACATTAGCCTTTACACAGATAGACTGGAGGCCTGGTGCATGAAATCCTGGCACAGGTGGGTCCCTAGGCCTCCTGCCGATCAGGGCTGATCGGGTCTTCCAGCTGCCAGCCAGGGCCTCCCTTCGTTCCACACCGACCCCTGGTGGTCAGCACACATCATAGCAAGCGATCGAACTCCCGGTTGAACTCCCGTGGGGACAATTTGCATATTAGGCTTTTATAGAGATATAGATAACCACTATGCTGATACAAATAATACAAAATAACATCAACTGCGAACTGTAAAAAGGAAGGGAGGGAAGAAGGAAAGAAAATTACCCGATTTTAAAAAACAGGCCAGAGATCTGTGCAGACACTTGAGCAAGGACACGCGGCCAGCAAATACGAACACATCAGCCCTGCCGGCCGCGTGGCTCAGTGTCGGCCTATGAACCAGGAGGTCACAGTTCAGTTCCCATCAGGGCTCGATCCCCAGTGTGGGGCGTGCAGGAGGCAGCTGATCAATGGTTCTGTTATCATTGATGTTTCCATCTCTCTCTGAAAGCAAGAAAAAAATTTTTCAAAAACAAAAAACAAAACAAAACAAAAAAACAAACAAAAACACACGAGCCCGGGCTGGTGGCTCAGCCTGTTGGCGCATCATCCGTCCGTCTGTCTGTATGCCCCAAAGGCTGCAGGCTGGACTCCTGGTCAGGGCGCAGGCCTAAGCTGTGGGTTCAGTCCCTGGGGGGCGGAGAGCATGTTCGAGGCAGCCTAGCAACACTTCTCTACACACTGACGCTTCTCTCCCCCGTCCCTCTCTAAAAACAACGAAAAAACAACATATCCTCAGTGAGGATTTAAAAAAAAAACACAGGCGAAGGCACCCCACACCACTTACCACCAGGGCGATGGACGCGGCCGGTGGTGATGCCCGCACACCTGGCAGGATGCTGCGCAGACAGAAGCTGACCAGGCCCAGACGTGACGGGCAGGAACCTCTCAGACAAACCACCCCGCGGCACAAGACACGAGATCCCGCGTCCACGCGAGAACGGATCACCCAAGGCTGCACCCAAAGCGGCACTGGGCTGTGGGCCTCCTGGGGGGTCAGGCCAGGAGGTGGCGCCCAGGCGGGGTCACCGGTCCCTCACGTCAAAGCGCTCCCTGCACCTGGCCCGGCTGCGTGGCTCAGGGGTTGAGTGTCGGCCTAGGAGCCAGGGGGTCAGGATTTGATCCCGTCAGGGCACAGCCCGGGTTGTGGGCTCCATCCCCAGCGGGGCGTGCAGGAGGCCGCCAACCAGAGCTCCTCTCATCATTGCGGTTTCTCTCCCTCTCCCTCTCCCCCCCTCCCTGAGATCAATTAAAAAATAGATATAAAAAAGGCGCTCCCCGACCCGGGAACGGATCCCCACGGGACAGGAGCCGGCGCAGCCGGGACGCTCAGCCTCCAGAACCCGACACATCCCCTTGTGTGTGAGTCACGAGGCCACGGCGCTGCCACTCCAACCCGGGCGCTGACGGCACCCGCATGTCCACGCCGCACAGACGCCGCCCCGGAAGGAAGGGGCCGCGGGGCGGTGGGAGCCAGGTTCCCAAGGCGCGTGCGTGCCGTGCCCCAACGGGGCCCAGGCCAGTGGTGGTGGAGCGGGTGGCCGAACGGGCAGCGCCTCACAGGCCCTCCAGGCCGCGGACCGGACCCCCAGCTCCGAAGCCGCGATGCGGTTAAGCAGGGGAGCGGCCCTCTGAAGGCTCCCCTCCTGCGGCAGGCGGGGCCACACAGGGGGCCGGGGACAGC
>NW_006283774.1:164058-164372 GCF_000327345.1 Myotis davidii
CCCGGGCCCACCGCGCCCCCTGGGCGCCCACCCCGTCCACGGTCAGGGCACCGAGGAAGGCCCTGCAGACATGCGGGCGCAGGGGCGCCTGGGCCCTAAGGGTCCCGCCCGGGGACACGCTCCCCACCCGACGGCAGCTGCTTTTTCTAATCCAGGAGCTGAAGGGCCACTCTTCCCCAAGGCCCGGCGGCTCCGTGGCTGTGGCTCTGTGGCCGTGGCTCCGTGGCGGGAGCCTCCCTCCCGGCCAGTTCTAAGCCCAGGATTCACGTACACAAACGCCTCACCTGGTCCAAAGTTTAAAACAAAACGAAAGC
>NW_006283774.1:164749-165170 GCF_000327345.1 Myotis davidii
GCCTCGGACAGAGGCCTCTGCCCATGGCCAGGTCACTCCCCTGGGAAGACCAGGCCCCGTCCCCTCAAAGGCGGACCCACCGTACCCAGCTGGCCGCGGGCACAAAGCTGCAGCCACACCTTCGCCCCCCCAGGCCCCCCCGGGCCCCATCCCAGGCCACTGGCTTCTGCCGGAGGTTTTCGCGTTTATTGGGGCCACAGTCTTAGGATGCGATGCCAGAAGCTGTTTAGCTGGAACTCGAACCTAGCCGGTGCCCCTGCTCCCTGCAGAAGCCGCTCCTTCGGAAAAGGCTCTGTTCTGAGGGTCCCAGGTGGCGACAACGGGTCCCGCGGTGCCCAGGCCAGATCCACTCAGGACCGAGCGGCCGGGCTTCCAGACGCCCCTCCGCCCGCGAGATGCGCTTCCCACGGGATGTTCACCT
>NW_006283774.1:165452-165740 GCF_000327345.1 Myotis davidii
CCCACAGGGAGCGACAGGGACCCCAGGACACCCAGAGGGGGGCATGCAGACCTGGGACTGGCCAGGCCCCCCTGCAGGAGCCGTCCACACCACGGAAACCGAGGCACAGGAGGATCTGGGGGTGGTCAGGCCCCCACCGAGTTCTCAGCCAGAGAGACCCACAGGCCAGGGCCGTAGCCCACACGCGAGGGGAGACCCTGAGTCCCCCTGCACCCCCTCCCCGCAGGCACAGGCAGCCTGGGGCCCAGCACCCTGCCCTCCTGGGCCTCAGCGCCTCCCGGGGCGGCT
>NW_006283774.1:168212-169931 GCF_000327345.1 Myotis davidii
TGCCCAGATCCCCCCTGTGCCCGGTCCCCCCTGTGCCCAGATCCCCCCTGTGCCCAGATCCCCCCTGTGCCCAGATCCCCCCTGTGCCCAGGTCTCCCTGTGCCCAGAGGGGTGGTGCCCCTGCACTGCTGGGAGCGAGGCACGGGTGCAGGTTGGGTGGGGGTTTGCTCTGAACAGGACCCCGGGTTCCTGCCGCGTTTACTCAGATGGAGGGGGTCTGGGCTGGAGGAGGGACGGGGTCCAGTTGGAGGAGGGCCGGGGGTGGCGACCCCTGGCACAAGCCCCTGGCACAGGCCCCTGGAGGCACTGGTGAGGAGGGCGGGGCCCAGAGCACCTGGAAGCCCAGGGTCCCAGGAGGGCCCGGCCACAGCCCAGGGTGCCGAGGGGGCGGGACCAGAGTTGTGATTGATGGGGGATATTGAGGGGTGAGGGGGTGGGGGTGAGGGACAGGGGGAATGCTCCCCTGCAGCCCGGGGGCTCCTGGTCACCGGGAGAGCGATGATGTAGCACAGGGTCTCCTACCAACACCCAGCACGTGACCAGCTGGGCCCAAAAGTGCCAGCAGCTGTGGAGCCGGCACCCAGCACCCCGTGCAAAAAAGGCCGCGCTGGGCACAGCACCCACGGCCGGGGAGGGGGCCCACGGTCTCCCTCCACCCAGGGAGGTGGCCAAGGCCCACGTTCGCGGCAGGGCCCGGGGTCTGAGGGAAGCCCCCCAAGTTCCAAGTCTCCCCAGGAGAGAGAAGGCGGCCCCCACGGAGCAGCGCAGGGCCCAGCTCCTGCCGGGTCCACTTCTCCGGGCGATGCCAGGCTTGCCACCTGCTCCTCCGTGTCAGAGCCGGGCAAAGGGTCGGATTCACCCGATTAGCCGCAGAGCAGACCCGGTCTGGGCGGAATGACCTATGAAGGCCACCCCCGCAGTTCAACAGACACAGGAAGAGGTGGGCATGTGGCTGGGAGACCTCGCAGAGGGCACCCTGGGCATCCGGAGCCCGGAGGTGCTCAACCACCAGCAGAGGAGACAGCGGGGAGAGGGGGTGCGGGTGACACAAGCCCCTCCCGGCACAGGGATCTCGGGGCGCTGCCTGCAGGTCAGGAGGTGGAGAGGGCCCAGGAGGTCTGTCCCCTGGTGGGTGAGCAGGCAGGCCTGGGTACACTGGCTTTGCCGCTGGGGGCTCTGAGGGTGGCCCGGCTGAGGGTGGAGGCCGAGTCGGCACTGGGGCCGAGGAGAGGCTCGGGGCGCAGACGCCCTGCGAGGCAGATCCAGGGCTCCCAGGAGACAGAGAGCCTGCGGGCATGACCCACGGAGACCTGCCCACAGGCACCTCCCAGACAGGTACCAGCCGCTGGGCTGGCCGGACGCAGCCCCCGTGGAGCCTGAACAGGAGTCTGGGCAACACAGGCCAAGTCCCCTGGGAGCGGGAAGGCCTCCAGAAAACACCTTGAACCCTAGAACACCCCCCCCGGCCCCGCCCATGAAGGTCTTTAAAAATACAAAAGCCATTAGCATAACCAATGGGCACAGACACTGGGGCGGTGGGGCCTGTCCTGGGGTGGGAGTGGCGAGGGGGGAGTCATTTGGCAAAAGGAGACGTGTGTAATACTTTGAACAACAACAAAAAAATGGTAAAAAAAATAAAAAACAAACATATATATATATCCTATATAATAAAGAGCCAATATGCAAATTAACCCTCACCCCCTCACAAAGCCACCTGCC
>NW_006283774.1:184909-187309 GCF_000327345.1 Myotis davidii
TGCAACCCTAGACCCCCCCCCCCGGCCCCGCCCATGAAGGTCTTTAAAAATACAAAAGCCATTAGCATAACCAATGGGCACAGACACTGGGGCGGTGGGGCCTGTCCTGGGGTGGGAGTGGCGAGGGGGGAGTCATTTGGCAAAAGGAGACGTGTGTAATACTTTGAACAACAACAAAAAAATGGTAAAAAAAATAAAAAACAAACATATATATATATCCTATATAATAAAGAGGCAATATGCAAATTAACCCTCACACCCTCACAAAGATGGCTGCCTGTGACCAGGCCAGCAGGGGGGTTGTGAGGGACGACCAAACGACTGAACAGCAGGCTGCCTGGGGCGAGCAGGCTGGCGGTGGGGGTGCAGTTGGGGGCGACCAGGGGGCAGTCAGAGGTGACCGGGCAGGCAGGCAGGTCAGCGATTAGGAGCCAGCGGTCCAGGATACTGGCAGTCCCCCAAGGGGTCCTAGATTGGAGAGGGTGCAGGCTGGGCTGAGGGGAGCCCCCCCCCAGCACAAACTTCGTGCACTGGGCCTCTGGTGTATATATAAAAGCCGAGCTTAAATCCAGCCACTGAGGCTACAGCCACCACCAACCCTGAGGGGCAGAGGGGGGTGGGGTGAGCTGGCACGAGGGCCTCCAGGGCACAGGGGCCCCAGGGTTTCAGGCGGGGGCACAGGGGGCAGGACAGCCAGCTCCTGCTGCTCAAACTGAGGGACACCGTTCCGTCCTGGTTTTGTGATTTCTAAACAATCTTAGAGGATCATTTAAACTTGGGGTGAAGCAGCATCCACCTCGCCCCACAGCCCTGTCCCCCTCAGTACTAACTGTCATGTGGAAGTGGTGTCTCCATGAGTCCCCGTCCCCGCCCCAGCCTTAGAAACGGCCCAGGGACCTGGCCCAGCGCAGCAGCTGCCGTCTTGGCGATGAAATCGTGGGCGACATTTTAAAAACTTTCTTGTTGCCTGGCTGGCGTGGCTCAGTGGTTGAGCATTTACCTATGAATCAGGTCACAGGTTTGAGTCCCAGTCGGGGCACATGCCAGGGATGTGGGCTCCATCCCCACATCGGCAGCCGGCAGCCGATCCATGATTCTCATCATCGATGCTTCTCTCCCTCCCTCTCCTTTCCTCTGAAATCAACAAAAAGGTACTTTTTAAAAACACACACACTTGATAGTAGCTTGTTGAATAGTGAGTGTGCTTGCAACCAAAGCAGTCATTGTTCTGGGGGGGCAGTGGCTGGGCTGGGCCGGGGCCGAGGGGCTCCCCTTGCTGCTTGGGTGTGTCTAGTGGCCTCCAGCCCTTCTCCACACAGGCCTGGCTCACGGCACAGGCGGTGCCAGAGCACCAGGGGCCGCCCCGGAGCCTGTCCCCTGCCCTGGGTGTCCGGGAGCCCGAGCGCATTGCTCAGGGGGAACAGCAGCGCTGCGACAGTTCAGAGGGACGCGTGCGGAGCCCAAAGCAGTGTCTGCCGGCATCGGTGACGGGTGGCGTCCTAGCGGGACTGATGCTGTCCGCCCGTCGGCCGGGGAGCCCTGGGGGCACCCAGCAAGGGCACGGTTGGCACCGGGGGTCGGTCACTCTGGGCTGTGGGTGTCCTGTGCTCTGGGATGTGAGCCCCCGGTGCCAGGAGCCCTGGGAAGACAGTCCCTCCCCGATGTCCACGCCTCCCCACCCTAACTGCTCGGTCTCACGGCGAGGGGTGAAGGCTGCTCCCCGAAGACCCTAAAACAGTATTCCGGGTGCCAGCAGCTGGACAGTCCCATGGTCCCTAAAAGGAGAGGAGGCAGGAGGGAGAAGTGAGCCGGGAAGGGGGTCGGACGCCACGCTGCTGACCTGGGAGATGGCGGAAGGGACCCTGAGCCCAGGGATGCAGGCAGGTCCAGAAGCTGGACGGGCCAGGAGTGGACATCCCCTGGAACCTCTGGGAAGGAAGGCAGCCTAGCCCACACCTGCCCAGCCCAGCTGGGGGCCTGCCTGGACCTCTGGGGAGCCACAGGGAGTGACCGAGGCAGCAGCGCTCTGCGGGGACGGGGAGGATGGGGAGGACGGGGAGGACGGGGAGGACGAGGAGGACGGGGAGGACAGGGACGGAGAGGATGGGGACGGGGAGGATGGGGAGGACAGGGAGGACGAGGAGGACGGGGAGGACAAGGAGGGCGGGGAGGATGTGGAGGACGCGGGCTTCCCAGTGGAGGTGGTGCTCCAGGCCTCAACCCTGAACCTCAGGTCTTTGCCACTGTGGTGGGGGTACCGGGGCCCCTCTGACACCCAGCTCCCGGGGGAGACCACGCGGAGGGCGAAGGGCGGAGGGCAGAGGGCAGAGGGCAGACGGCCCTCCCAGCCTCATGAGACCGTGGAGAGGGCAGTGTGAGCCAGTGGACCCTGGGGCCTCG
>NW_006283774.1:188958-194757 GCF_000327345.1 Myotis davidii
CTGGGCTGTGTACAGGGCCCCAGGTGGGGAGCCTGAGGGGGGCCAGGCCTTGGGGCTGGTGCGGGGGCGGCACTGAGCCCCCACCTGGGGCCTGAGAACAGCAGCCCCACTACTGTGGCCTCAGGGAAGGCGGGCCCAGCCCTGGCCGGGGTGGCTCAGTGGATAGAGCACCCGACTGTGGACCGAAGGGTCCCAGGTTCGATTCCGGTCAAGGGCACAGGCCTGGGTTGAGGGCTCCATCCCCAATGGGGGGCGTGCAGGAGGCAGCCGATCCATGATTCTCTCTCATCACTGATGTTTCTCTCCCCTCCCCACCTTCTTCTCTGAAATCAATAAAAGTATAAAAAAAAATAAACGTATCAGAAATGGACCCGCACTGGATTAGCTCCTGGGGGATCTGGCAGGTTTCAGACATTAACCCCCCGGGCAGGGCCTGCTGTGGTCACCCCAGAGCCGTCCGTGGCGGCCGCGGGGGTCTGCAGCGGGGCTCCTGAACGGATCCTTCCTCCCGCGCCCGTCCGCCGGTCACTCTCACTGGATTTAAACTGTGACGCTCGCATGGTGATCATGCCCCGTCCTCCTCGGTTACGAGTGGGTTTGTCTGGGGAGACAAATACCAGCGGCAAACGGCGACCCCTTCGTCTTTCTCTCGGGTGCGTAGAGCTCACTTCGCTTCCCTGGTTTGTGCACAGGCCCGGCCATCGTCACGGAGACGCTCGCATCCCTGCCTGGCCGGAGTCTGTGAGGAGCGCTCCAGTGAGGCCCACTCAGAACTGCCCACCCCGTCCCCCCTGTTCAGCTTCAACGGGGGGCGGGGCGGGGCTAGGAATAGGTGGAGGGGCAGACGAGGGAAATATTATCAACAATAAAAAATAAATTAATTTTTAAAAAGACAACAGGTGTTCAGTTTGTTTTTAAGGAAATAAACGAATTTACTAGCATTCTTCTTCATCATCCATTGAGGCAAATGGTGTGGTCTTCCTCCTTTTGTCCATTGGAGCTTTTTTTTTCTTTTCTTATATTTTTAGCAAAATTCAAACTCTCCATCCCATTGGAGCATTTTACAAATTTCCAAATTCCTTCCTCCTCGGGACGCATATGCACCTTCATTTGTTCAGCAGATTCTCTGAGGACGTCTGTGCGCCCCCCGCCCCCGACCCTGGGGACTCGCCGCTGACAGAGCCCTGGTTCCCTGGTTCTGGAGAGCCACGCGGGATTGGAGCACGTCCGTCTCCGGGTGCGGCTGATGGCCTTCCGCGGGGCGTTCTGTGCCAACGCGAGCTGGGCCCATGGCTGCCCTCCTTCACCTTTGCCCTTTCCTCCTCACGGGCCAGTGGCTGGGCAGCTCAGACCACAGGGGCAGGGATGACTGCTTTCCTCACTGCCTGGGGTGCCCGCCCACACGTCACTGAGGGGGGCTCTGCGGCTGCTGTGGAATGTCCTTGGTGCCCTGGCGCGGCTCAGTGGGTCCGAGCATCGTCCCAATGCGCACAGGCTGCGGGTTCGATCTCTGGTCAGGGCACATACAGGCAGCAACCAAAGATGCATGAACAAGGAGCCACACACGAAGTCTTTCTCTCCCTCTCTCCCTCTCTCTCTCTCTCTCTCTCTCTCTCTCTCTCTCTCTCTCTCTCTCTCTCTCTCTCTCTCTCTCTCTCTCTCTCTCTCTCTCTCTCTCTCTCTCTCTCTCTCTCTCCCCCCCTTGGGTGAGGATTAACAAAACAAACAAACAAACAAAAAGCCCAGCCCAGCTCCCCTCCGCCCGGCTCCCACGTCTGCTCTCACCCGAGTGCACGCCACTAGAGGCCACGTGCGAGTGGCCGAGTGTCTGTCCTGTGTCTGGCTCACTTCGCTCAGCTAACGTGCCCACGGCCATCGGAGTGGGAGCCGGGGCAGGGCGTTGTCCGTGGGGCGGATGGCCCGCGCACAGGTGGACACTGGTGGCCGGCACCTTTGGGGTGTGTGAAGGGCCTGCTGTGGACGTGGGTGTGCCGACGTCTGCCCTGTCTCTGCTTCCTGGCCTTTCACAGGAGCGCCCGGGAGTGGAGCTGCTGGGCCACACGTCCACCCCCCACAGCCGCCTGCGCAGGCTCCCGCGTCTCCACATCATCACCCACTTGCTTGCCGTGTGGTGAGTTACGACGGCCCGCCTAGCAGGTCTGAGGGGTGTCCCTGGGGCCTGACTTGCACGCCCTACGACTAACGGCGTGGACACCTTCTCACACACCTGACCATTCGTATGTCTTTCGAGAAATGTCTCTTCAAGTCCTTTGCCTGTTTTTTGCCTCGGATCATTGCTTACTGTCGTTGCGTTTTAGGAATCCTCCATGCATTCTGGATCCCAAGCCCTGAGCAGATGTGTGACCTGCAAACACTTCCTCCCACCCAGGAGCTGACTTTGCACTTGGTGACCATGTCCTGTGATGGCCGTAAGTTTTTCGTTTTGGCGAAGTCCATCCAGCGTATCTGTTTTTACTTTTGTTGCCTGTGTGGTTGGTGCCACGTCCGATAAGCCACTGCCGACCCCAAGGTCATGACGCTTCTCCCAGGACTGTACGCCCTGAGCTCGTCCACTTCTGTCTTCCTGGCAATTGGAGTTCCTTTCTGCCCGACGTCGCCCACTGGCTGCGAAGTCTGGCCTCTTCCCGACCAGGAGCTGTGGCTCCCGGCAGATCTGCTGCTCTTCAGCCGTCAACGTGTCCCTTTTCTTTCGTGGTTTCTGGTCCCTGAGGCTCGGCTGGAAGGGCCGCCCCACTGCAGGGTTTCTTCTCGTCCTTGTAGGGCATCACATCTCACTGCAGGCCGTCCTGGTTCCCAGTGAGAGGCGGGCTGCCACGTGCCCAACACCGTTTAGGGACGTCTCCTGCCCCACCCACAGTGCGCCTCTGTCGGTATTTTGGTCAATATCTTGATTTTCTTTTTTTTAAGGAGTGATTTTAAAAAATTCTTCATTGTTGAAAATGTTACATATGTCTCCTCCCCCACCCCGCCCTCACCCCCCTGCTGTCTGTGTCCATTGGTTATGCTTGTATGCATGCGTAGAAGTCCTTCGAGTGATCTCCTAAACCTCCCCCCCCCACCCGCCTTCCCCGAGGTTTGACGGTCTGTTCGATGGTTCTCCGTCTTTGTATCTACTTTTGTTCATCAGTGTACGTTTTTCATTATATTCCACAAATGAGTGAGCTCACGTGATATTTGTCTTTCTCCGACTGGCTTATTTTGCTTAGCATCATGCTCCCCAGGTCCATCCATGCTGTTGCAAATGGTAAAAGTTCCTTCTCTTTTACGGCAGCGTAGTATTCCATTGTATAGACGGACCACGGTTTTCTAATAATGGTTCACAAATAAGGGAAGAAACGATGCTACTCTACATTGGGCCAGTTAGAGGTGATAGGAGTGATTTTTTAAAAATATATTTTTTTATTGATTTCAGAGAGGAAGGGAGGAAGAGAGAGATAGAAACATCAATGAGGAGAGAAAATCACTGATCAGCTGCCTCCTGCTCGCCCCCTACTGGGGATTGAGCCTGCAGCCTGGGCACGTGCCTTTGACCAGAATCAACCTGAAACCGTTCAGTCCACAGGCCGGTGCTCTATCCACTGAGCCCACCGGCCAGGCCAGGTCTCCATTTCCTGTTCTGTCCTGCTGCTCATGCATCAGATGCCAGGACCCCTGCCTTCAAAACGGAGCTCTGAGCTCTGCCTGCCTCTCCGCTAGGGCTGAACCTATTATTTTCCCATTGGAGCACTTCGCCGTATTGGAAAAGAAAAGTTTTAGCATTTTCACCACCACCGACACTGAAATGACGGGCCTGCGAGAACCCTCCGAGCCGGGTCCGCCTGCTGAGAAACCACGTCTCTTCCTGCTCTGCCCTGGGCAGTGCTGTGGGTGGCTTACAGCTCGCTCGACGGCAGCCTGCGTCCTGTGCAGGTGACCCGCTGTCCGGCATGTTCTTCGAGAGCCTGCTGCTCAGGCCCGTCAAGGCTGCCGATTCCAGGGTCGCCACCCGCTTCCGGCCTGGTCTGTGGACGGATGCCACCTGCTCTGACCAGCAGCCGCAGGTCCCCCAGGGTGCTGTGCGGCCACCACCCCGGGCTCACAATCCTCCCCCAGCTCCCGGCCAGCTGCATGGGCCCACTGCTCCCGAGGGCGAGGCTGGCAGGGGTGGCGACACCTGCAGCAGGCCCTGCCCGCCTGGCACAGCCGTGGTTCTGATTCGTCCTTCCTAGGGGTTTAGTCCCCTCGCATAGAAGCTTCCTCCCGGTGCCGGCTGAGTCCCACTCAGAGGGACCAGATCAGCAGGGCAGGGGGCGGGGCCCGTTTCTGCTGAGTGCCGCCCGCCCGATCTGCCCAGCCTGTGCCCCCACCAGAACGCGGCCCGTTCTGTCCTGGGGGTTCTCGCCTTCTCAGAGCCCTCTGGCCGGGTCAGCTGGCCCCACCTCCGCGGGAGCCTTAGGCCTGCAGACCCCGCGGAGGCCTCCGCCGGAGGGTGCTGCCGTCTGTGAGCACGTGTCCCCACCCTGGGGCACTGGGCGCCCATGTGAACCTTGCAGGTCAGGCGGCTCCCTTGGGACCTGGGCTGGGAAGGGACAGGACAAAGGGAAAGATGGGGATGACGTATACTTGTCAGGCTCGGGGCTCCTGGAGGGGATGCCTGACCAGGGGCCAGCCCGGGAAGGTCTGGAGGAACAGGCACATCGAGGGGCCAGGAGGAAGGCCACCAGGCAGGACAGGCAGGGAGTGTGGACGTCCCCCAGGGGCTGGAAGCAGTGGGAGGAGGAGGCCAGATGACAGGGGAGAGAGGAGCAGCATGCGGGAGACACTACAGGGACTCCCGACCCCCGAGCCACACTCTGGGAGCCTGCAAACAGGGGTCTGCACCCCTTCGGGGTCTGTCCAACCCCCTCTCCTCGGGGCCACCTCCCCCTGGGCCTTTCTATCCTGCCCTCCTCTCCGGCCTCCTGGCCTCGGCCCCCCTGCCACTCCCACAGCCCCGCCTTCCTCTTGGATCTGCAGACACGGTGTGCGGAGGGGTCACCCTGCCCAAGAGCTGCCAGGCTCCTCCTGGGCTACGTGGAAGCCCCGTCCGCCCACGGGTGGCACGCCGCGCACTTCTGTCTGGCTTGCCAGGCCTGGGAAGTCGGCCGAGGGCCCCCCGCCCCCGGCAGGTGGAGGACCTGGCGAGGAGGGCACACGGCGGCCTCAGCGGGCAGCTGGGGAGCCCGCTCTCTCTTTTCCCACTGATTGTTAATTTAATTTTTTGTTTTGTGTGGGGTTTCTGTATCCTCATTTCCCATTGGTTGTTAGAGAGCGGAAGGGAGGGGGAAAGAGAGAGAAACATCGATGGGAGAGACACAGCCATCAGCTGCCTCCTGCAGGCACCCCAACCAGAGCTGGGGATGGAGCCTGCACTCAGGTACATGCCCTTGACCGGAATCAAACCCGGGACCCTCCAGTCCGCACGCCCACACCCTGCCCACTGAGCCACACTGGCCAGGCCGCCCGCCGCCTCTTTACGCGCCAGCCTGGACCTCACGGGCATCTGAGCTGACCTGTCTGGGGACTCAGCTCTTGGGGTCCCCACTCTGACCCACAGGCACCTGTGCACCTGGCTCGTCCAGGCTTCGACCCTGACACGGGGCCACACAGAAGTCCGGGGCCACAGGCGGCTCCAGGGTGAGGGCGCTGTGAGGACTGGAGCAGGCCCTCCCTGGTCTCAGGTGCCCCCTCCCAGTGCCCGGCGGAGGCAGGCGGGCGGCCTACAGCTCTGGGGGCTGTGGGAGGAGGCCAGTCCTGTGC
>NW_006283774.1:196925-198128 GCF_000327345.1 Myotis davidii
ACGGTAGGGAACAGGTGAGAACGATGGGCCATCTCCCACCCCAGGAGCGACCCCTGCTGGTGAGGCCCTGCATTGGCACTTGCTGAGCACAGCTGCATGGCTCTCAGCCTCCTGGGGGGCCGCCAGGGCCGGGAGGATGCTGGCTGTGCAAGAGGGTGTAGGTGGGCTGCCAACTAGGATAGGACCCAAACCCCAACTCTGAGGTGCTCCACGCAGGGGGTCCCCTGGCTGTCCCCACAGCTCCCACGGTGCCCAGCCACCCTGCCAGAGCTTCCACAGGCCACCGCAGGGCTGCTGTACCCCCACCCCGCCCCCCAGCCAGCAGGTGGGGCTGGGGGTGGAGGGCGTGCCCAGTCCGGGGCAGGGACGACTCACGGACGGTGTCTCAGGAGCCACCGAGGGAGCGAGGGAGCGAGGGAGCGCTGGGCGGGGCGGGGCTGCTGGCCCCGGACATGAGAAGAGCGATGGACTTGTTTGGCAGCCACACTGTAACATGTATTTAAAAGCATTAAAAATAGCTGCTGCTGTGAACCCCCGCTGCCCGTGGGGGCGGAGTTTGTGGGACCACGCGTGGGTGGTGCGGCTCCTGGGTTCTGCTCAGGATGCCCCAGTGGGGCCAGCCCTGGGCCTCCGGCCGCTCAGCTCCGAGTCTGGGGGGCCAGGAGCAGAGTCCTGGGCGCAGGTGGAGCCGGCTCCGGGGGAGGCGGAGTCCTGGCCGCCAGGAAGGCAGGTGGAGAAGGCGAGAGCCCTCCTCGCCGGGAGTGTTAGGGGTCCTGAGGCCGAAACACACCTTCCTTGATTCTCCAGCTCAACAGTGCCCGCCTGACCTCCCGCCCGCCAGGGCGTCTGGTTAATAAGCAGAGCGGTTGGGGGCTCCCGGTGGGGGCCACCCCGTTAGTTTCCAGGTTGTCGCACAATCGCACTTAAGACGGTTTCGGCTGTTTCCAGGGTCTGTCTCTGTCGTAAACTGAAATGTTAACAGAATAGCAGCTGGGCCTCCCGGGCTCAGCCACGCAGGGCGAGGGCAGGGCTAGAAGGTGGACTTGGAGTGTCCGAAGATGCAGATGGGGAAGTGCTTGACGTGGGAGGACCACTGGGCCGCCAGCTGGAAGAACTTCACGTCGTTCCACTCCACGCCGTCGATGAGGACTGCGGGGACAAGACCGCCTGACCCGCCGGCCGTGGGCCAGCAGCGCGCCCACC
>NW_006283774.1:198150-199137 GCF_000327345.1 Myotis davidii
CTCTCGGGGGACGAGGACCTGCTGGCCAGGCCTTTCTGCCGCCTGCCCTCTGAGCCACCCGTGGCCGGGCCGCTGGTTCTCACACCTGCCGCCCCAGCAGGGTCTGCAGATGGGTGGGCGACATCCTCCAGTGGAACCAATCAGGCAGAAGGCAGCCTTCTCAACCCCCAGGGTCACCAGCACGAGCCGAGCCCGCGAACGGGGGACCCCCGAGCGCCCTCTGTCCCAGGCAGACCACCCAGAGCTCCACTCGCCCCTCTTCCGGGGGAGCAGAGGGTCGCGGAGCCGCGGCTCAGAGCTGGAAAAGCCGTCACACACTCAGGGCCTCAAAGAAATGCTACCAAAGCCCGGCTCGGGCAACAGGCGTAGCGAGGGCACGCGCTGGGGGGACTTGGAAGCTGCCCGGCTCTGCGGGCTGCCTTCCCGTTCCAGACAGAACGGGGGCCCGGGGAGGACAGGAGGCCGCGCTCACCCCGCAGCATGTTCTGCTGGTGCTTGGCTGTGCAGATGAGCCGGCTGATGCCCTCGATGCACTGGCTCTTGGACTCCACGTCCTTGTCCTTGGTTTTCTTGGGCAGAAACATCACTAGGAGGAGAAGGGGCCGTGCTGACCTGCTGCTTCCTCGGGGCCTGGAGGAGCCCGGGACCCCTGCCCCCGGGGACCCCGCCGCCCGGGGCACGTGGTAGGGCCAATGGCGCCCCCCCATGACAGTCGCCGCTCACCCTTCTTGTTCTTCTCCTTGGTGACCACGGTCATGGACATGGTGGGCGTGGCCGTGGCCTCGCCACTGCTGGGCAGCCTGCTGACCTGGAGAGACCGGAAGGTGCACTTGAGCGTGTTTTTGGCGGAAGGCACGTCTTTCTTCTCCGCATCTCTCTTCCTGTCTGTGGGCTGGGCTGCCGTCCAGTAATCCACCTGCAGCCCCATCAGCTCGGCGCCGACACCCTGGCTGGGGAAGCAGAGGGAGGCTCATCCTCCCCCCGCCG
>NW_006283774.1:199169-200068 GCF_000327345.1 Myotis davidii
CACAGATGTAGCCCCATGGAGCCGGGGCAGCCGCGACCTCAGGGCCCCTGCGGCGAGGCCCCCAGGGCCCGCACAAGTGTTGCCAGTGTGAGTTCTGCTCACAAGACCCGAGAGGGGCTGCTGACCTCCCACTCACCTCCCATGTGGTGGTCCCCAGAACCCCGCCTGTGGACAGGGCATCCTGTGTTCTCACTCTCCGTGGTCCTGTCCCCGATGAAGCTGTCTGTCTCCTGAGTGAGCCCAGGACCTGCGCCCACCCCTACGACCCGGCATCCTTGTCCACGCCTCACCCCCAGACCCTCAGTTCCTGCACCGGGGCAGCCAGCACTCTCTGACCCAAGCCGCGCGGTGTCAGGCGTGAGGGGAGTGGACAGGAGCCGGGCGGACAGCACGTCCAGGGACGGGTGGGGTGGCCGCCTTTACCTGGGGGAGGACAGGCCCCCACTCACTGACGGGGAAGAGGGGGGCGTGGGCGAGGCCTCCTTGGCAGCGGGAGATGTGGATGGTGGGGTAGACGAGAGCACGCTGGAGCCTGTGGGGGCCGCGTCATCCGAGTCTCCTTTGGGGAGGAGTTAGGGGACAGCACTGAGCCCGGAGCAGCCTGGGGCTGTGCCAGGCCGCGGCAGGGAGGTGGGGCGGCCCTGTGGGATGGGGTGTGCGTGGCATGTTGGGTGGAGGGGGCCGCCCAAGGTGCGCGAAGCCGTACAGGGACCATGAGGGGGACCTCCCTCCCTGAGGTGGCTGTGCCCTCAGGCCTCAGAGAGGCTGGGGTGTGGGGGGTACCTGACGTGGCCGAGGATGGTTCCACGATTCCCACCTTCACCACCTGGAAATCAATAGGCACGCTGGCAGCAGGGCGGGTACGGGGCTCCCCACACCGGCTCCCAGCCCCTCCTGTC
>NW_006283774.1:200263-201448 GCF_000327345.1 Myotis davidii
ATTTCTTTCCCCCAAAATACAGCTGCTCATTCTAAAGTAGTGATATTGCCTCTTGTGGATTGTGTTCACCTCCTCTACTTGTCCTCATTGATGGTGACATCCTACAAGCAATGGCGATATATTTAAAACCCGGGGAAGCTGTGAAGGTATCTTGGCAACCCGAGGGAGGCCCGTCGCCGGGTACCTCCGGCTCTCAGGGCGATGCTCCAGGGAGGCCACACCGTGGACGACGGGCTGTGAAACTCAGGGCAGCCGAGGGAGAGCAGCTGGCTGGCCCGGAGCCACCCTTCCTCCCGGCGCGGGGAGGGGGAGGACTGCGGCTCACAGGCCACAGGCCGAGCCCAATGCGCTTGCACCAGGACCTGGGAGCCTGGCAGTCACCTAGACGTGAGGTCACGAGCTTTAAGACAGGAGGGATTCAAAGGCTCAGACTGGCGAAGGTTCTGGAAAAATCCACTTAACGCAAAACCAGACGGACACAACCTGACCACTGCCAGCGCAGAGCCCCAGCCAGAGCCAGGACGCAAGAGCCCCGGGGCAGGGCCGCCCGCCACCCACAGCACAACTCACCCCCACGAAGGGAATGAACTTCTGCGAGGACTCCTCGTCGGGGCTGCGGGAAGAAAAGGCACGGCTCAGGGGCCGGCAGCGCCCCGCCCACCCGCCAGGCCCAGGGGGGCTCCCGCACGAAGGGAGCACAGCTGCGGGGACCGCGTTCCACCGGGCACCGCGCCTTTCTTTTAGCCTCACCGGAGGCTGTTCTGATTTGTAGAGAGAGGAGAGACGAGAGACACATCGACGTGAGAGACACATCGACTGGCTGCCGCCCACATGCCCCTGACCTGGGGGGGTGGCAGGGGGCTGCAATGGAGGCACATGCCCTGGACTGGAATCAAACCCGGGACCCTCAGTCGGCAGACCAACGCTCTACCCACTGAGCCACACCGGCCAGGGCCAGCCCCAAGGGAACATCTGGGCCTCCGTGGCAATTGGGGCAGGTTCTCTCCCGGATGGGCGGGGAAAGGTGGTGCCAACCAGGGGGGCGGCGGGGGCGGGGCTGTGCCCAGGCCTGGCCTGGCGAGGGTCACACACCACGTGCCAACACAGGGACGCTCAAGAGGGGCCCACAGCCAGACCGAGCCCTCGGCCGAGCTGCTGCGTGACCGCGGGCAGTGGGGGCTTCGT
>NW_006283774.1:201661-202038 GCF_000327345.1 Myotis davidii
GGGGGTGCCTCCTGCCTCCTCCTGCGGGGGGTGTCCCCTGGCTGAGGTCCAGCTCTGGCCGCTGTCCCAGCTGATCCTCTGCCTCCTTCCCCCAAACCCGGGAGCCTGAGGGCAGGTACGGGGTTGGCCGTCGTGCCCACATGGCCTGTGGGTGTCCCCAGGTGTAGGGCCGCCTGCCCGCGCTGAGGACCAGGGCCACCCCCCAGCCACCAGGCCCCCCTGCACCACGCCCAGAACACGCTGGGTTAAGGAGGCTACAGTCGGTCCGTCCGTCGGAAGGACCAGCTCGCCCGTCACTGCTCTGAAGGGGACACGGGAAAGAAAGGCCCCGATTCTCCACTTCCTACAGCACAGCCCAAGCCCCGGGCCCAGCGGCT
>NW_006283774.1:202136-202918 GCF_000327345.1 Myotis davidii
GTAAAAAAGGGTAGCCAACCCTTATTTGAGGAGAGCTGGAATGCAGTCCTAACCTCTGTGGCCTCTCGTAGCTCCATGTGTGAAAGGATTGATCCAAAATACAATTTTCACTCAGTGACACACAAAGTAGTAAATTCCATAAATTGCCGCTGATCCTCCATAACGCGGCCACAGCTCTGCCCAGCGAGGCCGTAGGTCCGGATGGGCACCGCGCCCTGTGCCTGAGCTGCTGGGTGCACACAGCAGGCATCGCCTCAGGGCCTTCCTGGCAGATGCTCTCGAGGCTGGGGCTGGAGAGGGGCAGGAGGGCTGTGCCTACCGCCCACGTCTCCTGGGTGGCAGGAGGTGTGCTGTCCCGGCAGAGGCTGACCTGCAGGCCTCCGAGCCCTGCACACAGGTGGCCGGCTGGCAGGGCCTTGCCGGGCTCCATCCAGGGCTTTTGGAGCCCCCCACCCCTGGGCACCAGTGTCACCCCTATAACACGGAGGCAGGGTGGCAGGCACGGGGGAGGGTCAGGGTCCCCCAAAACCCTGGTTTGCTGCTCAGACCAGCCAACTGGGGGAGACGAGAAGCTGGCCCAGGCTGCAGGGTCCTCGCACCCCAGCGGGCAGGAAGCAGCCGCCACAGCCCCGGGACAGGGGAGGGGGGTCGGTGGGCACCACGCTGGTCTTTCTCGAGCCCCTAAGGCGTGTTTAGCAGGACGGTCCTGGGGGCTAAGATCCTCCTCCTAGGGGCGCCTGGACCGACAACCCTGCGACCCTGCGTGGGGCTCTCCCAGGTGG
>NW_006283774.1:202965-203225 GCF_000327345.1 Myotis davidii
AGAGCCACAAGGAGGAGGGGAGCCCGGGCAGGGCCTTCGGGACGCGCCCACTTGCTGACATGCTAAACACCCCTAAAGACCAGCCTGGGGCAGGGGGCAGACCCAGAGACAGCGGTACCTGAGGGTAAAGTCAAAATGGAAGTTCTTTTTCCTTTTCAGAAAGCCGCCAGGAGAGAAGACACGGACACGTTATTACGCACACAGCCCGGCCCAGCCAGGTTCCCGCACAGGCACGGCAGCTGCTCGCCCCCTCGCGGCGC
>NW_006283774.1:203761-204026 GCF_000327345.1 Myotis davidii
TGCTTGTACGTGAGCATGGCCTCGGCGATGGGCAGCTGGTGGGCGCAGTTGGCCCCCGCGATGTACTGTGTGATCCTCGACACGATGTCCAGCGTGTCCTGCACTGCACGAGGCCACACGGGGTCGTGAGGGCTGAGCGTGTGCTGGCCCACTCACTGCCCGCTTCCCGAGGCCCCCGCCCCTGCCCCCTCGCGGGTCCTTGCTGCCCTCGCCACATCCCGAAGGCTGACCCCCCGGGTCCCAGGCCCTGCGGCTCCCAGCCCAG
>NW_006283774.1:204419-204703 GCF_000327345.1 Myotis davidii
GGGCCCACGCAGCCCCCAGCTGCGGGGCCAGGGCGCCGCTCACCCAGCGGGAGCACCAGGAAGCGCATGTAGCCCAGCCAGTCGGGTGTCTTGTGGGACAGCTGCTCCACGAAGAGCCGCAGCACAGCGCTGAGGTAGTGCTGCGCCCCCGCCACCGCGATCTTCACGGGCGTCGGGGGCTGGGAATTGCAGTTGCAGCTGGGGGGGCGGGACAGAGGGACGGACACCTCAGGGCCGTCCTCACAGGGACTCCCGTGCCCCCCCAGCCCCAGGCCCCCCAAGGC
>NW_006283774.1:204888-205245 GCF_000327345.1 Myotis davidii
GTCGTCGGAGACAAGGATGTGGTTGAGCTGATCGTACACGGTCTTCCTGGGGATCTGGAGACACGGCCCGTCCAGACGGGCGGAGCGGTGACCCCACAGCGACTCCCCTCACCCCCCGCTGGCAGCACCCAGAAGTGGGCAGCACTCAACTCTGGGCAGAGGCCACTGGGCAAAAGCCACGCAGGGCCCTCAGAGCCCAGGGCCGGGCTGCAGGGCGGGCGGGCAGAGGGGACGATGGGGCACCCACCTGCAGGTGGCTGCGTGTGTCCGGGCAGCGCTCGCTGTCCAGGCTGTTGGCCCGCTCGCTCTGCGGCCGCGCGGGCTGCCGCTCCTTCAGGGATGTGCTCTGGCCCCGGC
>NW_006283774.1:205440-205748 GCF_000327345.1 Myotis davidii
GTCGGGGCCAGTGTGGGCCTCCGGGCGCTGCCGGAAGTCGGCGCTTCCTGAGTCTCATCGCAGCCACAGCTGCGGGGTGTGCACCCCCAGGCCAGGCCCCTCCCACATGACGAGCTCCTGGTGGTCTGTCACCTGGTGGAGGGGATGACGAGGGACTCGGTCTTGGTGATGCGCCCGGGTGCCGGCTGCTCCCCGGGGGTGGGCGTGCTCTGCAGGAGAAAGACGCTGCTGGAAAGGCGTGCGCGCCGGGGTCCCTGGCGTGGGGGTGTGTTCAGGCCTCCTGTAGGCTGGCTGCCCTGGGCACTGAG
>NW_006283774.1:205862-207151 GCF_000327345.1 Myotis davidii
CACGTCGGCCTGTGAGGAGAGGGAGTCGGGTGGGGCCGGGCTCCGGGGTGCCCTCGAGACAGGCTGGGATTCCGTGGGTGCGGGCTCAGGGCAGTCACCTGGCCGGGCGAGGAGCTGGGCCACACGAGAGCCGGCACCTGAGCGCTGGGTTCCAGCTTCGGTGTGTGAGTGACCCAGCAGCGACAACAGGTCGGACCGGCCCCCCTGCACTTACCGGACTGGGAGGCTCCTTCTGGCTTCGGGCGCTGTGGACGCTCCCGACCTCCGTCTGCGAGCTGGAGTGCGACAGGCCTTCGAAGTAGGGCCTAGTGAGGGCGGGGTTACTGTCCAGGACCCTCTGCACCTGAGGGCACAGCCCCGCCCCTGCAGGGACCCCTGGCAGAGCAGCTCCCCAGAGGCCCCATCCAGAACCAGCTCACGAGGGAGGACACGGGCGGCCGGCGGCCCGAGCCCCGCTCCGCCGAGATGGACGGTGTCCCTAAAAACCGCGCCCAGGCTGACGCAGCCACAGGCCGGTCCGCAGGCAGAGGCGTGTGGAGGTGGAGGGCCTTACAGGTTCTTGGGCACAGAGGGCAGTTCACACTAGAATGATGGGCGGGACTTCTAGCACCTGGTGACTAAGCCACGTGGGGATGTGGACAAGCGAGGGCGGGATCACTCACTGCACGGCAGGCAGGGAGGGGCCTGGGACGGCCACACCTCACCCCGGAGTGTGCCCTCTCCTCCGGCTGCCCGCCTGTGAGGGTGCCTTGCCTGGCCGCCAGCACCCTGGGAGCACCCACAGCCAGCCTCACTGCCCCCACCGCCTCCTGCAGGCAACACCCCCTGGAATCCAGCTTCCCAAGTGTGACCCAACCCGCTGTTCCCGGGGACCTGTGGGCTCCATGCGTGCTGTCCTCCCGAGGCTGGCCCGCGCCTGAGCACCCCCCTTCCTCCCCACCCGCTCCCCCCGCCTCGTCCGGTCCCCCCGCGCACCGGAGCTTGGGCTTAGGGGTGCTAAGGACGCTGTCGTCGTCCTCTAGGTCGGGGCCACTGTCGCTGGGGTTCTCCATGTCCAAGGTGTCGTACAGCAAGTCCAGGTCCTCCTCCACCTCGGGGACGCGCTCTGCGGGGTCCTGCTCCGAGTCCAGGACCTGCAGCGAGGGCAGAGGTGTGAGGCGGCCAGGCTTGGGGAGGGTGGTCGCAGGGCAGAGGGCACAGAGCCACAGGTGCCCCTCCCTCCAGCCGCTCCACTGCCCAATTGCCTCAGGCACTGGGCGATCAGGGACCCACGGATGGAGGCTCCTTTG
>NW_006283774.1:207363-208722 GCF_000327345.1 Myotis davidii
CGTGCCAGCATCTCTACACGCAGCTGCGGGACGGGGGCCGGTCTTCGTGTGCACGTCACCCTCAAGGGCAAACCCCAGGCTGGGCGGGCGCTGCACCCCCACGTCCTGTGTCCCCGCCCTCCGTGTGCTGGGCCACCCGCCGTCTCCGTGGCTGGGTCTGCGTTCCGAGGCCAGGATGCCAGGCCCCTCTCCACAGGCCCCGGGTCCGCGTGCACTTTCTCTGAAGAAGATGCGGGTCAGCCCGTTGCCAAACGGCTCCTTGGGCAGCGTCTCTCCGAGTCGCCCTGCTGTGTTCTGGGCGCGCGTCACGGACGTGACTTGCAAAAACGTTCTATTTCACGGGCTGGTTCACATCTTTCTTTTTGATTTGAGAGAGGGAAGCATCGACCTGCTGCCCACTCGTGCGTCCCGCGTGCTCACTGGTGACTCGTACGTGCCCTGCGTGGGGCCAAACCCACAGCCCTGGGGCCTCCGGACGCCCTGACGCTGAGCCGCCGGCCGGTGCGGGTTTCTCTGGTCTCACCCGAGAGGCCGCGGCCGACGTGCTCCCAGCAGGAGTCTCATCGTTTTGGCCCCTACACTCAGGTCTCCCATCCACCTGCGTTGGCTTCAGTGCAGGTGTGGGGGCGCCAGCATGGGGGGGCAGGCGTGGGGGCACATGGACGTCCAGCTGCCTAGTCCTTGAGCTCTGAGAGGTGTTCCCCCAAATGGCCCTAGGGAATCAGCACCCCGAACGGGACCTGCTCTGAACTCCAACCTGTGCTCCCTGACGCCCCGCAGCCTGGCCCCCAGCCCCAGCCCCGAGGCAGCTCCCTGATTCTCAGCCCTGAGGATGGGCATGAGGTCAGAGGGCATGAGTCCTCTGACTGCTTCCCCCAGGGCTGCGTTTGCTCTGGGCCCGGGGTCTCCAGGGGAGTCTGAGGACAGCTGGTCCACTCCTGCGAAGAGGCCACTGGGGTGTGACCGACAGGGTGGCCGGCGGGCTGTGGGCAGACTACCCGGGGCTGGGCCCTGTGACGGCCACAGGGACCGGGGCTCAGACACGTACGCCCGCCCCTAGGTCTGGTCCTTGAGTGAAAATTCAAGAAACAAAGCAGGGGGTCTCCTTGGGCCTCGGCTGCAGCCTGAGGGCCCCCCCCTCTGCCCCCGCAGGCAAAGCGCTGAGGTGTGACCAGTGGGGAGAGGGGCAGGGCGATGGGCGGAGGGGGAGGGGGCTCGCTCACCTCCTCGGACACCTTGAACCGGCGCAGCAGCGCCACGACTTTCTGCTTGAAGTTCTGTTGCTGCGAGAGGACAGCAGACTCAGACGCGTGGGCCGGGCGGGCACGCCCCCGAGCGAGGCTCACACCCACGCCCTCT
>NW_006283774.1:210263-212977 GCF_000327345.1 Myotis davidii
CCCCAACTCAGCCACGGAGGGCAGCACAACAGGCTCCTTACCTGCCTGAGGCTCTCCAAGACCCACCCACACACGAGAAGGGAGGTTGCAAGTGCACATCCCTCGGTGGCCAGGAGACCGCGGCCAGCGTCTTGTAGCCCAGGATGGTCCGGTTCTTGTAGCGCTTCCTCCGCTGCAGCATGATCTGCAGCTTGTTGCCTTCCCTCTTCAGGAAGTGGGGGTACTGTGGGGAGGGGCCACGCTGCGGTCCACACCCCCACCTGCCAGGGCTCATGCCCCCCAGGTCATGGGGTCGCGTGAAGGTCACTGCCTTGTAGCCCAGGATGGTCCGGTTCTTGTAGCGCTTCCTCCGCTGCAGCATGATCTGCAGCTTGTTGCCTTCCCTCTTCAGGAAGTGGGGGTACTGTGGGGAGGGGCCACGCTGCGGTCCACACCCCCACCTGCCAGGGCTCATGCCCCCCAGGTCATGGGGTCGCGTGAAGGTCACTGCGGCTCACCCCGACACTAGGAACAGCTACTAGCGGGCAGATGTGCGGCTGCTGGGGGCATCGGGGCCGCCACCAGCACCTCCCCCAATGCAGGCGGCCGGGCGTCCCGGGCCCCCACGTGCTGCAGCGGGTGGGGTTCAGGACCCCAGAGCACGTGTGTCAGGAAAACGCTCACAGGCCTCATGAAAGCTCACAAATGAAACCAATCTCAAAAGCGGGGATGGCCCTGACGGGGAAGGGCGGGCTCAGGCGGTTGGAGTGTCTCATTGCAAAGACTGGTCTCGGGTTCGATTCTGGTCAGGACACATCCCAGGCTGCAGGTTCCGCCCCGCCAGGCCCGTGCGGGAGGCAGCAGTCGTCGTCTCGCTCTCACACCAATGCTTCCTGCGCTCTCTCCCTCTCCCTTCCTCTCTCGAAAGATCAATTTATAAAAGCACGTCCTTGGGTAACGAAGAAAGCACTGCGTGGCCGGGTGGGGTCGGCCTGCGGACTGAGGGTCCCAGATTCAGTTCCGCACGCGCCCAGGCTGCGGGCTCCATCCCCAGCACAGGGCGTGCGGGAGGCAGCCGGTCCATGATTCTCTCTCATCATGGATGTTCCCCTCTCTCTCCCTCTCCCCTCCTCTCCGAGATCAATAAAATGTATTTTAAACCCGCAGCGGCAGGGGCTGTCCCGCCCTGACTCCGTGTGCTCACTCCGTGCCCTTTTATTTGTTGTTGTTGATCTTCACCCAAAGATGTGTTTCACTGCTTTAAAAAAATATTTTCTTACTGATTTCAGAGAGGAAGAGAGAGGGATAGAGAAACATCGATGATGAGAATCATTGATTGGCTGCCTCCTGCACGCCCCCTTCTGAGGACCGAGCCCGCAACCCGCGCATCTGCCCGTGACGGAATCGAACCCGGGACCCTTCAGTCCGCAGGCCAATGCTCTACCCACTAAGCCACACCAGCTATGGCTCTACTGCTTTTTAGAGAGAGTGGAAAGGAGGGAGGGGAAGAGAGAGAGAGAAACATCGACTAAGAGACACATCGACTGGTCGCCTCCTGCAGGAGTCCCAACCGGGGACGGGGAGAGAACCCACAACCCAGGTACAAGCCCTTGACCAGGAATCGAACCTGCAACCCTTTGGTGTGTGGGCTGGCGCTTTACCCAATGAGCACCACTGGCCAGGGCTGTGCGTGTATTTTTTAAAAAAGGATGAAGTGTACACTTTGTAAATTACACTCCAACAAACCTGCCCCTCCCCCAGAGAACAGCAACACAGAACCCAGATGTGCCGTGGGCGTCAGAGCGGGGTCCGCGGCCGCCCGGCAGAGCCAGGCCAGGCTGGGAGGTGGCTCTTGGGGTCTCCCTGTCTCCGTCACGCAGTGAGAGGAGCTGCAGTGGACGCGAGCTGGACTGGCGGGAAGGGGGCTCAATGGGACCCTGCCCTGTGGGCCAGGTCGGGCCGGTCAGGACTCCACAGAGTCCAGGGGCGTCTGTTTCCTCTGGGGTGTCGGGGTGAGCCGAGCCACATGCATGGCCCAGGGCAAAGGGTCTGCACTCGCACCCTGAGCTCCCAGGTGCTCCTCCCCGTCTGCTCCAAACGGGAACGACCGTCCAGCCCCCCCGCCCCCCCCTGGAACGGCCTGCAGCCTCCCCACACTCCAGCCACCTGGAGGCCCACCTGCAGCGAGAAGGTCAGTGCCAGGTCCGTCTCCACTTGTCCACTGGGGGGCAGCACGATCTCGTGGGACCGCAGGATGCGCTTGGAGCCCTGGGCGGGCAGACAGCGTGTCCTTCAGTGTCTCAGGGGGGACCCTCTGCCCACACCAGCCACCGCGGCCATGCCCCTCCTCCTCACGCAGGACCCCGCCAGGCTGGGGAGCGGGTCCCAGCTCCCCAGGGCCCTGCGGGAACATTGGTCTTCGGCCCTCGCGTTCCCTGGGCATCTGCCTCAGGACCGAGAAGTCAGGAGGGGCACCCACAGCCACTGAGGGGCCCAGCGGGTCCCGGCGAAGGGGCCTCCTGACACCTGTCACCTATTCCCCTGCCCGGGATGCTGAGGGCCTGTGAGCACCAGGGCCCCAGAGCGAGAGGGGAGAGCCGCTGGGCCGGGCCCTGGGGTGGGGCGGGGGTGGCAGGCACAGGTGCGAGCACAGGGAGGCCCATCTGCTCTCTCAGGGGGCAGGAGGCGCCCCAGGAGGGTCCCAGCTGGAGCATCAGGACTGCCTTCCGGACAAA
>NW_006283774.1:213720-218784 GCF_000327345.1 Myotis davidii
TGGGCAACACAGAGAGAGAAGGATGGTGTCCACCCTGGGGGAGGGCCTGGGGGAGGGCCTGCACGCCCACCCGCCTCGCGGCAGGGTCTGCGCTGACCAGCGGTGCTGTCCCAGGCCCCCTTCCCAGGAGGCCCCCGCACAGGGGGGTCCCCAGCGCCCCTTCCCAGGACAGGAGAGTGAGGGTGTGTGCAGCCCACGCCCACGTCCAGGGCCAGGCCGCAGGCCTCTCGCGCTCACAGAGCCCTGGCGCTCTCCCACACGGTCGTCAGCCTGACCGATCCCAGCGCCCGTGTCCCAGTCCGGAAACCCAGCCTTCCCGCCCGCCCGCAGAGCCTCTCAGTCCCCCCTGTGGGCACCTGAACCCCAGGAGCAGGGCAGAGGCCTGACATGCCAGGCCACTGGCACAGTGCCTGCTGGCACCAGAGTGGCGCGCGGCTGTGGAGCTATGAGGGGAAAAGGACCGAGGGGGAGCGGACGGAAGGGGTTAGTGCAACCAGGACAGGCCCCGCTGGGGCCACAAAACCACGTGAGCACGTTTAAGGCACGGGGTCAGCCGGCGTGAACGGTCCCCACTGGCACTGCGGCCGGGAAGCTCCCGGGACCCTCGGTGACCCACAGGCCACAGTGACAGGGCCAGCAGGTGCTGTGGCCCGTCCGGGAGCTCGTGGGCACCGCCAGGCAGAGCCGAGGGCACCACGCCTGAGCCCCTGGAGAAAGGCCTCAACCAGCCCCGAGCACAGAGGGAAGCGCCCGTCAGACCCACGGGGAAGGCGGAGACCAGGAGAGGGACCCAACCCAAAAGCCGGTTCCTGGGAAGATCAATGCGATTGCTAAACCTCCGCCGACGAAGAAGAGGAACAGCGGGCGTGCTGGGCACAGGGGAGCGGCTGCCCGCAGGGCGCTCGGACACGGTGAGCACAGCCTGAGACCCGTGCACGAGTTCGGAGAACCTGGGCCACAGGCGCCCACGCCCCCCCGGGACGAAGACACCGTCAAACAGCCGCGCCCACTAAGGTGAGTTGACAGCTAGAAACCGTCCGCAGGAGAAACCCAGGCAAACTGACCCAGAGGCTAAGGCACTGACTCTACGTCAGATGTTCCAGAAAACAAGACCCAGGGAGCCGGAGTCCCTGGCTGCAGGAGCACCGCACACAGCAGGTGTGGCCCCACACACGGACCCTCCCGGCAGCGGCCTGGCGAGGCCCCGGGGCCACACGCGTGTCCCCGTCAGAAATCAACCATCGCCAGTCGCCAGCCCGGGTCAGGAAGACCTAAACCTCCTCGACTGACCAGGAAACACCTGACCAACGCCCATCCCCGTGCGACGGAGGGAGCCCGCTGAGCCCGATGGCGCGGCGCAGGGCCCAGGGGGAGGGAGAGCGGCCTTCTTGCCGGCGGGCCCCGTGCCCCGAGCAGCTCCTGGACCAGTGAGCTGGGCAGACCCTACAAGTGCGGCACGTGAGCAGCAGCGTCGTTCCACAGCAGCAGCTAGCAGGAAGCCAGTTTTTAAAACATTTGCACACTAGGGAAGCTCAGTGTATTTTTTTATTTGAGAGAAGAAGGGAGAGGGAGAGATAGAGACATCCACGATGAGAGAGAGTCATGGATCGGCTGCCTCCTGCGCGCCCCACACTGGGGATCGAGCCCGCAGCCCGGGCCTGTGCCCTGACCCGAATCGAACCGTGACCTCCTGGTTCATGGGTCGACCCTCAGCCACTGAGCCACGCCGGCCGGGAAGGAAGCTGATGTTTAAATTCTGTTTACAGTGGCTCCAAAGCAGAAAAGGAAAAACCTAAATCTAACGAGAACCAGGGCAGGATCTGAGCTGAAAGCTGCGAGGACAGCGGCCGCAGTGAGTGAGGAGGGGCCTGGCCGGCCGGCCGGTCCAACGCAACTGCAGGGCGGCCGCAAGCCTTTCCTGCCGGCCTCCGCGCTGCGTTTAAACTCCTGGGACCCGCAAAGCGGCCGAATGCGGGGACCCTGAGAGGAGCGGGGCCGGGCGGCCCTCCGCCCCCGCCCCCCCTCCGCCTGCAGAGGTGCCGTGAGCCGCGCCGGGTGCCCAGGCACCGGAAATGGGAGCTGGGTGAATTCAGCTCCTTCCGGGGGAAAGCTCTGCCCTGTGGAAAGCACGCGGAGAGCGGGAGGAAAAGGTGCAAGTCCCAGCGGAAGGGGCTTCGTCCAGGACAGACAGAGAACGGTCAGAACCAACCGTGAGAGGTAACAGCCCGCGGCACAGCCGCTCGGCGCCGGGGGACGAGGGGCGAGTGCAGGCAAGCGGCTGGACGCACAGGCTGGTGGCCCTGTTCCCCGGGAAGCCTGGCACACAGGAGCCTGGCACACAGGTGTAAGCCGAGGGGAGGAAACGGGCGAAAAGAGCGTCACAGCCCGGCGGCCTGGCCCGGAGGCTGAGCGCCAACCCCGGAACCAAGAGGTCGCAGTGTGTGTGCCGGTTGGGCACAGGCCGGTTGCGGCTCGATCCCCAGTGGGGGGCGTGCAGGAGGCCGTCGCTGATGGTGCTCCTCTCCCATCGATGTTTCTTTTTTTATTCATCCTCACTGGAGGGTATTTTCCCACTAATTTCAGAGAGGAAGGAAGAGAGGGAAAGACAGAGAGACATCCATGTGAGAGAGACACGTCGACTGGCTCCTCCTGCACGAGCCCCAGCCAGGGCCCAGGCCAGAGAGAAGCCTGCAACCGAGGTATGTGCCCTTGACCGGAATCGAACCCGGGACCCCTCAGTCACAGGCCAACGCTCTATCCACTGAGCCACCCCGGCCAGAGCTCTCATCGTTTCTCTCTCTTCCTCTCTCTGAAAATCAGTGGGAACATATTAAACACTGTCACGACTCTGCATGCCAGGTGGGCACTTGGGCAGGCCTGTGCCTGTGTCACCGCCACGCTGGCCACGTGAGGCTCAGGCGGTGACGCTGAGCGTAACCAATTGGAAACTTCCTTTAATTACAGAAAGGAAATGGGCGAGACTTGGACACGTCATAGAGACACTTGGGGGGACACAGCCCGTGAGCTGTGCGCATCGTCATCACCAGCCAGGAGCGCAGGCCACGCCACGAGGGGCCGCACAGCCCCTGCAGGACCCCAGCCCAACGCCGGGAGGCGGGAGGCAGAGCTCTGTGTCAGGTGGCATCAGCACTGGCCGTGCCCTGCACCTGCCGTTTAAAACGTCCTTTTCCAGACGTTAGAGAAGCCACGGTCCTAAGTGTACCTCAACCCATCGCCAACGCGCTGCAGCAAGGCCCTCCAGGCTGAGTAACACCCACGGGTGGCCCTCGCTGGTGTGGCTCAGTGGACAGGGCGTTGGCCTGTGGACTGCAGGGTCCCGGATTTGATGCCGGTCGAGGGTACATGCTCCGGCTGTGGGCTCGATCCCAGGTAGGGGCGTGCAGGAGGCAGCTGATCCATGATTCTCTCTCAGCAGTGATGTTTCTCTCTTTCTCCCTCTCCCTTCCTCTCTGAAATCAATAAATTAAAAATAGAACTTATTCACATATTTAAAAAAATAACTTCCCAAACGGGGCTCCACTCAGAGAGCAAGCAGGGCGGTCATGCCCAACTGCACCCCAGGCCCTCTGTGCGCCCAGGACAAGGGTGCCTTCACCTCGCTCACTCACTCATTCATTCATTCACTCCCTCACTCATTCACTCACTCGCTCCCTCTCTCACTCCCTCTCTCACTCACTCATTCACTCAATCGCTCACTCACTCGCTCATTCACTCACTTGCTCATTCACTCACTCACTCACTCGCTCACTCATTCACTCGCTCACTCACTCGCTCACTCATTCACTCGCTCACTCACTCGCTCACTCATTCACTCGCTCACTCACTCGCTCACTCACTCGCTCACTCACTCACTCACTCATTCACTCACTCGCTCACTCGCTCGCTCACTCGCTCGCTCATTCACTCGCTCACTCACTCGCTCACTCACTCGCTCACTCACTCGCTCACTCATTCACTCACTCATTCTCTCACTCGCTCACTCATTCACTCACTCATTCACTCCCTCACTCATTCACTCACTCACTCCCTCTCTCACTCCCTCTCTCACTCACTCATTCACTCAATCGCTCACTCACTCGCTCATTCACTCACTTGCTCATTCACTCACTCACTCACTCGCTAACTCATTCACTCACTCGCTCACTCACTCACTCACTGACCTCCTCCCCAGGGCGGTTCCCAGATTCGCCTGTGCTGGGTGTCAGCCCTTGGCCCGGGGACAGGGAGCCGCTCCACTCCGGCAGAGCCACGTGCTCAGCACTGGCCCCCCATGGCACGGGGTCTGGGGGGCATCTTCAGGCTGAGCGGGGGGCCGCGGTGCGCGGGCTGTGTGACCGGCCAAGGCCAGGCTTTGTTCTGAAAGAGTGATTTGTGGGACCCCATGGGGACACTCTGTAGCCCCCGGCATTGCCAGCTGGAGGCACCGGGGCCCCCATGGCAGCGTTGGGCACGGAGGAGCGCGTTGATGGGTTTCTGGAAAATGCAGCCGGCCGGGCGGGCCCTGTGAGAATGCTGACTCCCGCCGTGGCCCTCCAGGCCCACGGGACACGGGACACGGGACACGGGACACGGGACACGGGCCAGGCCTCTGCGGTCCCAAACGTGCTGACTGTGTCTGTGGGAGGGAGGACTGAGGGGCCTTTGTTTCTGGGCTGGCCTGTCGGTGCCATCGCGTGTCTGTCTCAGTGGGCGCTGGGCTCTGCAGTGGCAGCCGGCCAGGGGGCCCACACCCCATCCGCCTCCAGGGAGAGGATGGGGGCACCCCCGGTCCTGCACGGCTCTGGGGGGCCCGCCGGCGGCCCTGAGGCGGCTGTGCAGAGCGAGGCTCCAGCCCGCCCGCAGGCCGCGCTGGTCACCTCCCCCGGGCTGGGCCGCTGCCACGCTCGCTGGCCCAGCGCAGCCTTCTCTGGTGTCTGGGCCTTATCTGGACACGCTGCCTCCTGCTAATCAGGAGCGGTCAGAGGTGCCTCTCCATGCCCACGGCCAGCACGCGCCTGCAGGAGGCAGGGGCAGTCGGGGCTCCGTCTGGGGAGGCTGGGACTC
>NW_006283774.1:218987-219834 GCF_000327345.1 Myotis davidii
CGCAGGGGGCCGTCACTCTGGCCCCAGCCATCAGGGGGCCCGCCCGCAGGCCTGCATCCTGCGCCTGGGTGACTCAGAGGCCCGGGGCCACCCTGCCCCTCCGCCTCCAGCCCGCAGCCAGGCCGCGGCGCACCTCACCAACGCCGCAGGGAACCCCACACTGTCCCGGGCTGGCGAGGCCCTGCCCAGGGCTTTCCTGTGAGTGAGGGTCCCCCACGCCCCACGCGGGCTGTATTGAGCAGTGACGTGCACGCCCGGCTGGGAAGCTGGGTGAAGGGCAGCAGCGGGCACAGGAAGCAGAGATTCGGGTTGGGAGCCCCAAGAGCACCCAGGTGGGGCCACAGGATCTCCCTGCGTGACCTGCGGCCTGGACCTGCTACCAAAGCCCCAGGGACGAAGCGATGGCCCCAGGGTGTCGAGTGTGAATGCCGGCGCCACCCACGCCCATCACACCTGAGACGCTGGACACGGCCCCCAGGTCAGGGACACCAGGGCCCTGTCCCTCCTGGACCCTCCCCTCCACTCGCTGTGCCGCCCTCACACCCCTGCCACTCCTGCTCCACTCATTCTGCTGAGAAACAGGTGCTGGGGGCAGCAGCTCTGGCCTCACTTCGCCCTGCTCTCCCTCTCCCGCAGCCACCGCCTCCCGGCCCTCCTCACTGCCTCTCCCTGGGCCACAGCCCAGCAGGCTCCATGCAGCACCAATAAAACTCCTGGGGTCCCAGTAATGGGGTCCACGGTCCCCACAGCCTCGGCCCAGCAGCAGGCCCTCTGGACGCCTGGCCCTGACCCCACGTGTGCCATGGAGCCCGGGGCCGAGGGGCCCCTCTTCTCCGCCGCTCCCGGC
>NW_006283774.1:220092-220345 GCF_000327345.1 Myotis davidii
CCTCGGCCCCGCCGGGCCCTCAGGGCACAGATTCCCGCCCCGTCAGGCTGCCCCTCCCCGGACCCGCAGGCTCACCTCCCAGGAGGGTGCACTGGCCCCGCCAGGCACCACCTGGGAGAGCTCAGGCTCCAGGGACAGAGGCTGCGGCCACTGGCCGAGCACTGACGACCCTGAGGACGCCAGGCCCCTGGTGTGCGGCCCTTCAGAGGCAGGGCCCGCGGAGCACCCCGACTCCCCTAGAGCCCCTGGGCCA
>NW_006283774.1:220696-220993 GCF_000327345.1 Myotis davidii
TTGCCCAAAGCCCTCAAGCAGCGCTACCTGCTCATGCGCTATGAGGACATGGTCCAGGACCCCCTGGCCCAGACTGCCCGAATGTATGAATATGCAGGGTTGAAATTCTTGCCACACCTCCAGGCCTGGGTGCACAACATCACGCGAGGCAAGGGCACCAGGAACCAAACCCACAGCCTCTGGTGGGCGGGCGACAGTCTAACCCCTGAGCCCAGGGCCAGGCCCGGGGGCACACGCTGAAGGACAAACACGTGCCAGGCGGGCACGGGCTCGAGAGGCCAGAGGGGGTCTGAACAG
>NW_006283774.1:221846-223454 GCF_000327345.1 Myotis davidii
GAGAAAGACGACTCCAGCATCTCCTACCACCCGCTCTGCCTGTTTACCACGCTCCCCGGGGGCCCATCCTGCCCATGTACAGGACCTGCGGCTGCAGCCTGAGCTCCACGGGCAGGAACCCCTGGGCAGTGGGCACCAGGTGGGCACTGTGCCTGCCTCGCCGGAGTTGACGAGGGTCGGTGTTCGCTGGAGATGCCTAGACAAACACAGTGCAGTGACCAGGAACTCAGTCCATCCAGACAGGGCCGCTCTCGCTGCGTGTCACCCTCACAGTCCGCCCAGACGGAGGACACCACGCCACCCCAGGCAGGAGGAGCCGGCTCTCAACCTGGGCATGCACGTTCGGGCCCCCGCAGAGCCGTCTGGCACCGACTGAGCACACACACGCTCCCCTCCGGACCGGGAGCCCCTGGACACGGACAGACGCGGGAGCCAGCCTGGGGGGAGGGGCTGCCACACCCTGGGTCCTGGCAGGAGTCCCACTTCAGCACCACGAGGGCACACCCGCCAGGCACCTGACAGCGGTGGGCAAGTGGGCGGCAGCTATGGCCGGGCACCCGGAGGCCCAGTCCGCAGGCCGTGCGCCCCTAAGTCAGCTTCCTCAGTCTCTCCTGGATGCAGCGCCCCATCCCAAGGGTGCCAGGCTGCACCCAGCTCGAACCCTGCCACCCCCACCCATCCACTCGCTCCGCAGGCAGCCAGCCCAACCTCAGTCCAGCCCCATCCTCCCAACACACTCCCTCGAAATAGAGCAGCGACTTCCCCAAACTCAAGCGAGCCCACATCCTGAGGACGGCGGCCAGCAGCGCCTCGCACAGGCTCTGGGCAGGACTGGGGCCCGCCCGCCCTCCACGGAGCCGCCCGCAGCAGCGCCTCGCCCAGGCTACGGACAATGGGGGAGAACGGCCTGAACTGCCACTCTTCGGGGACACGCAGAGCCAGCCCGTGGGAGGGGCTACGTGGGCCGGTGTTCTGGAAGTGGGGAGACAGAGAACGGGGCAGGCACAACCACAGAAAGAGGCCGAGAACGTTCCAGAATAAAGGCGGGTGGAGAAGCCACAGATTCAACAACGGGAGAGTAGCTCGAAAACCCCCGACTTTTGGAAATGAAGAAACTGAAACATCCCGTCAGGTTAACGAAGGATAACGGAGAGCGCACAGATAAGGTCACGGGCTGACAGGCACGTGCCAGCACGCGAGGGACCCACGGCCTCCCGCGGTGAGCGTGGTGCAGCCGGCCGGCCTGGATCCGTGGCTGAGCGTCGACCTGTGAACCAGGAGGTCAGGGTTCGATTCCCCGTCAGGGCACAGGCCCAGGTCATGGGCTCAACCCCCAGTGTGGGGCGTGCAGGAGGCAGCCGGTCCACAACTCCTTCTCATCATTGATGTTCTTTCTCCCTCTCCCTCTCTCTTCCTCTCCCAAATCAATAAAAAATGTGTATTTTTCTAAAAAGTGTTTGATTGCATTCAACAGCCCCTCGCAATGAGCAGAGCGTGAAGCCCGAGGAGCGGTCATCACAGCCACGGGGGAGCTGAGACCGAGGGGACGACGGCCGGGAGGGCAGCAGCTGGTGGCTGGGCCACGGCCGCCACGTCAGGAAACCGGCC
>NW_006283774.1:223509-226503 GCF_000327345.1 Myotis davidii
GGCCAGCCGTTCCGGAGAAGGGCGAGGACACAGCCCCGCAGCCTGTGCCCCGGGGTCCCAGCAGTTTGAACACAACAGCCCGACCTGGAAGCAGCCCAAACGCCCACCCCCCGCCGCGGGTTTAAACGGAGCCCGGCGGGCGCCTTCAGCAGCCACAGTGGCCGCAGGGCGAGGCCTGGCCCGAGCTGAGGTCCTGGAACTGGGGGGTGGGGGAGACACACCCCTGCAGGGGTGCTGAGCCGAGATGCAGACCTCTGGCTGGTGGGGTGGCCGCTGGGCACCCAGCTGTCGCAATGCATCTCCAGCTGAAGATCTGAGTGTAAACCGAACCTCTGTGACGCCCTCAGACAGGCCAAGGGACGGACAAGGAGGCCCCAGGGGAGCGCGGGAGCACCTGGCTGGTGTGGCTTAGTGAGCGTCGCCCCGCGCACCAAAACGGTGCAGGTTTGGCTGCTGGTCAGGGTACATGCCTACGTTGCGGGTTCGATTCCTGTCGGGGCACAAGCAGGAGGCAACCGATGGGTCTTTCTCTCCCAAATCGGTGTCTCTCTCTCTTTCTCCCTTGCTCGCTCTCTTAAAAAATCAATAAAATCATATCTATTTTTTAAACGTAGCTCTGGCCCTGGCTGGTGTTGCTCAGTGGACAGAGCATCAGCCTGCGCACTGAAGGGTCCCGGATTCAACCGGTCAAGGGCACATGCCCAGGTTGTGGGCTCGATCCCCACTAGAGGGTGTGCAGGAGGCAGCTGATCAATGATTCTCATCACTGATGTTCCTATCTCTCCCTTCCTCTCTGAAATCAATAAAAATATATATTTTTTAAAACGTGGGGGAACAGTAGCCTGTGAACAGATGTCCAAGCCCAGAAACTAACAGTCAACACGGGAACCTCAGCAGGGGAAGTGCAACGGTCTGTCCAAGGTGACCAGAGTCTGCTGGGGTCTGGGGGGGTAGGGCTCAAGGGGAGAGGGAGGAGCGCTGTGTCACCACAAGGGAATCCACGAAGCCGCCACGGCCCTCACTGCCGCCACCACCACCGCCGCCACCACCTGAGAGGATGAGCAGGAAAGAGCCGAGGCCGACCCAGCAGCAGTATGGGCTGCGCACGGCCAAGGACACCGTCGGAAGAGGGGGCCCCAACAAACGCAGGGAAAAGCCTTGCTAGCCCCAAGGAAGCTGCTGAGACAAGCCGTGGAGGAGAAAACGCAGAGAGGGGAGGAATTTCCCTGCCGAGGATGCACAGGTGCCTGCATCAGAGAGATGCAAACGAAAACCACGATACCATTTCACACCTACCAACTGGCAAAAATTCATCCAGGCAGAGTTGGCAAGAAGGCCGGAGGGGGCCGGCGCTGGCACAGCGCACTGGGAAGCTGCCTGAGAGTAATGCTGGGCACCCCCTCCCACCCCACTGCCAGCATGTGCACACGCGGGCCTGCCACCCACAGGCGACGCACGCAGGGGCAGGGGCAGGGGCAAGGGCAGGGGCAGGGGCGGGGGCAGGACGGAAGGCCGACAGCAGCCCAAACCGGAAACCAGCCAAAGGTCCCGACGGCAGAGGAGCTCCTGCTGTCTGGTGGGGCCACCCCAGAGGGACAGACATCGGACGGACGCCACTCAGAAACGTAGAGATCGGGCAAAACCGAGAGCAGAGAAAATCTGACCCCTTTCCCATGAGGCCCCGCAGAGCACAGCTGAGCCCAACCTGGTCAGGACGCGCTCGGGACCGGGAGGGGCCGCAGCAGAGGGGCATTCCCTGCAGTCGGCCGCCTACCCTCACCACCCTGATGGCAGCTCCCCGACACCTGTGCCATCCAGCCCAGACCCCACATCCCCGCACACAGGCCAAGTGGGCTTCCTGCTGCAGCTCCGGGTGGACAGCCCCCAACGCCGCGCCGGACTCTCCTGCACGCCCTTCCCCCAAAGGCCCAGGTACAACTCTGTGGTCTGTCATGGAACCGGGGAAGCTGGAGACGCGGCCAGGCAGCCTGCGCTCTGCACGGAGTCTGGGGACACGTGGCCAGGAGGAGGCGAGCATGGACGAGGGGAGCATAAAAGGCCCAAGGGTGCTGGTGACCATGCAGGGGGGCAGGCAGAAGAAGCCGGGGGGTGGGGAGGTTCCAGGATGACCCCTGGCTGTGGGGCCCAGCGCTGGGGCAACTTCCAAGACAGGAAAAGGAGAGGAGTCCAGGCCGGGGAGAAACTCCAGAGCTCGGCTTCGAGGCCCACCCTGTCCACTAGCACAGCCGGGCCCTGCGCTCTAGGGGGTGGGGGAGCCCTCTGCACTCCCAAGGCCTCACTCCGCAAGACCCACTGAGGGGCGACACCAGCCGCGTCCTGGGCCTGGGTGGCACTCCGGAGCTCCCCCAGTAGGTCCCCCCGGCAAACGCTCCTCCCTGCGGCCCCTGCAGCCAGCTGGCCATTCCAGAGCCAGCCCTGGTGCAAGCGCTTGTCTCCCCACCAGCCTGGAGTTTCATCGGGAGGAAACAGCAGAGCTGAAGATGAAACGGGGAGCTGGGAGCGGAGTGGAGTGGGGCTGGCCACAGAGCTGGCCCGCGGACAAGCCTGGTCCAGCTGTGACCACTGGGCGAGGGGCTTCCCCCAGGTGGGACCGGAGTGTCTTTTGCGAGGGGAACCTAACCGCAGGCTGCAAAGGGCAGGGACATGTCCAGGCAACCGGCCCCAGATTACCAGGCACAGTGCAAGGTGTGTGTGGGGGACCCCGACCCCAGGACCGCGCGGATGAAGGATGTGCTGAAGGCACACGATCGCGGCCCCAGGTCTGGGTGTCCTCGGAACAGGGTGCCCTGGGGGTCACTCCCAGGCCACTCAGACCTCACACTGCGGCTGGATGTAGAAGGAATCCGTGGTACCCGGTGGGGAGGAGACGGCCTGGGTCAGCTCCTCCAGCGCCCACCCCATCCCTGGGCGCCCTCCAGGTGAGCGCCCCGGACAGCCTGGGAGAAGGCCCTGGGGCACCTCCGCGCTCGGGGG
>NW_006283774.1:227469-227847 GCF_000327345.1 Myotis davidii
AGCCCCGCCCCCGGAGGGGTTTCCGCGCGCGGAGCCCTGGGGCACCCCCGCTCCCGCTCGGGAGATGGAACTGAGCCCCGTGAATCCCCTCCGGTTCCTCTTGCGCCGGAGCCGCCTCATTATCCAGCGGCCCCGAAGACGAGAGAAATGTCTGGGTGCAGGCCTGGCCGGGGGGGCCCCCAGTGAACTTGGGGACCCAGGCTAGCAGGGGGCGGTGGGCGGAGCTGCCACCCGGCCCACAGGTCGGGCAGGGGAAAGGTCCCGGAACCACCGACACTTGGGTCTGGGGGCCGAGAAGTCCCCTCCCCCAGCCCTGGCGGGTCTGGTCAGTGGCCAGGGGCTGAGATTTGGGGCGAGCTCCCCACATCACACAGCTGC
>NW_006283774.1:227881-237924 GCF_000327345.1 Myotis davidii
AGCCAAGGGCGCACTCGGGAGAGAACAAGAGGAGCTGTGTCTCCCACGTGTGCCTGCCCCTTTGGGGGCGCAGCTGACAGCCTGGGGGGCTGTGCCGCTCGGCCAGCTGACGGGGTGTTATCTTACAGGGCTGCTCCTGCCCCTGGCACCTGTGGGTCTTGTACCTAGGAGGCAAGACGGGGCGTTCAGGGGGCGGGTGGCAGCCCCTGGGGAGGACGGTCTGCCGTGGGTGACAGGGGGAGACAGACACCCATCGACAGTGCGGGCAGATGTCTGTGTCACCAGCGTCGCCCCCTGGCAAGGAGGACAACAACCGGGGGTCACGTGAGGAAGTCGGGGTGACTAAGCCGTGCACACGGGGGCCTGACACCGGCTGCTGGGGGGTGCCCCCGTGGAGCTGGGGGGCTCCTCCGCACCAGGCACCCTTGGGAGCCTGTCCCGGCCACAGCCGCCCCGTCCCATCCCCATTTGACTGTTGGGGAAACAGGCACGGGAGGTTAGGCAACTGCTACGGAGCGGAGCCAGGGAGGTGGCGGCACACAGTCCGGCCCAGAGCCCCCCACGCCCGCCCCCGGCCCAGGTCACCACAACGGTGGAAAGGCTTAAACGCTTGCCTGGCTGGTGTGGCTCAGTGGCTGAGCCTGAACCCATGACTCAGGAGGTTGAGGTTCAATTCCCGGCCAGGCCCGGGTTGCAGGGGCCACGCAGGAGCAGCCGATCCATGGTTCTCTCTCATCGTTGATGTTTCTCTCGCTCTCCCTCTCCCTTCCTCACTCTGAGATCAACAAAAACACATTTCAAAAAAATTAAATAAATGACAAACCCTTGGGCGAGGCGGGGACGCAGACACAGAGACACCTGTTCCCGCTGTGCCAGGAGCCGGTCCATCCTTGCTGTTTCAAGGGACCTGGCATATATGGCATACTGTTCCTAATATATTTGCTCACCTTCTTGGCACTATGTGTTTTAACCAAGGTCACCTCTCCGAGAAAGGTTGTTTCCCCAGGTAGAGATTTTCCCCTGAAGTTAGGGAGGGAATAAAACCCCTTCACTAAGTACCAGGCAGGTAGTTAATCTCTTTAACTACGAACAATCATGCTTAAGCTACAAACCTAGCAAGAGAACATGGCCACAGAACCTGGCTGGAGATCCTAACCAGAACTTCGCTGGAGATCCTGACTAGAACTTGGCTAGAGATCCTGGCTAGGCTGCTGATCAACTGAACCCTGTCTCCGTGTCATTCCTTCTTCGCCGACTCCGTCCACACCTTTGGGGACCCCTGGACCTGCTGGGGCTGGACCCCGCGTCTGTTTGTGTGTTTGTTCGTTTCAGCTGGGACCCTGTGGGCACCAACAAGGTGGTGGTGAGGTTGGGGCCCTCTCTTTTCCAAACGCCCCACGCGGACAGAGCCGCTCTGATGGTCGGAACATCTTAGTGCCTGGTCACCTTCTGTTTGAAAGTGACTGTGTTCGTCCTCCTCCAGTGGACGCGGGTCCCAGGCGGGTGCCGTGGCGGCAGGAGGACACCCTCCCGGTGAGCCTGGCATGGGTGACACCCCCTGAATGTGTGGAGCACACCTGGTCCTTCTGGTGGCTGTTTCTTTAAAGCAGGAACTTGCTTCAAGAGGAACCCCCCTGGCCCTAGCTGGTGTGGTTCAGTGGATAGAGCGTCAGTCTGCAGACTGAAGGGTCCAACGTTCGATTCCGATCAAGGGCACATACCCGGATTGTGGGCTTGATCCCCAGTCGGGGGCATGCAGGAGGCAGCCAATCAACTATTCTCTCTCATCATTGATGTTTCTAACTCTCCCTCTCCCTTCCTCTCTGATCAATAAAAATATTTTTTTTTTAAAAAAAAAAAAGAGGAACCCCCTGGACAACGGGGTGGCTGGGTGTGGTTGGGCTGGAAGCCAGCGGGGGGGTGCTATCCAGAGCCCTGGGGTCCCAGGAGGGCACCTTGAAAGCCTTTGCTCAGGGGTCGGCATGCCCCTTCCCAGCCGTGTTTTTACGAGTAAATGAACTAAAGCCTCAGATTTCCCGCGGAGGGGTGCAGGGCGGAGCCCACCTGCACAGTCAGGGTCCAATTCTGCTCCTGCAGGTGCTGTGGATCCCCAAGGGGAGGAGACAGTTTCCACGGCAGGAAGTGCGTCCCCAGCTGGTCTGGCTCAGTGGGTAGAGCACCGGCCTGTGGATTGAAGGGTCCTGGGTTCCATTCTGGTCAAGGGCACGGACCTCAGTTGCAGGTTCCGGGCCCAGGTCCGGGGCATGTGGGGGCAACCAATCGATGTGTCTCTCTCATATCGGTGTTTCTCTCTGTCTCTCTCGTTCTCCCACTTTCTCTAAAAATCAATGGGAAAGAAATATCCTCAGGTGACGATAAAAAAAAAGAAAGAAGAGGAGAGGGAGGTGTGGACGGAGGCGGAGGTCGGGAAGCGGGGAGGCGGGTGGGATGGGTTTGGGAGGAAGAGTCAACAGGCTGGCAGCTAGAATGGGTGAGGAGTGTGAGGGTGTGAAGTGAAGAGCGTGTGAGGGACAATGGGGAGGGGAAAGGGGAAAGGGGAAAGGGTGAGGCACGCCATACCAGGGGCAGGGGACGATGTCTTTAATGGGCATGTGAATAATCATACTGACAGGGGACACCGGTGGCACCGCCCACTGGAGGCAGGTATGGGGAGACTGGGAGGAGGGGGCAGCATGCGGGGCCTCCTCACAGCTGTGACTCACACAGGCCTGGCCAGCACAGGAGGCCGGGCCACTGGGGAGCTGGGAGACGGGGCAGCGGCCCACCAGGTAGCAGGAGTGGTTGGTCCCTGCGCGTCTTCCGAATGAATGAGGAGAATGAATGAGGAAGGCCTCCCCAAGGAGATGCGGAGCCAGAGGCGGGGCACCCACCACTCCCACCACCAGCGGGCGGTAAGTCAGGGGCAAGACGAGATGCTGTTTGCAACAGAAACAGAAAACAAAACACCTGGGAACAAACACAAGCAGTTAGGAAGTGTTAAATCCCTACCTAGGTTTACTCACTCTTTTCACCTGCACCTGAGCTACGATTTAAAAAAAAACAACTTTTACTGATGTCAGAGAGGAAGGGAGAGGGAGATAGAAACATCAACGATGAGAGGGAATCTTCATCGGCTGCCCCCTGCACGCCCCACACTGGGGATCGAGCCTGAAACCCAGGCAGGTGCCCTGACCGGGAATCGAACCGGGACCTCCTGGTTCACAGGTCGATGCTCAGCCACTGAGCCACCCTGGCGGGCTCAGCTGTGATTTTCATCCAAGTGCTAATTTGGAAACAGTCCACGAGTTCTCAGATGTTTACAGAAAACCGAGCACACGAACTGGACGCGCTTGAAACAGAGGAAGGGCCGCGTCTGCTGTGAGGTGGGAGTCACCACGTCCCGGGAGCGGGCGGCGCTGAGGGCGCGTGGTGCGAGCTGCAAGGCCACCGTGAGGGGGAGGACAGGTTCCCCCAGAACATGGTATTGGGACAATAGGTTCGACTTCTTTTTCTTTAAAGATTTTTTTAAAAAAAATTGATTTTGAGAGAGAGAGGAAGGGAGAGGGAGAAAGAGCAACCCATGTGAGAGCAAACCATCATCAGCTGCCTCCTGCCCCTCCCTGCCGGGGACGGAGCCCCCAACCCAGGCAAGCGCCCAGACCGGACCGGGAATCGAACTGAAACTTTCTGGTTCATGGGACGACGCCCAGCCACACCAGCCAGGGCAAGACTTTTTTCTTTCTTTCTTTTTTTTTTAGCTGAATCTTTCCTTCACTCCTTATACCAAAATACATTCCAGATGGAGCAGAAATGTAATCATGAAACATGAAACTATAAAATATCTAAAAGTGGGAAAAACCGTTCCTCATCCTGGAGGAGGAGGGCCCCGGATCAGCAAAACTGGGGGGAACGGCCACAAACATAAAAGACTGGCTTTTAAGGCAGAATGACTCTCACACGCCAACAATCAGAAAAACCTGCAAAAGACGCGACCCTCATTGCACATCCACGACTACAAATCAGATTAGCGATTACCATCCCATAAAAAACAGCAGCAGTAAGCTCCCAGCCCCCCCTAACCGTTTTAGGACATTTACGATGATCTGCGCCCTGAGGTCTTCCCGCCCGTGGTGTCTGCGTGGGGGGCCCCCCGCCTGACCTCGGGGCTCCGCGCTCGGAGACCGGCACTGGCAGCTGCAGGCTGGCCCGGGTGGGAGTGTTTGCACCACGGAAATTGGCCAACGAAGCGCCGCTTGATTTACTGTTCTGTTTATGGACACACGTCTCAAGGGCAAGACCCAGGGGGCTCCTCGCAGGAGAACTTGGCTCTCGGACGCCTGCCGGCTGCCTCTGACCCTGCGGTGGGCGCTGTGAGTGTTAGCGTCTCTGGGTGTTTATCTCCTGCAAACAAACCCGCTCAGGGCCAGGAAAGTGGTTTTTTAAAAAGCACTGGACGCAGTTCCCTTTCCCGGAACAAAACACGAGGCTCTGAAACAAAGGAGGGCAGAGGCAGCACGGTGGTGTAGTGGTTTATCCCTCCTTAGCCTGTGGGGCAGCGCCCTCCTCCCTCCCTGGCCCCTGGGAGAACATATTTGCCAATGATATCTCCGATAAGGGTTTAATCTCCAACCCGCCCCCCGCACACTCCCGGAGGTACAGCTGCATCCAACTGCACAAGTTCAAATCCCCACCAGGGAGCCGCTCCGCACCCCAAGGCCTAAGCTGACGGCACGTGGACGGGGAGCGAGGTGGGTACCCCCGGCTCAGCCGCCCAGACTCCACTCTTCACAGACAGTAGCCCCTGTCTGCCGCCAGGTCCACCGCCAGCTCATCCTAATTTGGGGTCAGCCACGGGCTCAGCTGTATTTCTGGGCCGAATCTGTGTGGTTCCACATGGAGCAGCGTTTGGTTTTTGGTTTTTGTTCTTTTTAATATTTTTTTCCCTTTATGTCAGAGAGGAAGGGAGAGGAAGAGAGAGACAGAAATATCAATGATGACAGAGAATTATCGATCAGCTGCCTCCTGCACGCTCCCTACTGGGGATCGAGCCCACAATTTGGGCATGTGTCCTCGACCAGAATCCAACCCGGGGTCCCTCAGTCCACAGGCTGACGCTCTATCCACGGAGCCAAACCGGCTAGGGCTGGCTGTTACCGCTTTTTAATTTGACAATCTAAGGAAAAGAGATCAGTGCCCCTGACCAAATAGACAGGTATTGCGTGTTTAAAAATTCGGGGGAGAGACAGGCTGAAAATTGCTGACATAGCCGTGGCCAATGCGGCTCAGTTGGTTGGGCACTGAAAGGTTGCTGGTTCGATTCCCCAGGCAGGGCACATGCCCTGGCTTCTGGCTCAGTGCCCAGGAGAGGGCATACAGGAGGCCACTGACAGATCCATGTTTCTCTCTCTCTCCCTCTCCCTTCCTCTCTCTCTCTAGAAATCAATAAAAACTCTTTTTTTAAAAAGTATTTTTTTATTGATTTCAGAGAGGAAGGGAGAGATAGGAACATCAATGAGGAGAGAGAATCATTGATCGGCTGCCTCTTGCATGGCCTCCTACTGGGGATGGACCTCCTGGTTCATAGGTTGACATTCAACCACTGAGCACACCAGCTGGGCAATAAAAACTCTTTTTAAAAAAAAACAGAAGAGGAGATGCTGACATAGGCTAATACAGGCTGACGCAGACCTCCGGTCAGGACACCACGCACCTCGCAGCTGGCCTGCGCCCTGCTCCTCCCCCGGCAGGTGCGGCTCAGGGTGGCACTCCAAGGGCTGGGACCCGAGCAGCCCTCGGTGGGAACGGGCACGGATCCTGCAGGAGGAATCAGGAAGGCCCGCAGGGATGTGGGGACAGGTGAGTGCAGCATTGCAAGCAGCAAAATGTAAGCAGAGGATGAGCCGATGGCACACCTACCCGCAGAGCACGGGATTGCCGAGCGAGTCGCCAGCCGGGCCAGTGTCCCTGTGGGTGGCTGTGTGGCACCCGGGCTCAGGAGGAATGTGCCGCGGAGGGGCCTGGCGCTCCCCCGCCGCGGTGAGCCCCGAACAAGGCGCACCTCTGTGTTGGATACGTCTCTGTGCTTCCCAGGACGGAAGTGGTGTTGCAATGAGCCAGCGCACGAGCGCAATGTTGGGAAAGAGAGAAGAGGAGCAACAGAAGCCAGCAGAGGACGCTCGCGGGGATTCACCGCGCAGACGCCCGTGGCGGGCCCAACCTCAGTGCTGTTCACACGGACGTGGACACGGACGCGGTCCTGGTTTCCCTGGGGTTTCCTCTCTTTGTATTCACTTACTTGTTTTATTGGTGTCAGAGGGGAAGGGAGAGGGAGAGAGAGAAGCATCAATGATGAGGGAGAATCATGGACGGCTGCCTCCTGCACGCCCCCTGGGGATGGAGCCCGAAACCCGGGCAGGTGCCCTGGTGGGGAATCGAACCGTGACCTCCTGGTTCGTGGGTCGACGCTCAACCACGGAGCCACATCTTACAATTTGCAAAAGTGATTCTGGTCACCTTCTGTCAACGGAGGGAAGTGGTGCCCGAAGGCAGGCCGTGCGCTGGCACCAGAGGAGGTGGGAGGGTTGCGCACTTTCGGGCCCTCGGAGACCGGGCCGCAGGGCACTTTTCAAAGATTTGCGTCCGCTGTGAGGGGCACAGACAGGGATTCTGGTCACAGGTGGGAAGGACACGGGGTCTGGGCCCATGCCCAAGCCTGGCCTGGCTGGTGCTGTGAGGTGGCGAGGGAGGGGGCAAGGGCCGCTGGGCAGGTGGCCTGGCAGGACTTGGCTGCCACTTGGGTTTGGGGCGGAGGAGCAGAGAGGAGTGGAGACCAGCTCCGGTGCAGAGACTGCTGTCCCTCTGGAGAAAGGGGAGCCTGGCCGGTGTGGCTCAGGGGTTGAGGATGGACCTGTGAACCAGGAGGTCAGGGTTCGGTTCCTGGTCAGGGCACAGGCCCGGGTTGCAGGTTCAATCCCCAGTGGGGGGCGTGCAGGAGGCAGCTGATCAGTGATTCTCTTTCATCATGGATGTTTCGATCTCTCTCTCCCCCTCTCCCTTCCTCTCTGACATCAATAAAAAAATATTAAAAGAAAATTCTGACGGGGAGACTAAGAACAGAAAGCAAAACACACACACACACACACACACACACACACAAACAGGAGTGTGTCAGTGCAGCGGGCGGTGCGGGGATTCGGCTGTTAAACAACCAAGTCACACAGGAAACTTCCAAGTGCTGAAAAGAGCGAGATTCACCCTGACATCTCCCACCTTACAAACTAGAAGGGAAAATTAAACCCTAATTAGGCCCTGGGCGGTTGCTCAGTGGTTAGAGAGTCAGACTGCACACTGAAGGGTTGTGAGTTTGATTCCCAGTCAAGGGCACCAACCTGGGTTGCAGGTTTCATCCCTCGCCCCAGTCGGGTGCATGCAGAGGCAACCAATTGACGTGTGTCTCTCACATCGATGTTTCTCTCCCCCTCCCTCCTTCCCTCCCTCCCTTTCACCCTGTCTGAAAATCAGTGGAAAAAATACCCTCGGGTGAGGATTATCAAAAAGCAAAAACCCTTATTAGGCAGAAGGAAAAACATGATAAGATCAGAATGGAAATCAGTGAAAGAGGAAACAGAAAAAGAAGAAAACCAATAGTCCTGGCTGGTGTGGCTCAGTGGTTAAAGTGTCGGCCCATGGATCAAAGGGTCACAGGTTCGATTCCCAGTCACGGGCAGGTACCTGGCTGCAGGTTTGATCCCTGGTCCTGGTCAGCCCTGGTCCTGGTCAGGGCACATGCGGGAGGCAACCAATTTGATGTGTGTCTCTCATATCGATGTTTCTCTCTCTTTCTCTCTCTCTCCCCCTTCTCCCTCCCTTCCACTCTCTCTCTCTAAAGATCAATGGGAAAAATATCCTCAGGTGAGGATTGAAAAAAAAAAAAGAAGTAGAAAACCAATAAACCAAATATGGTTCTTTAAAAACAATAAAAAATATATATAATTGATTTCAGAGAAGAAAGAGGGAGAGAGAGACAAAAACAAAAACATCAATGATTAGAGAGAACTGGATTAGAATCTGGGACCCTTCAGGCTGTAGACCGATGCTCTATCCATTGAGCCAAACCATCTAGGAAGGTCAGTAGAATGGATAAATTTCTAGGCCAGGGGTGGGCAAACTTTTTGACTCGAGGGCCACAATGGGTTCTTAAACTGGACCGGAGGGCCGGAACAAAAGCATGGATGGAGTGTTTGTGTGAACTAATATAAATTCAAAGTAAACATCATTACGTAAAAGGGTACGGTCTTTTTTTTTTTTTAGTTTTATTCATTGCAAACGGGCCGGATCCTGCCCGCGGGCCGTAGTTTGCCCACGACTGTTCTAGGCTGATGGGGAAAATAAAGAGACAAGACAAAAATGACCGATGTTAGCAACGTGTGTGTAAGAGGGACAGGAGGAGCATTTAGCTCATTTGATAAGCTTTATGTGTGTTTATCCAATAACCTTTGGGTCCAAGGAGAATTTAAAGGGGAAACTTATAAATTATACATTTTAATCCGTTCAGTTTTTGTGTGTCGGTGAGGCCTCAATAAAGTTGTTTAAATAAAACCACAAGTCCGGCTGGTGTGGCTCAGTGGTTGAGCATTGACCTATGAACCAGGAGGTCACGGTTCGATTCCCAGCCAGGGCACATGCCCGGGGTTGCAGGCTCCATCCCCAGTGTGGGGCGTGCAGGAGGCAGCTGATCCATGATTCTCTCTCATCATGGATGTTTCTATCTCTCTCTCCCTCTCCCTTCCTCTCTGAGATCAATAAGAATAAATAAAAAATATTAAAACAAACAAACAAACACCCAGATGGCAGCATGGAGGGGAAAAGGAGAAAAGACAGAGGAGGAGGCGTTGGGATGTGGTAAACACCTAAAGCAGGTGCCCTGGGAATCCAGGAGAGGAGCGGAGAGAGCCGTGCAGAAGCCACACAATTAGCGTGAGTAACAGAAAATCACGTAGGAACATCCTAGCCAAACTGCGGAAAATAGAAGTTTTAAAAGCATCCAGGGGGGAAAAAGGTACATTATCTTCAAATGCAATAAAACGACACAATGAAGTGATGGAAGCAAAGGGCAGCGGAATGGGGTCTTTAAGGTGCCCAAGGCATTGAGCATTGCTGCAGGGCCACCGGCGTGGTGCCCACCTGGTGCTTCTCTTGAGTTTTCCTTATTTATTTATTTACTTATTTAATATGTTTTCACTGATTTCAGAGAGAGAAAGGGAGAGATAGAAACATCAATGATGATCATCACCAATCGCCTGCCTCCTGCGCACCCCCTACTGGGGATGGAGCGCTCCCACCGACGCCCCCGCCTCCCAAGGCAGCTGGGGAGCTTGGCCATGCCACACTCGGGATGCTGGGCCAGCTCCCCACACCCTCTCTTACTGTCCTCATCCCTGTGGCACCTCCCCTACTGGGGATGGAGCCTGTAACCCGGGCATGTGCCCTTTCCTTGGCCGAGAATCGAACCCTGATCTCCTGGTTCATGGTTCGAGGTTCAACCACTGAGCCACCCAGCCGGGCCTCCGTTGTCCTTTAGAATGTTCTCGCGTGTAGGGGAGTATCTCTTCCCTCGACTTCAGGACCAGCTCATCGAGCTCTCCGAAAATCTCGTTGTCCTACGATGGGGGTTCAATCGACTTTACCGCTGAGTCGTGGGGAGTTCCTGTATTTACAACTTTGCCAGTTTTCTGATTTAGTTTAAGCTCCCGTCAGCTCCTACGGCTAAGATTCAAAGTCTTTAAAAAATGCAGTCTTGCACGTTTCTTTTTAGGGTTATTCCCAGGGCCGTCAAGGGTGTTGGGACCCCTGAGAATGGCCAGCGTGGGTGGGGGGACACGACATGTAACTGTCACGGGTGACCGCAGGTGGCGGAGTCCTGTGGGGACAGACAACAGGGACCGGGGCGCATGGGGGTGCAGGGACGCGACAGGAACAGCTCGCGGAGCCCGGGAGAGCCGTGCGGCCCCGGCCAGCACAGATGCTCCGCTGGTCAAAGCCCG
>NW_006283774.1:240831-246446 GCF_000327345.1 Myotis davidii
CTCCGGCTCCCCGCACACTGACCTCCGGCTCCCACACACTGACCTCCGGCTCCCCGCACACCGAGTCCCGGCTTCCGCACACTGACCTCCGGCTCTCGCACACCGAGTCCCGGCTTCCCGCACACCAACCCCTGGCTCCCGCACACCCTGTGGCCCCGCCATTGGGGTGCCCCAGGGGAGAGCGCGTTCCCTGACGCCTGGGATGTTCAGCAGCCGCCCACTCCGTCTGTCCGGCTCTTGGCTCATTCTCTGTGAATTTTTGTTGGTTTTGCTGCAGTTGAGCTTTGAACGGTCTTTACGAGCTCTGGTTAGAAACCCGCTGTTGGCGATGCGATTTGCAGAGCAGGAGGTTAACATCCTGACTAAAAGTTTCACTTCAAACATTTTTCTTTATTGAATTGAGAGAGAAACATGGGTCAGCTGCCCGATGGGCTGCTGCAGCGCCCGCACCGGGATGGAGCCCGCAGCCGGGCAGGGAGCAGCTGGCGACCTGTTGGTTCATAGGTGAGGTCACCGCTGGGCACCGGCCTGGCTAACCGTTGACATTTTTGTGCCGTCTGGTGGGTTTTTCTTCCCAGAGTGTCATTTCCTCCGGAGACGTGTCGTGTGTGTCCTGCACTTAGACCCGTGACGGCTTGCAGTTCACTTCACTCGGGTGTGGGGCGAGGCTCAGGCTGTGGGTGGCGTCCGTCCCAGCGTCCAGCGCTGCGGACTGTCCTCTCTGGACTTGCCTCGGCTCCCGTGGCCGTGGCCGCTGGGCCTCGTCTGTCCCCTTGGTCCCGTGCAGCCCCTTGGCTTACAGCCCTGCCTGCCTCCCGCGCCTTTGTCGTGAGTCCGGAAGCCGGCCGGCCCGAGTCCTCCAACTTCACCCTCTCCCCGGTGCTGTGAGCTGCTGTGGGTCCTTCCCACCAAACCTTAGGATAAGTGTGTGTTTGCAAATAGACATGAAATGGTTTTAAAACATGTATTTTTATTGGTTTCAGAGAGGAAGGAGAGGGAGAGAGAGAATCATGGATCGGCTGCCTCCTGTCCTCCCCACACTGGGGGTCGAGCCCACAACCTGGGCCTGGGCCCTGACCCGGAGTCGAACCTCTGCCTCCTGGGCACAGGTTGCTGTTCGGCCACTGAGCCGCCGTGGGGCAGTTTGGCCTTGTGACTGTGCTGTGTCCCAGGCCGTGGGCACAGTCCTCTGGCTCACATGTGGGCTCCTCTGCGCCTTGGCATTTGTGGTTTCAGCACAGAGCTCCTGTGCGGCCTTCTCCTTCTTCTTAAAATATATTTTTATTGATGTCAGAGAGGAAGGGAGGGAGAGAGAGAAACATCAACGATGAGAATCATGGCTCGGCTGCCTCCTGCATGCCCCTCCTGGGGATGTGCCTGCAACACTGGCAGGTGCTCTTGACCGCAACCGAACCCGGGACCCTTCGGTCCCCAGGCCGATGCTCTGTCCACTGGGCACACCAGCCAGGGTTCCTGTGCATTTGGTATGACCCTAAGGTCCAGGCAGAACTATTGTCAATGTTCTGTCAATATTGTCAAAACTTTTTAAATTTTCATTTCACGTTGGTTATTGCCAGTGTATAGAAATATGGTTGATTCCTGTTGTTGGCCACGCTAGACTTACAGCTCTCGTTTTTCTATGCAGGCACCGCTCTGTCTCTGAATAGTGGATGTTTTACTTCCTTTTGTTTCTCTTTCTTGCCTTAGAGCAGACTGCCTGCCATCCGTAATCTGGAGAGCGTGGTCTCTCCCCGTGCAGCATGGTGTTACCTAGGGTGTTGGTACCTGTTCTTCTTTTAAAATTATTGGGGCGGGGGGGGGGGGGGGGGGGGAGAAGGGCGTCCCAGGAGCCCAGGGGGCTTTGTTGTTCCACTTATTTGTGCATTCATTCGTTGATTCTTGTATGTGCTGTGACCGGGGGTCGAACCCTCAACCTTGGCGTACTGGGACAATGGTCTAACGTCTGAGCTACTGGGCCAGGGCTGGGTACCTGTTCTTTATTTGTAAAGTTGAGGACCTTCTCTTCTCCTGGTTTGCTGAGAGTTTATCATGAGTGGGTGTTGAATTTTGTTAGATAATTTTTCTGTTACCAACTGATGCAATCATGGTTTTCTGGGGTAAATGCACAGGGTCATGGGGTATCATTCTGTGTTTGGGTTGCTGGATAGATTTGCTAATATATACATTTAAATATATTTTTTATTGATTTTTAGAGAGAGAGGAAGGGGAGAGAGAGAAACATCATGGATCGGCTGCCTCCTGCACCCCCCACTGGGATGGAGCCTGCAGCCTGGGCCTGGACCTGCCCGGGAATCGAACCGTGACCTCCTGGTTCCTGGGCCGACGCTCACCTCTGAGCCTCGCCAGCAGGCTGGATTTGCTCATGCTCTGTTGGGGGTCTTGTGTTTATATTCGTGTGGACCACTGATCCGTGGTTTTCCGGTACCGTCTTTGGCTTTGGTGTCAAGTCACGGGCCCCATGGGATGGGCGGGGAAGGCCCTTCCGCTCTGTCTGGAGGAGATGGGGGAGGCGGGTGTTTTCTGGACTGTGTGGTCGAGGCCTCAGTGCAGCCTCGGCCTGGAGGTTCTGCCAGCGGTTTTCACCGGCAGGTCCGTTTCTGCAGTCGTTGCCGTTGAGGGTTAGATGGTCTCTGCCTCCTGGAGGGTGTGGTCGGAGCGGTCGGAGCACCGCAGGTGGGGGGGTGGGCCTGCTGGGTCTGCGCTGACGGCCCTTTGGCCCTTTCCTGTCCGCACGGTGTGCGCTCCACCCCCCCCCACCCCCCGTCTCTTGTTTGAGAAGTTTATCACCTTGATTGTGCTTTTCAGAGAACTGGCTTGGCTTTCGTTGGCTTTCCTTCTGTCCCTGCCTCCCCCACGCCTGTTCTTTCTGGGTGACTGTCGGGCAGCTCCTGGGCTCCCAGGCTCCTGCTCATTCTTTGAGAGCCGAGTGGGCAGTTGGTTCAGGGGTTTAGCCCAGAACATGCCAATCAGCACCAGCGCCCAGGCCCCTGGCAGGGCTCCTGGGAGCGCCCGGTGCTCTGCGTCTGGGCCTTTCTGCGAGGCCCCGGGCCCCGCTTCCTGGAAGGTGCTCGGGACCAGCCGGTTAAAAATATGAGCTTGGGTGCTTTGATCTTTTGTCCTATGCTAAAGATAGAATTGAACTTTTAAATTACTTTTAAAAAAGTATAGCTATTATGAAATAGTTTTATCATGAGCTAAGGAATGCTATTAAGTTTCAAAATGTATTTATATTTTCATAAGTACAGACAGCAGTGTCCTGGTGTCCCTCTGGGGTTGGTGACGCACCGGGCCCAGGAGCTTCACTCAGCAACTGGCTCTGCTTCCTCAGGGACCCCTCCTCCCGGAAGCCTGCCCTGGTTTCCAGAGCCACAGGGTCTCTAAGTCCTAGAGGTCTTCCAGGTATGAGTAATGAGGTCCACACGTCTGTGGTGGATGACCCCCCACTAGTGGATGAGAAAGGCTTGCTGCCCACCCTGCAGGGGTGCCAGCAGGTGGCGTCCCTCTGCCATCGCCACCTGGCATGTGCCCACCCATGAGGGGCTCCCCTGGCACAGCGGGCCTGGTGGCTGGGGTCTGAGCTCCCGGCTGTGATGCTGCTGCCGCCACTCGGCGGCTCACTCATCGGCGGCTCCTGTGGTCTTGTGTGTCTAGGGCCCTGCGGGCCCTGAGTGCCTCCCCTTCCAGGACCGCCCTGCCGCACCCCAGCCTCCCTTTCAGTCAGGCGGGTACAAGGGAAGCCGTGCGTGCTGTGTGCGGGCCTCTCAGGTGCTGCGGCCCTGCCTCTCTATTCTCGTGGGGGGTGGGGTGTTGCTAGCTCTGGGCCCAGCGCTCAGTGCCCAGCGCTGGCAGGTCCCTCCTCTGCGCCCACAAGGGGGCGGGCATGGCCTCAGTGCCCAGGCCTGTGCCTCTGCCCGCTCCCTCCAGCTGGTTGGAGCTTTTGCCACCGGATCTTGTTATAGAAACGCACGTGGGGGCGCGGTAGAGGGTGGGGTGAAGGGCGTCTGAAGGGCGAGAATATCATGTTTGGGCCGGAGAGGGGCCAGCGTCCTGGTCCTTGAGTATCTGTTGTAACCAAATCCCAGGCTTGGAGGGTGCTTGTGAGTAAAAGATACCGGCTGGTTCCGCAGGCAGGCCCTCCCCTCCCAGCTGCCACTGACCTTCCTCGAGGAGAGGGCGGGTCAGGGAGATGCACCGAGGCCATGCACAGCGAGCACTTGTGTGCATACCTGTATACACGTGTGCAGGCCTGTATGCACGTGTGTAGTGCGTGTGTGCGCTCATGTGTGCATGTGCAGGAGGAGCAGGACTTAGGAGGCAGCTCCCAGAGCAGGTGGAGCCAGAGCAGCCCAGAAAGGGGACGGGCAGCCCACAGGAGAGCAGGGGACACACAGAAACAGGAGCAGGCCCGGCAGTGCAAGGGCATCTCGGGGGTGGAGGGTCCGGGAGAGGGAGGTGAGGTAGGGAGGGCAGGGGTGACGCCTGGTCGGGAGCCTTGGGCGTCCCTCTCTGGGCTTTGGAGCGTGTGGGGGTGGAGCCAGGTTGGGAGATGGCACTTAACATAACACTGATCCCCCCCCCCCCAACTCGCGCAGCGTCTCAGCGGTGCCTGTGTGCAAGCAGGGAGGTGGCCGGGAGCAAGGCCCCTGGTGCCCAGTGCCTGGGGGTGGGGCTTCAGGGATGCAGTGTTATTCTCACTTGTCAAAAGCACATACCAGTTAATTAGAAGAGTGGGGTGGTTTTTCCCCCTAAAATTAAAATTGGGGGCTGCTGGAAACACAGGCCACACGGTGACTGTCCGGTCAGGTGACTGAGTGAGCGTGGCCTGTGTCAGAAAGTTAGAAAAGGTCTCAGCCGCAGGCGCGGAGCGGCCAGGGTCCCAGCCGAGGGGGCGGGCACCCCGCTGGCCCTGCTCCTTCTGGAGGACACTGAGTCTGTGTGACCATTGGCACACCCAGTGTGCCCCTGCCCAGACTGCACTCGGCTGGAGGGGGCGTGGCTCCTTCCCTGGATGTTGGGCTGGTTGTGTGGCTGCTGTGACCATGCATGGGAGGGACACACGGCGGGAGGGGCCACACGGGAGGGACACACGGGAGGAACACACGGGAGGGGACCGCACCGGAGGGACACACGGGAGGAACACACGGGAGGGGACCGCACCGGAGGGACACACGGGAGGAACACACGGGAGGGGACCGCACCGGAGGGACACACGGGAGGAACACACGGGAGGGGACCGCACCGGAGGGACACACGGGAGGAACACACGGGAGGGGACACATGGGAGGGGCCACATGGGAGGGGACGCACGGGAGGGGCCGAGGAGCAGGGCCTCAGGCCTCAGGAGGCTGCCGCGCCTTCGCCACGGGGCAGAGTGCCGCCCGAGGGCTGTGGGTGCAGATCTGCTCCCAGATGGGGCTAATGGTCTGATTTGCGTTTCCAGGTGCCGGCAAAACCCCATCCCTGGGCGCAGGCTTCCACGTGAACCTTGGGAAGGAGTCGAGAGCACAGACCCTGCAGAACGGTATTCCCGGGCCCAGCAGCGGGCTGGGGGCGTGGGGCGGGCAGGTCCCCCTGCCGGGAGAAACCCCAGGTCA
>NW_006283774.1:247214-250471 GCF_000327345.1 Myotis davidii
TCGCCCCGGCCTCACCCCTCGTCCTCCTCCCCTGCACAAATTGTTACATGTTTCTTTAAGATTTTTATTTTTTATAGTTTTGGAGAGAGAGGAAGGGAGAGAGAGAAACATCGATCTGATTGGAAACATCGATGGACTGCCTCCTGCATGCCCCACCAGGGGTCGGGCCCACAGCCGGGAGCCTGATGTGCACAGGACGCTGCCCAGCCAGCGAGCCTCTCCGGCCAGGCTGACGCGCAAGCTTTCTGACCGACTTGCCTTTCTCTTGCTGATTTGTGGGTGTTCTTCCCACAGTCTGGGTTCGAGTCCCTTGTTGGTGCACATATTTTTTAAATTTTTATTTAAAGAAAAAAATGATTTTAAATATAATGTTACATGCAATAAGTATTTCAAGAAAAATGGTTTTAAATATGTTACATGCAATAAACATTAATATTTCAAGAGAAAAGATTTCAAATATAAAATATTACCAAAACTATACTAACATAGTATATCACAAAAGTTGTAGGAAATATTAAAAATCTGCAAATAACAGGATTACGTCTATTATATTCTAAAATAGTTTTTGCTCTGGCTCTATTTTCTGTTCATCAGTGTACGTTTTTCATTATATTCCACAAATGAGTGAGGGTGAACATATTTTTAAAAAATATATGTTTTTATTGATATTTTAGAGAGGAAGGGAGAGGGATAGAGAGGTAGAAAGATCGATGAGAGAGAAACATCATCGATCAACTACCCCCTGCAGCCTGGGCACGTGCCCCGACTGGGAATCGAGCTGGTGCCCGCGTGCTTCCTGGGCCGATGCTCAGGTGCTGAGCCTCACGGGCCGGCCTGGTGCACTGTTCTGAATTTTCCCGGTTGATGGCTTGGCTTTTCACTTTCTTTTTAAAAAAATATTTTTATTTATTTTAGAGAGGAAGGGAGAGGGAGAGAGAGAGAGAAACATCAGTGATGAGAGAGAAGCACTGATCGGCTGCCTCCTGCACGCTCCACACTGGGGATGGAGCCTGCAACCCGGCCATGTGCCCTGACCGGGAATTGAACCCTGACCTCCTGGTTCATAGGTCAACACTCAACTAACTACTGGGCTGATAACACAATTTTTAATAAGATTTTAATAGGGCCACTTAGGTTTTCTGTTTCTTCCTGTCAGTGTGTATATATATTGATTTCAGAGGAGAAAGGGAGAGGGAGAGAGATAGAAACATCAGTGATGAGAGAGAAGCACTGATCGGCTGCCTCCTGCACGCTCCCCACTGGGGATCGAGCCCACAACCCGGGCCTGTGCCCTGACTGTGACCTCCTGGTTCATAGGTTGACGCTTCACCCCTGAGCCACGCCGGCCGGGCTCCGTCACGTCTGAGACGTGCTCTTCCCTTGTCGTCCGTCTGTCGTTCGGGGCAGGTTGGGGCACAGCATGTCCCTGACTCCCGGCTGTGCTCGGGTCCTCCTTTCAGTCCTGGCCTCGGCGGCTGTTTTCGTTTTTTTAATTGATGAGAGAGCGAGAGCGAGAGGGAGAGAACGGGGGCGGGGGGCGGGGGGGAGGAACACCGAGTTGTTCCGCTTATGCATTCGTCGGTGCTTACGGAGATTGAGCCTGCCACCTGGCGCACCGGGGACGATGCTCTAACCAGCTGCCGGGCCAGGGTGCAGGCCAGGGTGTGATGGTTTCTAACCGGCCGGCCAGGGCTTGCGAGGGCAGTGTGTGCCTTCTTCCCCAGCCGGCTCCGCACGTGTGTGGAGCGGCTCCGCCTCTGGCCTCTGTCCACGTGTGCCTCTCAGCTCCCGCTGCCGGTCCAGCCGCTCCCCAGCTTCCTGGTGTTTGCACGGAAGCTGCCCCTTCCTCCAAGCGGGGCTCTGGCTGTGCCCACAGGTGCTGAGACGGCTCTTTGTGCTTTGACTTGTGTGGGGCGTCGTGTTTGTGTGAACACATCCAGGACTCCAGCAGCTGCGAGAGCTCCCTGATGCACGCCCCGGCCAGCGGCACTGTGATCCACGCTGCATCCTCTCCTCCCTCGCTGCCGTCTCTCCAAGGGCCCTGGGCAGGTGCCTAAGAAGGCTCCTCATCTGAGAACGGGGGCGGCGGGGGGGGGGAGAGGAACACCGAGTTGTTCCGCTTATGCATTCATCGGTGCTTACGGAGATTGAGCCTGCCGCCTGGCGCACCGCACCGGGGACGATGCTCTAACCAGCTGTGGATTTAGGGGACATCCCCCGAAGGGGGGCACCCACCCCCCTGTCCACCCCGTTAGGTGTGCTGGGCACAGGCCGCATCCCCCCAGGCTCCTCTGCTCCCCGTCAGCACTCACCCGTCCGGCCACTCGGAGGGGAGGAGGCGCCTCATCGTGCACTTGCTGGGCTCCAGCTGTGGGTCCCGGCAGAGGCATCGCAGGCGTCAGCTGCCCCGCCCCCGCCCGGTGCTGGGCTCTCCCAGGCACCCTGTCCCCCCTGTTCTGTCAGGTTGTGGCGTTGGCTTCTCTGTGCGACCCGCCCTCTTTGTTTCTGGTTTCTCTGGTTGAGAGTCTGCACCCACACGGGGAGACGGTCCATCACGCCCCCACCCTGCCTGGACCCCTCAGCCCGCCTCACCCGCCGGTCTCACCTGGGCCTCTCTGCTGTGAGCAAGCCCATGGCCACGCTCACTTCCTGTGTTCATGGTTCCGGTGAGGCCGTCTTCTGCAGGCTGAGGCTCTGGAAGCTGCTGCTATGAGCTGCCCCCTGTCGACTCGGCCTTTCCTCCTGCATCTGCTGTTCCCACAGCGGCTGGTGATTCATGGTCGTTAGTTCACGTTGTATGAACACGCGTCTTAAACTTAGGAACACACATCTTAAACTTAGGAACACGCATCTTAAACTTACGAACACGCATCTTAAACTATACGAACACGTGTGTTAAATGGATCCCTTCGCTTCCACAGCGCACGTGAGGCACCTGCTGGCTTTGGGTGCCGGGCTCTGACCATAGTAGTGGCTGCTGGTGGGCAGTGCGTGGGGATGGGGACACATACCTGCCGGAGCACCCAAGTGGCCTCCACAGCGGCCTTCTCATGGGAGCCCTGTGGCTCGGGGTGTGGTGGATTGGAGGGCCCGCCTTCCCCCAGGCGCTGCTGTGACCACGTGCGGGATGGAGGCTCTGCTGTTACCAAGTGTCAACGTTTCCAAGGCGCCTGCAGCCAGCGGCCCTGCTGGGAGGGCCCGAGGCCAGGAAGCTGGGCTCGGACGGGAGGCCGGGCTCGGACGGGCGTCAGTGTGGC
>NW_006283774.1:250642-251487 GCF_000327345.1 Myotis davidii
CACGTGCCGTGGGGTCGAGCTCACACACTGAACGTGCCAGACCCTCGGAGCGATGCTCCACGCGGTGAGGCTGGAGTGGGAGCCGCAGTGCACGGAAGAGGTGGCAAAGTCATGGAGCCCACCTGGGGCTGGACGTAGGGATGAGCCCAGCCTGAGTGAGCCCCCTCGGGGCACACCTCTGCCTTGTGGGCTTCGAGTCCCCAGACGTCTGCCCAGCGAGCCCGGCCTCAGTGGGTCCCCCTCAGCTGCTCTGTCGCCTGGGCCTTGGGGGCGGCGCTGGCTGCGGGTGTCTCCCCAGCACAGTGACGGGCTGGTGAGGAGCTGGCGATGGGCTCTGCTGCCTCTCTGTCCTGTCAGCTCTGGGACAGGAAGTGACCCCACCCCGTGTGGTCCAGCCCGACTGGGGGCAGCCTCGAGGGAGCAGTACTGCGTGGTGAGCTGGGGTGGGGGCTCTATGGGGGTGCGATTGGGTCCCGCAGGTAGTCAGCTCTTCCCCAGCTGCCAGGCTGGTTCCTCGGGGCTGCTCCCCAGGTCCCCACCTTGAGCAGTGGTCACTGATGGGGCAGTGTCAGCAGCATGTGCAGGTGGGTTGGGTGGCCACAAGCCAGACAGCACCGAGGACACCGTAGAGCCTTTGCCTCCCACAGCCACAGCCCTCGCCAGAGAGAGCGGGACCAGCTTGTTGTTTCTGTGGGCCGAGCGGAGCCCACGTCTCACCAGCTTGGCCTGGGGTGCAGGCGGGTGTGGGGGGGCGGGCCCCCCAGCGGTGAGGACTCGGCTCTTCACCCTGCAGCCTCACGGTGCCCCGCGGGGCCTTGGCCTCTGTTCTGGGCCGTGCAGGGCCT
>NW_006283774.1:251696-256086 GCF_000327345.1 Myotis davidii
AGGGCGTTTGCCTCCAGGGACGCGTCAGGTGTCGGTGAGCGCGCAGCAAGGGCGCACGGTGCGGGCAGGGCCGCTGGTGCCGGTGCTCGGCTCAGGGCCCAGCGGTAACTGGTTGCCTGTGTCCCAGGCCGGCGCCAGATCCACCACCTGGGGAGCCAGCTGCAGCTGAACCAGCACTGCCTGGACACGGCCTTCAACTTCTTCAAGATGGCCGTGAGCAAGCACCTGACCCGCGGCCGCAAGATGACCCACGTGATCGCCGCCTGCCTCTACCTCGTGTGCCGCACGGAGGGCACGCCGCGTATCCTTTGCTCTGGAGCCGCGGAGGACCTGCCTGGCTCTCGGGCGGCGCCTCTGGGAGGTCGGGGCGCAGTAGCGGCCGTGACTTGTGCTCAGGTGAAGCACCTGGTAGGATTCACCGTCCGGATGGTGCCGGCTCCGGGGCCGCCCGCGCAGCGCACACTGTGCCTTTGCCCAGAGCTGGCTCTCCGCCGGTTCCTTGGGCTGCAGCCGAGCTGTCAGCGGCCTGTGGTCGGAGTGCAGCCAGGATGTGGAGTAGGGAGGCTTTTGTCCCCGGTGACGGGCCGCTGTGTGCGGGAGCCCTGGGCGGAGGGACAGGTCTACATAGAGCACCTCGTGGCCCACTGGCCGCGTCCCGCCTGCTGCTGCCCTCGGACCCTGTCTCCTGGCCTCAGACCAGGGCTGGTGAATGCGATTCTGGGTCGCAGGTCTGGGCGGGCTCCCCGAGCCTGAGCTGCTGTCCCCCGGCCACCGCATGCCCCTCTGCTCCGGTCAGTGAGGTCTGTTCTCTCAGGGGGCCGTGGCCGGGCCGGGCGTGAGCAGGGCTGCTCCCGTTGGGGAGACACAGTGAGCCGTCTGGGCGGTGGCCATCGGCTGCTGCCCTGTGGCAGGTCCTCCCTGCAGACTCGACCTGCTCTCTCTCGCTGGGCCGCTGTCGGCTGACTGCGGTGCCCTCTGCCCGTCTTGTCCAGGAGCAGGTCTGTTTGTCTTGCGAGGGGTTACCAGGTAGTCATTTCCTCGGGAACAGCTTCATGGGGAGGTAGTCACGTACCACACGATTCACCACTAGCTGTGGGGCTCAGGGCTGGTGCCCGCGCACTGTCCGTGTGAGGGCTTCCATCGCCACTTGCTCTCTCCCCCTCGGGCCTCCTGGCACCTATGGAGCTGGCACCTATGGAGCTGGCACGTGGGTGTGTCCCCGAGCTCCATGCTGCCTCGCTGGGGCCGCCAGGCCACTCAGCCAGCAGCCGCGTCCCCCGGTGTGTAGGAGGCTCCTCCTCCCCCACTTCCTTAAAAAACCAAACTTCTGTTTTGTTGTTTACCCGTGTTGTGCGCTGATTTTACTCCAGTGACTTCTTTTTCTTTCTTTCCTTTGTTTTCTTTGGGTTTGATTTACTACTTTTCCAGTTCCTTGAGACACACGATTTTAGTTGGTTTTTTCTAACGTAAGCGTTTGAGACCCTAAGTTCTCTGCAGGTGGGTTTTGTTCAGCATCGTGCAGTATTGTTTTTGTTTTGTTTGTTTTAAAATATATTTGTATTGATTTCAGAGAGGAAGGGAGAGGGAAATAGAAACATCAATGATGAGAGAGAATCATTGATTGGCCGCCTCCTGGGGATCGAGCCCACAACCTAGGCATGTGCCTTGACTGGAATCGAACCCGGGACCCTTCATTCCACAGGCGGATGCTCTGTCCACTGAGCAACACCAGCCAGGGCGCAATATGCAGTTGGATGTGTCGTTCAGTTCAGAATGTCTTCTCGTTTCCATGGTTACTTCTTAGATCCTGGACTCACCTAGGAGTCGTTGGTCGCTTTGAAGACAGTGTCCTTGTCTGACCAGCTGTAGTGTGACCGTGAGGCTCGAGGACAGCCCTGCGGCAACTGGTTCCCCTTGCACTGAGGCTGTGCACAGCTCGCGGGGTCACCCTGTGCCCGAGTCTGGAGGCAGGCTCCGGCCACTGGGCGGCTGTCAGTGATGGTCAGGCTGCCCTCGTGGGTTTGTCTGGTGGTGTGAGGCCGAGACCCGCCCACTCGCGGCCGCCTGCTCCTCCTGGGTCTCCCGATGTCCACTGTCTTTGGGATGCAGCTCGGACTGCGGGCCATCCTGGTGGAAGTGACTTCCCACGCCCTGAAACCCTCTGTCTCCGTCTTTTCAGGTCTCGTGAGCAGTGGTGATGGTGGATTTTCAGTCCGGTTCAGGTTTATCCATTCGCTGTCCTCTCCCCCGACTCCTCTTAGAGAAATCGAGTTCCACTGTTGCTTCCCTTGCAGCGGTTCTCCACCATCCTCATGCCGCGGCCCTTTCACACAGCTCCTCAGGCTGTGGTGACCCCCGACCATAACGTTATTTTCGTTGCTACTTCATCACTGTCATGTTGCTACTGTGATGAATCGTCATGTAAATATCTGATATGCAGGATGTATTCTCAGGGGCCGCGACCCACAGGTTGAGAACCGCTGCTTTAAGGGCCTTGTTAGTCACCAGGTTTGCTTACCTCGGTGCTTGCCCCGGGGTTTAAGGCCTGTGCCTGGGTGTGCGCGTCGCCTGCAGTTAGAGCACGGGCGCCTCCCTCCCGCACGGGCCTGGCTGCCACGGCTCCTGTGCTGTCACGGCCGTGGCGCTGAGGGTCCCACTGAGGGGTCCTCCGTTCCTCAGCATCCCCTGCTCCCCTGGCTGCTGTGGGGACGACCCAGAGCCACACGGGCAAGTGGGGGCAGGGCTGCAGGTCTTCCTGTGCAGCTGCAGGTCTGACACGTCCGGTGCTGGGTCCGCAGTTGGGTGAGAGCACCAGCCCCGGCTCTGCCCACGGTGCCCACAGGTCCGCCCAGAGGCTCCTGTCCCCCCCGGTGTGGGCTCTGCGGGGCTGGGCGCAATGTGTGCAGAGGGGGAGGGGCTTGCTCATGGGGCCTTTGTCCCGGGCGGCATGGGGCCTGTGCTGAGTGGTGCCCCTGCAGAAAGGCTCACCTGGAGCCAGGGGCCCTGCAGCGGGCGGCGGTGCTGGGCAGGCCTCTCCGCGAGGCTCCGGGCACTCACCCTCTCGGGCACATTGGGGCTGGGGAGGAGGTGCCGGCTGCCATCTGCCTGCCCTGCCCGCCCACCGCTCAGCTGGAGGTCAGACCTACTGGGTGCCGCTTGTCTCTGGGCGCCTGACGAAGCACGACGCGCTGGTGGAGGAACCCGTTCTTTCAGTTCTGACCGTTGACGTCCCTGTTACCTTCTCCACCCGCGAAGTGGGTCTGAGCCTCAGTGATGTCCCGTCTGTGACGGTCTCCAGGCGGATGGCCTCGGGGTGAACTGGGCCCGGGCACCAGACAGCTGGTGGGCGCGGACGCGCTTTCCAAGAACCGCCCAGGTCTGTGGACTCTCAGGCCTGGCCTGAGCCTGGCAGGTGTTACTCACCATCATTCCACACGCTGCTGCGTCTCTTCTCCGAGGGCACGCTCAGCGCCACTCACCAGAACACGCAGGCACCCGGAGGGAGGAGAGCAGGCTGGTCCCTCTGACCTGCCTGTCCCAGCGAGTCCGGCCTGGCGTCCCTGAGGGGAGGTTGGCAGGGCTGCCGAGAGGACGGCGGCCCATGGCCCAGGCCGACAGAAGACCCCAGATGCACATTAGTGGGGAACACGTGGGTTGGGCCCCGAGAGCACGCATGGCTGTTGCCTGGGGTGAGGCCATGGGGAGGTGGGTGCAGGTCGGAAGCTTGTGGCTCAGCCGGTCCTGCTCAGAGGAGGGGCTTCCTCCCAGCTGGTGGCCCGGCGCCTGCTGTCCCTGACCTTGACCCTTGACCCTTGAGCTTGGTCAGGCTGACTTCCAGCCTCCTTCCTAAAATGCCTGCTCTCCAGCACCTCGCAGGTTGGCCGGTCACCCTGCAGCCCTGCCGCCTCACGCTCCCAGGCCTGCAGGGGGCGCCAGGAGCCCCGGAGACTCAGCCCTTGCTGGGCATAAAAGGAGATGCCAGGGTCTTGGTTGTGTGGCTGGATGAGTCTGACCGATGTGCGTCGTGAGACCGGGCATCTCGGGAAAGGGCAGCATCGTCCCGCGGCGGTTCCCAGCGCCCCTTTGGTCAGCGCCCGCCCGAGTGGGCCCTGCTCCGCGAGCTCGTGCCGGAGCCTCCCGCGCCCGGTCCTGTCACTCCTGGAGCGGCTGCCATCGCCCAGGTGGCCGGGCAGGTGGTCCACACCGCGGGCCCTGTTGCTGGTGCGCAGGGCGAGGCCGAGGCAGCCCGGTCTGTTTCGTGGCCATTGGTAGCCGGGCCGCCCGGGGCTGGGACCACTTAGCCGGGAGGGAGGCTGGCGCGCTGCTTCTCTCGGGAAGCGCCTGCTCAGGCCTCTGCCCACGTGTTTGCCTTTATTTTGCACGGGCTCCT
>NW_006283774.1:256267-258343 GCF_000327345.1 Myotis davidii
AAAATGAAAACACCTGGCACCTGGGGTGGCGCCACAGCGGCCTACGCAGGGTCCCTCGGGCAGGTGGCATCCCTCGGCCTGGCCTGCGGGGATCTTGGGCGAAACTGGCTCTCCGACATCCCCTGAGGGGTCCTGGTTTGCGAGAGGGTGGTTCTCGGGTGATGGGGCTCCCTCCTCTCTGGTTCCGGGGAACCACTGCTGCCAAGTCACCGCAGGTCCTGTGTTGAGCGTCTGCCCGCTGGTGGTCAGTGCCGGCTGGTGCGCTGGTTGCTTAGCCTTTTATATGTATAGTTTTTTTAATAGGCTTCCTTTTCTAGACCAGTTTAGGTTTACGGGAGTGCTACGTCATCCCGTGTCCCTCCTCCTCCCCCAAGCCCCACCCAGCTCCCGTCTGCTCCTGGCACACGTGTGGCATGTCACACTGATGGACCTGCATCCACACGTCATACATCATCACGTCACTCTGACAGGCGCACATTGTCTGCGTCACCATAGTGTGTGTGTGCCCCGGCCATCCACCACCTCTCCCCCCTCCCCCCCCAGCCCCAGGTCTTCCCGCCGTCCTGTCTGATCACCCTGTCCGGAGCACATCTGGCTGGACCTCATTGCAGCCCCTGCGGTCAGTTTGCTCTGCTGTCTCCGCGTCACTGGTCGCTGCGCTGTAGTCCCTGTGGCCGTCCCACCTTCCGTGTCCTGTCCCCACGGCAGTCATGCCTGTGATTGCACGTGGCCGTGTGGCTGCGCCCTCCGGGCAGGGCCTCAGCGTTTCCCTCTGCGGGACCCAGCGCCGCAGATCCGGCAGCACTCTCCTTTGACAAGCGCTCGCCTCAGCGGCTCGAGGGGGTTCGTGTGCCTCGTCTGAGTCACTAGGGCCTGTTCTGGTGGCGTCTGAATCATCCGCCCAGAGCCAGCACAGGACCGTGCCCATCCCCCGGCCGCCCCTCGGGCACAGCCTGTCCCAGCCCCGAGTCCTCAGTGATGCTGCTGCGTACTTGTGCCGGGGCAGGGCCCCCCCTGGTGCAGGGGACCCCCTGGTGCAGGGACACCTGATGGGTGGGCTCTCCCCGTCCTGCTGGGAGGCTCTGTCACCTGCTGCCCTTCACCACCCGCACCGGCTGAGCTGGGCCTGCCCGCTCGGTGGGCCCCATGAGAGACGGCGCACCACCGCACGGCTCACCCTACCCCCTGCAGACATGCTCCTGGACCTCAGCGACCTGCTCCAGGTGAGTCCCTCTGAGCCCCTTGTCCTCGGGGAGGCGGGGGGTCCGTAGGTGAGGGACACACGAGGGCGCGCTCTCTGGTGGGGGCACTGGACTGGGGTCCCTGTTGTCCCTGCCTCAGCACCGGTGGAGAGACCCAGGTGGGACTTGGTCTTGGGCAAGGGCAGTTCTTTTAAAGAAAAACAACGGACTCACGTGGACGTTTTAAACAACCTCCAAACCTGTATCCACAGTCAGTTCAGAGGAACTCGCCTCCCGGGCGCCAGGAAGCACCTTCCTGTGGGCAGTGGTTCTCAGCCTGGGCTGCCCATCAGGATCCCCCGGGAATCTTTTTAAAATCCTGATTTCTGGGCCTTATCCCCCGGAAATTCTGTTTCTTTGTTACTCATGTTGTGGCCCCACCCCGTAACAAAGAAACAATTTCCAGAGGATGAGGCCCAGAAATCAGGATTTTAAAAGATTCCCGGGGGATCCTGATGGGCAGCCCAGGCTGAGAACCACTGCTGTAGGACCTCATCTCCAAAGGCTGGATGTGACGGGGGCCCAGTGAAAGGGACAGAGCAGGTGGGACACTCGGGGGCGGGGCCGGGCCGTTGAGGTTCCGCATGTCCCCTGCCTTGGGTCAGCCCATGGTGACCATCCACTGAGGGGCCCGAAAGAGAAGTCGTGCCATTGAGGACAGACAGGATGCGGGAGCGGGGTCCCCACATCCCACCCCATGGGCAGAGCTCGCCCGATCCAGTGTCCCCAGGTTCAGGGCCTGGGCTGACAGGCAGGCAGACTTTCACTCAGGTGCCGCCGTCCCCCAGCCGCCCGACGGCCGGGGCCTCAGAGGTCCTGCGGGAAGAGGGCCGGG
>NW_006283774.1:258504-260965 GCF_000327345.1 Myotis davidii
GGGTGTCCAGACGAAGAGGGCGGTTGGAGTGGATGGTCCCGCTCACCGGGGGCCGATCCGGGGCCCACGGGAGACCCTGTGCTGACCCGCAGGTTCAGGCTGACCCACATTTTGCTTAGACCTGAAGCTCCGGGGGGAGGAGCCTGCCCTGTGAGGGCCTCACCCTGGGAGCTCACACGGCCAGGGCTGCCCACTGAGAGGGAACGAAGAGGCTGAGGGCCGGGCTCCCGTTTTGTTCTTCCTCACACCCCCCGAGGCCCAGCACTCCCTTGGGGACTCAGGGGGACCCTCCAGCAGGAGCCGCGGGACCCCCTGGCACCAGGGCCTGCTGGGCTGGAGGAGGCCGGACTGGGGGCCGCAGAGGGTTCTTCAGAGGCTGGACAGGGAAGTGCAGGTTCTGAAGGGATAAAGCAGACATTTCCTCATACAAACGCCCCCTGCCCCGCCCCCCGTGGCTCTCCACAGGTGAATGTGTACGTGCTGGGGAAGACGTTCCTCCTGCTGGCGAGAGAGCTCTGCATCAACGCGCCCGCGATAGGTAGGCAGGGCCCACTCACCGGGCCAGTGCACACCGGGCCAGCGCCGAGGCGGGCTGGAGGGGGGTGTGCGAGGGCAAGCACAGGACGAGGTAAGAAACGTGTCCCCGATGCTGCCAGGAGCTCAGCAGTGACGGTCATTTCTGATTTAAAACCAAAACGCTGCAGTCAGTCCTCTGTGAGTGTGGACGAGGGTGCAGACAGAGGGCGGGGTGGGAGCTGCAGTGCGTGGGGAAAGCGCCGGGCAGCCAGGTGCCGGCAGGTGGGACCTCGGCAGACGCAGCCGCCCGTGTGGTGGAGCTCCGCCCGGAGCACGGTTTTGTCTGCTGGGCCTGCCTCTTCCGGTGCCTGTTGGCGTCCAGGAGGGCGGGCCTGGGTCCCTCAGAGGACGGTCCCCAGGGCTGGCAGGCAGGGTCCGGGAGGAGGGCCTGGAGGCTGCAGGACGGGGAGGCCCTCCCCCCGGGAATCCTGCTACGTTTCCAGAAGCAAAGCAACGGCCCAGGGAGAGCGCTGTTGGAGGCCACAGCCTGCTTCCCTCGCAGCGCACCTGGGGGGGCGTTCCCGCTGCCAGGCACGTTCCAGGGGCTGGACCCTGGGACCCTGCGAGGTCCCCCCTCCCCCCGAATCCGAGTCCGTCCTAGAGTAGGGCTTCGTCTGAGCAGCTAGGACACGGAACCAAGTGCAACACTTCTGGCCTTTTCCAGAGCATTCTGGCTGCAGCCCTGGGAAGCCAGCTGCCCCGATGGGGGAGGCCCCGCCTGCTGGCAGAGGGCAGGTCTGCACACACGGGCCTCCCTGGGCCGCAGCTGCTTCTGACCAGTGAGCACTGTCTCGCACGTAGGTTTCTCCTCCACTGCCGGGTGGCTGAGAACTGAGCACACTGCAGCACCTATCTGCCTGTGGCTCTCACTTTATTAAAACTCAAGAGAAATGATATTAAATGACTTTTCCCAGGTTTTAGATTTGGTGGGAGGTCTTAAGCTTAGAACAACTCAGAACAAGATCTAGGAGGGTGGGAGGGACGGCCAAGCCCACAAAGCAGGTGGTGTGGGCACCTCTGGTGGGGTCCGGGCTGCCCCCCCCCAAATCCGCCCTCCACCTGAGTGTGCACCCCAATGTGCAGGAGATGTGACGAGGCCCAGCCCCCTGGATTCAGAACCTGGGCTCTGGCCATGTAGAACCGTCTCGTTTATACCCCTGGCTACAGCCAGCTGCGCACAAAAGGTTAGGAGTTCTGAAGCCTGTCCCTCGGGGGAGAAAGCGAGCGGCTCTGTCCCCCCAGCGCCCGCCCGCCCACGGCCTCAGGCGTAGAAGATGAGCTCGGGGATCTGCCCGCCCTGCACCCCGGTGCCGTTGGTGCTGTCGGAGGAGCACTGGAACTGGAAGGTCACCTTCCCGCACTGCACCTTTGTCAGGCCCTCCTGCCCAAAGTAGCTGAGCTCGCTGCCGTCCAGCACGGCGCTGGCCGTGTAGAAGGTGTCCTGCTCCACCTGCACCGGGTGCTCGAACCAGACCAGGAAGGTGCTGCAGGAGCCGTCGGACACGAACCTGATCAGGTTCTGGGCGAGGACCACCCCCAGGCGCTTGAGCTTGAGCACCTCTGCGGGGCCAGGCCCCGCCTCTTGGTCAGCGGGAAGTCGAGCGGGGGCTTGTTGGCCGCCGTGTACCACAGGAAGATGTTGTGCGTCTCCTCCAGCGTCAGGATGTCTGACTGGGCGGCGCCGTTGGCGAACTCCTCCAGGGTCATGGTGGGGATGCGGACCAGGTAGAGGGCCGGCCCCAGGACGTGCCTCTTGTTGCGCGGGGTGGCGGGCAGGCCCTGCCGCTTGCACTCGGCCTCGGCCCAGCTGAGCACGGCCTCGAAGACGACCGCCTCCTTGGCGTTGAGGGCCTCCCGGGTGACCACGACCTCCAGGGTCTGCCAG
>NW_006283774.1:280042-280954 GCF_000327345.1 Myotis davidii
TTTTCATCAGCAGGTGTTTGGAGAAGTACCTGTATTTTTAATAATTTCTTGACATTTTTTTTAAAATGACTTTTCCCAGGTTTTGGATTTGGAGGGAAGGTCTTAAGCTTAGAACAACTCAGAACAAAATCTAGGAGAATGGGAGGGACGGCCAAGCCCACAAAGCAGGTGACATGGGTACCTCTGGTGGGGTCCGGGCTGCCCTCCATCCCCAAATCTGCCCTCCACCTGAGTGTGCACCCCAATGTGCAGGAGATGTGATGAGGCCCAGCCCCCTGGATTCAAAACCGGGCTCTGGCCGTGTAGAAATGTCTCATTTATACCTCTGGCTATAGCCAGCTGTGCACAAACGGTTAGGAATCCTGAAGCCTGTCCTGCTGAGGAGAAAGGGTGTGGCCCTCTGCCCCCCCAGCACCAGCACGCCCACGGCCTCAGGCGTAGAAGATGAGCTCGGGGATCTGCCCGCCCTGCACCCCGGTGCCGTTGGTGCTGTCGGAGGAGCACTGGAACTGGAAGGTCACCTTCCCGCACTGCACCTCCGTCAGGCCCTCCTGCCCGAAGTAGCTGAGCTCGCTACCGTCCAGCACGGCGCTGGCCGTGTAGAAGGTGTCCTGCTCCACCTGCACCGGGTGCTCGAACCAAACGGGGAAGGTGCTGCTGGAGCCGTCGGACACGAACCTGGTCAGGCTCTGGGCGAGCACCACCCCCAGGCGCTTGAGCTCGATCTTCACGCTGTACTCGGCCTTCCCGGAGCTGGACCCGTACAGGCCCAGCCCCGCCACAAACACCCTCCTGTCTGCTGCAAACTGGATGCTGCCGCAGCGCCCCCGGTAGCGTCACTGGTTGCTGCGGTAGGCCGAGGACTGGAAGCGGTGGCACCTCTGTGGGGGCAGGCCTCACCTCTTGGTCAGC
>NW_006283774.1:281022-281977 GCF_000327345.1 Myotis davidii
CTGGGCGGCGGTTGGCGAACTCCTCCAGGGTCATGGTGGGGATGCGGACCAGGTAGAGGGCCGGCCCCAGGACGTGCCTCTTGTTGCGCGGGGTGGCGGGCAGGCCCTGCCGCTTGCACTCGGCCTCGGCCCAGCTGAGCACGGCCTCGAAGACGACCGCCTCCTTGGCGTTGAGGGCCTCCCGGGTGACCACGACCTCCAGGGTCTGCCAGTCGATCTCGCAGAAGCCCTCGGACCGCAGGGCCATCTCCGCCTGCGCGTCGATGACCTCCCAGCAGCGCTGGGTCAGCTCGGGCTCCTCAAAGAGCCGGCTCTGCGACAGCAGCACACAGGCGTTCTTGGCCTCCAGGCTCGTCTCCAGGAAGTGCACGCAGGCCTTGGCCAGCGCGGGGACGATGTACTTCTTAGCTGCGTAGAGCGTGGCCAGCACGGTGTCCGCCTCCAGGTCAATCTCGTCGCTGTACATGTACCTAGCAGGGCAGGGCGGTCACAGGCCGCGGGGCAGCGGGCACCGGCCCTCGGGACTTCCCCTCCCGGAGGCTGGCGGGGGCGCCAAGCGGTGGAACCGCCCGCCCTCGCTAGGGGAGCCCCTTACTTGAGCATGATGAGGAAGGCCGCGGGCTCCACGTCCGGGATGTGGATCTCGGGCTTGACTTCGGCCAGGTCCCCGTAAAACATGGCGTAGAAGACGGAGCTCCCGACGGCCAGGACGTACTGTGCGGGAGAGAAGCCGCCCTGAGCCCGGGCCTCCCACCCTCGCGACCAGGAAACGGCCTAGCGCCTTGGGGCGCTCCAGGGCCAAGCCACCACCAACCTTGTGGGCAGGCACTCTCTGGGCCCCGCCCGGGGGCCCCACCACGAAGTGGACGTCGGCCATGAGCTCGTTGTTGAAGAGGAGCGCGTTCCTGCAAAGGGAAAGGCACGGGCTGGGCTCGGGGCGCAGGGGCGGGCGGGC
>NW_006283774.1:282541-284417 GCF_000327345.1 Myotis davidii
GTGACTTCCTGGGAGGGGGGATGCCCCACACCCTCGGCCCCTTCTCTTTCTTTTAAATGTTTGTTTATGGGCTGCTTTACGGTACGCGCTCCCGACCGATCAGCCCGCCCCTTGGTGCGTGGACGGGAGGCTCCCCGCTGAGCCGCCGCCAGGGCTCCCTGGTGGGTCCTGAGGACCTGCCTGGCCAGGGCTTCTCCCCGTTTTCCAAGGGTTCTTTGCGTTCCCGGTGTTAATCCCTATCAGACAGGTGGCCTGAAAACACTTCCCCCCTTAGTGCCTTTCCAGAAATCCTCACCTGAGGACGTATGTTCTTACTGACTTTGGAGCGAGGAACGGGCATGTGAGAGGACCGTTGATCAGCTGCCTCCCGTAATCGCCTGCCCCACCGAGGATGGGATCGCAGCCTGGGCCTGGGCCTGACGGGGTGAACCCGCACCTCTTGGTGTGCAGGACGCGCTCCAACCAGCTGAGCTGCAAGGTCAGGGCCTGTTTTAACAATGGAGCTGAGAGCCCTGGCCAATTTGGCTCAGTGGATAGAGCGTCGGCCTGCAGACTGAAGGGTCCGGGGTTCGATTCCGGTCTAGGGCATGTACCTTGGTTGCGGGCACATCCCCGGTGGGAGATGTGCAGGAGGCAGCTGATCGATGTTTCTCTCTCATCGATGTCTGACTCTCTATGCCTCTCCCTTCCTCTCTAAAAAAATAAATAAAATATATATTTTAAAAAAATGGAGCTGAGGAGGAGGGGGACATGGGTTTGATGTTCCTCCCACATGTGCACTCACTGGGTGACGTGCACGCGGCCCGGCCACGGGTCACACCCACAGCCTGGCCGGTCGGGGTGACGCTCCAGCCGTCCAGCACCCGGCAGGGCCGAGGACGTGGGTAAACATGGGGTCGCCTATTTCCCCGTCAGCCCGTCAGCTCGGTTTGTGCGAAGGTCTCACGTGTTGGATTGGAGCTTGTTTCCAGCACTTCCTGCCGTGCTTCGCTCTCGCCGTCTCTCCGTGTGTCTGTCTCGCCTGTGAGGTGCTTGTTTCCTCTGCACCGTTGACTGCCCTGCACGCCGCGACGGAACGGCCCCGCTGTGAGGCGCGGCCCCCTCCACTCTGGGCATTTCTGCTTTGCTTCAGTGTCTCAGACACACCCCTGAGTTTGCCTTCTCTCCGAGCGACGAGTCCCACTCAGGTCTTGTGCTGGGTGCGGGGTTTGCCGCTTTCGCCTGTTTCCTTCCCGCCCACATGTCCTGTCCCTCCCGGCACCCCCTCCCCCGGTGGGTTTGTCTTTACCAGTATTTTTAAAGTTATGCCAAGGCCCCGCCCCACCCCACCAGGACGGGTTCTTTTAATGCACTTTTAAACCCCCTGCTCTGATGGCTTATGTTTTTTAAAAGTAGTCAGAAATCTTAACAGTTACATTATTTTTAAAACATATCTTGCTTTTCTCCCCAAAATATTTTTTGGAAACCAAATCACACACACACACACACACATCTCAGAGGGAAGGCGGGGCGTGGGGGTGGGAGGGGCAGAGATGAACCAAAGACCGTGTGTGGAGTCTGCAGAGCCCACGGACTCACCACGTGTGGTGAAGGCTTGGGGGAGGGGCAGCTAGAAAGGGTCAGTGGGGAAAAAAGGGGACGCCTGTAATGCCTTCAACAGTAAAGGTTTTTGGAAAGTAAATAAATAAACCGTAAAATAAAAAAATAAACCCCAAACGAATCCCCAGTGAGACACCAGGGCGGATGTGGGCTGTGGCTCCCGGCTGCCTGGGCTCAAGCCCCAGTCTCCGTGGTGGTCACAGGGCGTGTGGCCTTGGGCGCCTGAGCTCTGCCATCTGCGCACCTGGAACAGGGAAGAGGCAGCAGCCGCCTGTGC
>NW_006283774.1:285750-287654 GCF_000327345.1 Myotis davidii
GGTCGCCTGTTTCCCCGTCAGCCCGTCAGCTCGGTTTGTGCGAAGGTCTCACGTGTTGGATTGGAGCTTGTTTCCAGCACTTCCTGCCGTGCTTCGCTCTCGCCGTCTCTCCGTGTGTCTGTCTCGCCTGTGAGGTGCTTGTTTCCTCTGCACCGTTGACTGCCCTGCACGCCGCGACGGAACGGCCCCGCTGTGAGGCGCGGCCCCCTCCACTCTGGGCATTTCTGCTTTGCTTCAGTGTCTCAGACACACCCCTGAGTTTGCCTTCTCTCCGAGCGACGAGTCCCACTCAGGTCTTGTGCTGGGTGCGGGGTTTGCCGCTTTCGCCTGTTTCCTTCCCGCCCACATGTCCTGTCCCTCCCGGCACCCCCTCCCCCGGTGGGTTTGTCTTTACCAGTATTTTTAAAGTTATGCCAAGGCCCCGCCCCACCCCACCAGGACGGGTTCTTTTAATGCACTTTTAAACCCCCTGCTCTGATGGCTTATGTTTTTTAAAAGTAGTCAGAAATCTTAACAGTTACATTATTTTTAAAACATATCTTGCTTTTCTCCCCAAAATATTTTTTGGAAACCAAATCACACACACACACACACACATCTCAGAGGGAAGGCGGGGCGTGGGGGTGGGAGGGGCAGAGATGAACCAAAGACCGTGTGTGGAGTCTGCAGAGCCCACGGACTCACCACGTGTGGTGAAGGCTTGGGGGAGGGGCAGCTAGAAAGGGTCAGTGGGGAAAAAAGGGGACGCCTGTAATGCCTTCAACAGTAAAGGTTTTTGGAAAGTAAATAAATAAACCGTAAAATAAAAAAATAAACCCCAAACGAATCCCCAGTGAGACACCAGGGCGGATGTGGGCTGTGGCTCCCGGCTGCCTGGGCTCAAGCCCCAGTCTCCGTGGTGGTCACAGGGCGTGTGGCCTTGGGCGCCTGAGCTCTGCCATCTGCGCACCTGGAACAGGGAAGAGGCAGCAGCCGCCTGTGCTGACGGGACGGCGGTGGGGTCTGGTGGTGCGACACGTGTCGCTGGGGTCCACGCAGTCCCTCAGGGACGTGCGCTGCTTCAGGGGCTGGTGCCACTGTCTGTGGCCTCGAACCTTCGGGTGGCGGTGCTTGGAGAGTCTCGGACGCCCAGGTCCAGCTCAGGCACGGAAGCCCCCTGGATGGAGGGAGGCACGGCCGGGCCTGGCTCCCCTCTGCCTGCTGCTGTGGGGGCTGTAATGCGCTCACCAGCCCTCCCATGCCTCCCAGCCTGCCCGCTGCCCCTTCCTCTGCCCTCTCCCCCAGCAGCCCCTGGAGCAAGGCCTTCTGGGACAGTCCTGTCCCCGGTCTCCCCGTGTGCTGCGTCACCGGCCGCATAGCCCTCGTCCAGCTGGGCCGATGTAGTTGTCAGCGAGTCCGCTCAGTGGGTGGCGGGTGCTGCTGTCTCAGAGGCTGGAGGCCCCAGCGCAGAGCTGGCCTGGGGCGTGCCTGCGAGTGGCCTCTGTGCTGTCCCCCGAGCAGGCTGCCTCCCTCAGGGAGCAGGCACTTGGGCAAAGACACACGCAGACAAAAGGGCACAGGGAGGAGCGTCGGCCAATCAGCACGGAACAAGTGGGCTCGGCCTCGCAGTGCCAATGAGGCAGCAGCCGCCCAGCCTGGGGCAGGTGGCGGCTAGGACCCCTCCCTGAGGCAGGGGCTGCAGGTTCCGGGGAGGGGCCCTGGGGAGCCTGTGGTGGAGGGGCAGGAGAGGGTGGCCCCGGGGGGGCGTGGGGCGGGCCCGCGGGGCCGGCGTGCACTGAGGCGTGTGTCTGCGCAGACCCCTGCCTGTACATCCCGCGCTTCGCCCACCTGCTGGAGTTCGGCGAGAAGAACCACGAAGTGTCCATGACGGCCATGAGGCTCCTGCAGAGGATGAAGCGGGACTG
>NW_006283774.1:287764-289098 GCF_000327345.1 Myotis davidii
CTTCTGTCCTGACCCTGCCGCCGGGGGTGCCGGGTTGTCTCCAGAGCTGCCTCCCAGCCTCCTGCACCCTCTCGGGCTCCTACCTGCTCCCAGGTGCCCTCCACCGGCCAGGGGTGCCTGCTTTCGGGTTGGCCCGAAGGGGTCAGCTGTCCAGTGTATTCAGTGGCAGCTGCCCACAGACGCCTTTGGGTCTGTTGGAGCCCTGGACCTGGAGTCCCCTGCCTTCCTCTTGGCCCCGTGCCCAGTGCCCACGGCCCACTCCTTCCTGGGACGCCAAGGGCCCCTGCGCCCCCATCAGCTCCAGCGGGCACACGCTGCCCGAGGCTCTTGGTCATTCTGTCTAGAGCCTGGTCTCTGAGTTTGCAGACCAGGAACAGCCCCCCGCCGCCAGGCCACCCGCCCAGCACAGGCCCTCCCCTGTCCCGGGCCCCGAGGCCTCAGTTCCACTCCCACGCAGGCCAGCGCTGCTGATGGCTCTGCGGCTCCGGGTCCACAGGAAACGGGCGCTGGTTGCCTCACCGCCGAGGGTGGGCAGCACGCGTGCATGTGTGAGCCCGGCAGCGGTGTGTGGATCTCAGGGTTTGACACCGCTCTGGCCTGAGCCACCACGGATAGGACAGAGCGCCCAGTGCAGGGAGCTGACGTCTGGTCGCAGGCACCTGTTCTGCTGCCTCACCCCGGCTTCCTTCCCAGCACTTCTGGTCGCAGCCCGGATGCACGACTTCCGGAGAACCGTCAAGGAGGTCATCAGCGTGGTCAAGGTGTGCGAGTCCACGCTGAGGAAGAGGTGGGTGGCCGAGCGCAGGCTGCGTCCTCCTTCCGGCTCCGCCGGCCTGCTGGTCGGGGCCCCAGCGCAGAGGGGCTGCCCTCTCCCTGCCCAGGTCCCTCCTGGGGCCTCACCCAGGCCATCGGCAGTTGGCGGCCCCTTCTGAGCAGGTCAGGGGGGCGGCAGTTTATAGAATCGCCCAGGCTCACGCGGGTCAGGAACAGGCACTGAGGGCGGCCTCGCCGTGTCCTGTTCGGTGTGACTGTCACCTGGAGGAAGCTGAGCTCAAACACAGGCCCCAGGTCCGCGTTCCGAGTGGCCCAGTGAGGCCCTGGCCGCCCGGCTCAGCTGCACAGGCCGTAGCTGCCGCCTGTCCCCGTGTTGTCACGGCAGTGGGCCGTGGGTGCCTCTTCCGCTTGCAGTTCTTTTAATTCTCTCACACGTTTGGGAGGGTGCAGGGTGCTGGGAGCTAACCTTCAGGGACACGACCATCCAGCAGCCTTCCTCCCGGCCTCTCCGTCCGCCTCGCTCCCAGTCGGGCTTGCGCTGTGGGCAGGACTGAGCTGGA
>NW_006283774.1:289417-292039 GCF_000327345.1 Myotis davidii
ACCTGACGCTGCGCGTCTGTGTGGCAACACGGTGGTCTGCATGCGTGCCCGTGTGTGGGGAGAGGTGCACATGGTGGTCCTGGGGGGAGGGGCACAGGGATCCCCTTCCCAGGCCGTCCCCCGGGGCGACTGGCACGGGCCTGGGAGGTTTGTCTAGACAGCTGTGCACACGTCCCCTGGTCGGGACCCCGGCCCCTGACTCTGCGGCCCTGGCCCTTGATCAGCCCCGTGAAGCATGTTCCCAGCAAGGTGGGCGTCGGGCCCTGTGCCAGGAACGGCCTGCAGGCGCCGCGTCCAGCTGACATCCTGGTCACTCCTGGCCCTCAGCTCAGGGTCTCACCTCTTGGTTTTCAGCTGGAACAAGTCCTGTCGAGAAAACTGGAGGAAGTGGAAGGTGAGCAGCGTCCTGCCCCCACACCCCTCGGTCTGTCCCGCCCGCAGACACCTTGGTCCAGGAAAGGGGTTTGTGCTCACTTCCTGCTCTTCACTGGTCCCTCAGGGGAAATCTCCAGCTACCAGGACGAAATCGAGACTGAACTCGAAAACAGCCGGCCCAAGGCCAAGGGGGCGCTGGCCAGCCTGGCGAGAGACGGTGAGTGCGCCTGCCCCCCCTTCCGCCTTGTCACCACAGCCTGTGTCCCCTGCCCGGGCCCAGGTCCCAGGCCTGTGCTGAGCAGCTCCCAGCAGCCAGTCCATTCGCCTGCTGGCCCAGCTGCCCTGGGCTGACGTCCCCTTGGGCTCTCGTTCTCAGGCGCGGCCGGCCCTGCTCACTGCCCGTGGGTAGAGCTCAGCCCTGGCTATGCAGCCGCAGGCCCCTTGGCCCCTTTCCACGGTGCCCTCAGTGCCCGTCCTGTCCAGCCCCACCCCCGGCACCCTCATGCCCCTTGTGCCTGCACAGCTGCTGTGGCGTCCTGCACAGCCGTGGTGCCCGTGTGGGTTCATGTTTCTCTGGTCGCCCCCTCGCCTCCCTGCCCAGGGCTCGGCCCTGTCCAGGTTGGGCAGCTCTGGGCGGGTCCCTGTGGCCGGACTCAGGCCCGGGAGCAGGCGGTGGCATGCTGCCCTGACACTCCGTCTGGGCGGCTGAGTCCTGCTCCAGCCTGCTCCCTCTGCACAGGACGGACCAAGTGGTCGGGCTGTTGTTGGCTGTGAATTCTCACCTGAGGGCATTTTCTCCATAGCTTTTTCAGAGAGAACCGAGGGGAGAGAGACAGCGATGTGAGAGAGACGCATCGATCGGTTGCCTCTTGGCACCGTAGGCGGGAGGAAATCCACAACCCAGGTGCCTGCCCTTGACCGGGAATCGAACCTCCAACCCTTTGGTGCGCAGACCTACGCTCTAACTGCTGAGCCACACTGGCAGGGCTCTTAGGAGACTTTAAAAAACATATATTTTCTTACTGATTCTTTAAAATTATTGGTTTCAGAGAGAAGGAGAAGAAGAGGGAAACATCAGCAATGAGAGAGAATCATTGGTCAGGTGCCTCCTGCGCGCTCCACACCGGGATGGAGCCTGCAACCCGGGCCTGTGTCCTGACCGGGAATCGAACCCTGACCTCCTGGTTCATAGGTTGATGCTCAACCACTGAGCCACACTGGCCCGGCTGTTAGGTTACTTTTGATCTTATTGTTCCACGGTCGTTTTCTGTCTTATTCTGTTATCGTACGCAGCTTTGTTTCTGGGTCTTTCTTGATGGGTTAGTGCACGTCCGTCACTGGCTTTACGCGGACCTGCTGCGGCGTCTTGTGTTTGAGCCGTGGTCTCTCCTGCAACTGGGCCGAGCACGCAGGGCCGTCTGCGCTCCCAGCACAGGTCCCATTTCCCTCGGTGCTCGAGCTGTGGGAGATGGTGGAAGCTCCGGGCGGATGGGAGGTGCCTTCTGTGTTGCGCACTCATCGTGATGCGGGCAGTGCTGCTGGCGCTGTCCCTCCTGTGAGCCGTGCCCTGCGTGTCGGCCAGGCACCATGGGTGATGCCCTAGGCCTGGGCCCCACCCCGTGGGGTCGTCTGCGGCCACGACTCTGCTTTCTAAGCCCCATGGACACAGGGCCCCATCTGTGACCCTGCGCTGGCCGTGTGGGTGCGGCGCCCTCGCGGTCTGAGCGAGGTTGTTTCTGGGGTGTTCTCTGCCCTGGCCTGGTGTCGTGTTTGTCCCCCAGTTTCCTGGATGTTTCCCATGCTCCTCCTCTCTCCAGCTTCCTCGCCACCCCGTCCCGCACCGCAGCTTCGTGGTCAGGGTGGCGGACGGGGCATCCCACCTACCACCCAGGCTCAGCGCCCATGGAGCAGGACTGGCCTGCCGCCTTGGTTGCGGGGCCGCTCCTGGGTCCCCCTCCTGAGCCATGCCTGTGAGCCCGTGGCGGCCACGGCTCCGTGTGCTGTCCTGCGTCACTGTGCCCTGGTGACATGGGGTGGGAAGGGATTCCCCGTGGGGTGCTGGGGCGACTGGGAGGCGGGGGCAGGGGGAGGCAGCCAGCAGGAGGCGGCCTTCCCTCCCTCAGGCACGTGCTGCGTGCGCAGGGCGGAGCCACCGGAGTGTCCAGCCCGTGGTCCCCACGTGACCTCCCTGCAGTCTGGGGCACGAGTGGTTGTTCCCAGGGGACGCGTGCCGGGATGGAAGCGTGA
>NW_006283774.1:292546-293202 GCF_000327345.1 Myotis davidii
TGAGGACAGTGTTGGACGGCACTGAGCGCTGTGGGCGTTCCCCACCATCTCGTGCGGACAGTGGGCCCTCCTGGGCCAGGGCCGAAGGGGTGAACGCGTGTGTCCGAGAACCCCTGCCCCTTCTCCTGCCTGCGTGGGCCCGTCCTCCTGGGGGCACGTGCTCCCTCGCGCACAGCGGCCTCCCCGGCTGAGTCCGGCCACTTTTGACGGGCGTGTCCCGGCAGGGAGTGTGAGTTCTTTGTCTCGTAGACACGTGTCCTGCTCAGCCGTGTGCTGTGCAGTACGTCTGTGCGTTGTCTCCAGTTCCGATGAAATCCGATTGGTCGGTGTTTTGTGGATTCTGCGTTCAGTGCCGTTTCTAAGAAGTTTTTGCTTCATCTAAACTCAAACGTGCCCGGGCTGGTGTGGCTCAGTGGATAGAGCGCCAGCCCTTGGACTGAAAGGTCACGGGGTCGATTCCCGTCAAGGGCACGTACCTGGGTTGCAGGCTCGATCCCAGTCCTGGCCAGGGGGCGGGTGGGAGGCAGCCCAGCGAGGTGTCTCTCTCGGCGGTTTCCCTCTCCCTCTCCTCTCCTCCCACTGGCTAAGAATCAGTAGGAACAGGCCCTTGGGAGGAGTCCCAGGCTCAGAGGTCTCCTCTGCTGTCTCTGGGGGTG
>NW_006283774.1:293717-295330 GCF_000327345.1 Myotis davidii
TCGCCCCTCAGGCGCCTGGGCTTGCGGAGGGCGCTGCGGCCACCGTGCAGGCTGTGAGCAGTGACCCGGCGGGTGCTGACACCCCGCTGCCAGCAGGGCATCACTCTCTGGGACCCTTGTCTGCTGACCTGTGGCTCGGGTCCTGGGCAGAGCCCTCTGTGAGGTGTGGCCACAGGCCCCCTCCTGCCCCTTGTGACCCAGAGGTGCCGTGCACAGCGTCCTGCGGGCAGATCGTAGCTGAGAAGTCATGGCCGCGTGTCACAAGGGCCCTGGGACGGAGCCTGGCACCCTGTGCCCATCCCCTGCCCTGTCTAAGCTGGTGGGGCCGCGCCGGCGGAGGGCACGGTCTCCATGGTCAGACAGACGTCGCCTGCTGAGTCCCAGCCCCACAGTGACCACTGAGCAGGCACGGGGCTCCCGCCTGGGAAGGGACTTCGGTTCCCTCAGGTCACTTCCAGCGGCAGGTCCTGCTCCTCTGCTGGGCCCAGGCCCTGCGTAAGGCGGCCCTGGCTCCCCGTGGAGGGTCCGACCCCTGGGCACTGCTCAGCAAAGCTGTTTGGCCGCCTGAGGTTCACCATGTGCATGGCAGGCCTGGCAGGGCGGCCTGGGGGAGGGGCGGTGGCATGACAGTTAAATCTGTCAGGTCACCCCACAAAGGGGCTCTGTGTGCATGGACCCTGGGCAGAGGTCCTGAGGCAGCGGGGAACTGGACCCTGGGCAGAGGTCCTGAGGCAGCGGGGAACTGGACCCTGGGCAGAGGTCCTGAGGCAGCGGGGAACTGGACCCTGGGCAGAGGTCCTGAGGCAGCGGGGAACTGGACCCTGGGCAGAGGTCCTGAGGCAGCGGGGAACTGGACCCTGGGCAGAGGTCCTGAGGCAGCGGGGAACTGGACCCTGGGCAGAGGTCCTGAGGCAGCGGGGAACTGGACCCTGGGCAGAGGTCCTGAGGCAGCGGGGAACTGGACCCTGGAGCAGAGGCCATTCTGGCCGGAGCTGAGACAAGGGGTGCCTTGGAGTGCCCGGGGACCCCGGATGCCTGCTGTGGGCCGATAGCAGGGGCTCAGCGGAGGCGGGAGAGGGCCCGGCAGCCCGTGGGGGCAGATCTTGCTCCCTCTGCGTCGGGGTCATTGCTCCTCTCCCTGTGCACTCCACGCACACGCACACGCACACGCAGGAGCAGCGCCAGCCCCGCTGCTGGTGAGGAGGAAGCGGAGTCGGAGAGCCCGGGATGACGGGGTGGGTGGGCCGGAGCCTGCTGAGCGCTGTGCTTCCCTAGAAGACGCTTCTGGGGACGGCGAGCTGGACCTCAGCGGCATCGACGACCTGGAGATCGACAGGGTGAGTGTGCTCGGCACCCTCCCAGGCGCGCCCTGCGGGGGCTGGGGCTTCTCCGGCTTGGGGACCCCTGACCGAGGCCCACAGGGGCCCCACCGGGCCGGGTGCAGGCCCTGCGGCAGGAAGGCCGCCCACCGACCCGTGAGCTGCCCGGGGCTGGGAGCGCCGTGGAAAGGTGTCCCTGCACCTCCTGGGGGGCGGCCCGGCGCCCAGGGGAGCGAGCCCTCAGGCGCGCTGTGCTCCCCAGTACATCCTGAACGAGGCAGAAGCCCGCGTGAA
>NW_006283774.1:296947-297163 GCF_000327345.1 Myotis davidii
CAGCCCAGGCGCTCTGCTCTGTCTTCTCTGCGTGGCCCCGGCTGCAGGGGAGGGGCCGCGTGGTGGGCTGGGCAGTGCCCGCTCACTGGGGAGGTGCTGTGGGGCGGGGCTCAGGCCCCTTCCCCGTCCCGCGGAGGAGGTGGGCGCAGCCTGGGGTTGGCTGAGCCCCTCCTTCCCTGGAGCCCTGGGCAGCGCCTCGTGGGTTGGGGGTAACGC
>NW_006283774.1:297616-298133 GCF_000327345.1 Myotis davidii
CCATGGGGCCCCTGCCGCCCCCCCCCGCCTCCTGCCACCAGCCCTGGGCGTGGGGCTCCTGGGCCCGCAGGGGAGCCCGCCTCAGGTGGGAGCGCTGTGTTCCCCACTCGGCCCCTCGCAGGTGACAGCGGGAAAGGTGCCCTGGCTCTGTGTTTGGAGGGTGTGGGGAGGGAGAGCAGGCCCGGGGAAGGGGTGCCCTTAGCACAAGCTGGGTGTCCCCTGCTGTGGGCCTGGAGGGTGCCAGCGCTGACCTGTGTGGGGGCAGCCAGAGCTGTTTGCTGGGAGGAGAACAGCAGACTGGGGCCCAAGAGTGCTCCTCCTGCTCCCCTCCCATGCCCCCCTCCCGTGCCCCCCTCACCCCTCCTGTGCTTGCTTCCAGGTTGAGGCCGATGGTGTCCACACAGGCGGCTAAGAAGGCAGCCTTGGGAGAGGTGTGTGCGGACACAGCCAGGGCGGGGCCTCGGGGAGCAGCAGCCCCGCAGATGTGGGAGTGAGGAGCTGGGACAGGCCACGCTGC
>NW_006283774.1:298495-299565 GCF_000327345.1 Myotis davidii
GTCCTGGGCAGCAAGGCCAGAGTCCCGGGTGCAGCCGTCCTGCCGGCGTCCCTCTGAGGACGGAGGCCTGGTCTGGGGACGGCCCTCCCGGCCGGGCAGGGTCTTCACTCCTACTGTCAGGAGACAGGTTGGGAAGCAGAGAGGGGGCCCCAGGGTCGCAGAGCAGCTGCAGGTGCAGGCTCAGGAGGGGCCAGTCAGCGTCCCTGGGCGTGGCCCGGAGCCTTGTTCAGAGCTGTCCCCTCACTCGCAGACCCTGCCCCCAAATCCCCCTGCCCGCGGCTGCGCCCCGGGGAGGCCCGCGGCCGTGCTGGTGGAGAGCGGGCCTGTGTCGTACCACCCCGAGGAGGAGGCCGAGGAGGAGGACCCCGACCCCGAGGAGGAGGACGGGGAGCCCTGCGTCAGTGCCCTGCAGATGATGGGCGGCAGCGGTGAGGGCCCGCGGGGCTGGGCTTCCTGCCCCGGCGACCCGGGGAGGGACTATAGGTTTTGAGGCCCTGGGTGGGCAAGATGGACTGGCCAAGCCTGCCCCTGGGAGACAGGGGCTTGGGGTGCCCGGGAATGATGCCCACAGACGAGCTGTAGGGGTCCCACCCACCTCACAGTGCACCTCACACAGGCCTTTGACCTGAAGCCAGGCCCCCCCCGCCCACGTGCCAGGCCATCGGCCCCCAGGACCCGCAGAGACCATAGTGGGACTTTCCATCAACTGTGGGGCCTGTGTTGCCGAGACAACGCTGGTGCCCGGCCGCGCAGGGGCTCAGCGGCTGCCGTCTCTCTCTGCAGGTTATGGCTGTGACGGTGACGACGACGACGGCTACTGAGGTGACCGCACACGCAGTGTCCGTGGTGGACCCTGGCTTCCGAGGGGCCAGGCCGGGCCTCGGGCCCCATGCCCAGGTGTGAGCGTGGCCCCGCCTGCCCCGCAGCCTCGTCGTGGTCATGAGGGACGTCCTGGCACTGGTGCTGGCGCCATGTTTTGAGCAATGCACGGCGTGGGCCTCGCCGCGCGGGCCTGAACGGCCTGCGTGACTGTCGGACGCGGTCTCACGGCCCGACCCTCTGCAGGCGTG
>NW_006283774.1:299605-299885 GCF_000327345.1 Myotis davidii
GGCCCAGGAGGCCAGCTGCTGGGCTGAGGGCGTGGCGGCTGGGCTGGGCCCCAGGACACGGCTCTCGGCTCCCGTGCTCGCGTCCCTGGGAAGCGCGGTGCTCAGCCCTCGGCTCCCTCCGCCGCCGCGGGGCCCCGGCCCGCCCAGAGCTGCACAGAGTCCAGCGCCAGGAGAGGTGGGCGCTCACATCTGAGCTGGCATCGGGCTCAGCATCCAGAGGGAGGGGAGGCGGCAGGCAGGGCCCTGAGCCTGGCCGCCCTGCTCTAGAGTTCCCAGGTCC
>NW_006283774.1:300045-301804 GCF_000327345.1 Myotis davidii
GTCTCCTGGGGGGCTGGGCCCCTGCTGGCTGCAGCAAAGGCTGCAAGTTGGGACTCGAGGCCACGTGTCTGCGAGGGCAGGTGGGGCTGGAGGGGAGTGCAGGGCTGGCGGCATGGCGGGTGGGCACTGAAGCAGGAGTTGAGGTGAGGGAGGAGGGCCTGGTGAGGGACAGCTGCCGAGGGTGAGATGAGCACTGGAGCAGGTCCTAGAGCAGGTCCCGCACCCAGGACACGGGGCTGACAGGCGCTGCGGGAGCACCTGCTTGGTGGTGGGTGACCAACGTGGCGATGGGGCAAGGCCCCAAGCGAGCAGCCAGCGGCTGGCAGGTGCCAGCAGGCTGTGGACAGCCCCCCAGTGCAGGCCACCACTACCACACCCTGCAGGCTGCGTGCTCCTCCGTCCACCCTGCGACCCCAGGTGACCTGCTCCACCAGGCCCAGGGGGGAGGCAGGCGGTGGCCCCAGCACTCACATGCCATCTGCACATCGGCCCTAAAGCCAGGTCCCTCCAGCTGCTGGCTGGAGTGGCCTGGGGGGACCCTCCAGTGGCTGCTCTGAGCATCGTCCTTGGGGCTGGCACAGGCATTCCCATCTCAGCCCTGCTAGGTGGGCTGCAGGGAGGGCACCCCCAGGGCTCGGAGAGGGACGGGGCCTGGGGCCTCCCTGACCCTTGCTGAGCAGAGGCCTGCTCTAACGTCTCAGGGTCAAGGTCAGAGCAAGCGCTGGAGGTAACTTGGCCTCCTGCCTGGCTCCTGGCAGGTCTCCATGAGGCCAAGAGGACTGGGGCGTGAGTGACCGCCCCAAGGTCACCAGCTGGGCCCACACTCCTGACTGTCCCCAGTCCCAGCAGGCCGCCGGGCCGATGCTACCAAGACTACGGAGGCCTCCGAGAGGCAAAAGTCCACCGATGGCTCCGCCTCTGGAGCCCTGCTGGCCTGCTGTCAGCCCCACCACCCGCTGTCCAGCTCCCCAAGACCAGCCACCCTCACCCCGAGGCCCGGCCAGCAGGCTGCACCCCCTCCAGCCCCTCGGCTCCCTGGTGCTCGAGGGTGGGCAGCGACTGAGGTGGGTCTTGCCCAGCTGCTACGTGGAGAGGGGCCCACAGGTCGAGTGGCGGCGGAAAAAACAGGAACTCACTGGCTGCTCAGACCACAGAGGGACAGTTCCCAGGGGTCCATGCCCGCAGATCCTGCTTGGCTAACCCAGGAGGTCTTCACGCCTCCGCCCCACGGCCACCTGCCCGCCCCTGGTGGCCCTCAGCACAGCCTGGAGGCAGGAGCAGGCACACCCTCTGCCCAGGCTGGTCCCCACCCGTCTTCCTGTCCCCAAGCCCCAACCCGGTGCCCTGCACCCAAGAACACCCTGTTCCCTGAGTAATAAAAGCCACAACCTGCAAGACCGCAGTCCTGTGTGCGTCCTCGGCCGGCCTGCGATCTGTCCCCGCGCCCGGCCTCACACATGTGCTGTTGTGGCTGCTCAGCTCTGCCACAGGCCGCCTGCCCGCAGGGTGCACCACGTGGCTGTCCCTGGCCTGCAGCAGGACACAGCCATCTTGCACGTGTGCCCCGGCCCCTGGGGGGACACAGGGTCCACTTGGTTCCCATGGGGGTGGTGCCCAGCCCGGTGCTGGGTGGGGCGTGCCTGCCTGTGGCCGCCAGCTTCCGTGTCCAGTTAGCGCCTACGTGCCTGGAGGGTTGGCCGGTCCCTGGGGAGGCTTGGGCCCCTGCCAGGCTGGCAACGGGTGGGGGCTGGGGGGCTCT
>NW_006283774.1:301828-302062 GCF_000327345.1 Myotis davidii
GGTGCCCAGCTGGAGAGGGCAGAGCAGGCTCATGGCTTTCCTGCAGGGAGCGGGCGCTGCTCAGGAAGCTGCCGTCGCACACAATGGGCCCTCGGGGACCTGGGAGGGCAGGGCCCCAGACGGTGGGACCAGCCTGGCCCTGGCCCTGGCACTGCCTTGACCCTAACCCAGCATTGACACTGCCCAGCTGACTGGCCGAGTGGCGGACGCTGCTGTGGCCTGGGGAGGGGCTAT
>NW_006283774.1:302152-303628 GCF_000327345.1 Myotis davidii
GGCAGCACCCGCCCCCCCAGCCTGTGTCCTGGCTGTGAGGGGCTGCCCGGGCAGGACTGTCCTTGCTGCCCCACTCAAGGTCAGCGAGTGGGCCTTGCCTGTGAGGGGCCGCCTTGGGGGGCCTGGGAAAAGGCTGCCCAGCAGGTAGAGGGTGGTGGCCGCCGTGGCCCCTTCCCCTGCCCGGGCCTAGGTGGAGCTGAGCCTGCGGCTGGGGGGATGCCCCTGGGGCAGGAGGCCGTGGGTCAGCAGGGCCAGGTTTGGACAGGGACCCAGGGTCAGGGCAGGTGCCAGAGGTGGGGGCAGATGGGCACCGACGCACACGGCCTCAGCCAGTGGGCACGTGCACACACCTACATGCTCAGAGACAGCTGTCACGCGTCTCCCATGCCCCTGCAGCCAGGCCCCAGAGCTCAAAGCCCTTTCCGGAACACTCCCTCCAGCCCCACAGGGGGCTCCCAGGTTACTCACTGCCAAGTGGCTGCGTGGAGGCCGCACGCGTGCGGGTCCAGAGCTCAGCAGCCTGGGGTGCATCCAAGGCCCCGCCCGGCCTGGGTTTCAGTCTGAAAAAGAAATGTTTTTATACGGAGGCCCCGCACATGGTGCACAGCCACGCCCAGCACCTTCAGGCTCTGCAAGTCAGGGGAGCCCTCCGTCCCGGCCCCGGCCAGCAGGTGGCGCTGCAGGACGGCCAGGTGGGCCTGAGAGGACAGGGAGCCGCCTGCAGGGGGGCGGGGGGTCAGTGCTGTGAGGAGCCCCCTCCAGGGAGGGGGTGGCACTTCTTTGGGAAGGAGCCCCCCAGACAGCTGGTTCCTTTACATCTGCCCCAGGGCGGTCCCTGACACGGACGGCTCTGCACGATCAGACCGAGATGAGCCGCGGCCTCCTTCCCAGCCGTTTCAGTTCTGTTCGTGCCCAGGGTGCCCGGTGCTCGGGGCGAGGTGCTGGGGGAGGGGGCGGCGAGCCAGGCAGGAGCAGAGGGGCCAGGGCCTCAGGGTGGGAGGGGCTGGGTGTCCTGGTGGTTTCAGGGGGTGCAGCCACGCGTGTGGGTGGGAGCAGGTGTGTGGCAGAGGTGGACCGGTGTGCTCGGCTCCGGTGGGTCCTGGCATGGGGGGTGCTAGTGGGTGCAGGAGGGCAGGGCTCCTGGGATAGGGTGCTCAGAGCAGCCAGCCAGGTGCAGGCCGGGGCAGGAGGGCCCAGGATGTCCCCAGGGTGGGCTCTCGGTGAGTCACTGTGAACTGGGAGCCCCAGAGTCAGAAGTCACTGGCCTCCCACTGCCTGTGGCCCGAGGGCAGGGCCCAGTGCTGGGCAGGGCTGGTGTGCTCTGTCTTCCTCTCCCTGACATTAAGAAGGAAAAGTGGCCCGGTAAGTGTTGCTCAGTGGATAGAGTGTTGGCCCTTGGAATGAAGGGTCCCGGGTTCAATTCTGGTCAAGGGCATATACCTCGGTTGAGGCTCGATCCCTGGGCCTGGGCAGGGG
>NW_006283774.1:304029-304489 GCF_000327345.1 Myotis davidii
CTCATTGATAATGTCAAGAAAACCAGAAATTCAAAAGTATTTGGGGAAAGTTTTAAAGTGAATTAATCCGAAAACCCTGCTTCAAATCAATCATCCTCCAAAACTGTTAGCTGTTTTTTCTATTGGCAATAGTCATAAAGACCTATTACTAGAGTGTCAATCCCAGGGTCAAGTCCAATTTACAAAAGAAAAAAAGGTACAAACAAAATACAACCCCCACCCTTCTGCAAACACCTGGCTTCTCCCCGACTCGGACTTATGCCTGGGATGCTCAAACCCAACACAGTGTCACCTCCTCCAAGAAGCCTTCCTTGCCCACTAGCGCTCCCTGGCCGGTCAGCCCTCTCCTGGGCCCTGTCCTGACCGCCCTCCCTGTACTATCTGTCCGGGGGGAGGCGCCCACCAGGCACAGGGCTTGGGGGCTTGTTGAGGGCACGGCCTGCTGGCTGGTGCCAGGGGT
>NW_006283774.1:305183-306897 GCF_000327345.1 Myotis davidii
TGCCCGCCTCTCCAGGGGCTCCCACCCCGCAAAGCCCTCCCGCCTCAATCCAGCCTGATCAGAAACACCACCGGGGGCAGCAAGTGGTGGGGCTTCATCGGGGCGTTGGCAACAAAGGGCTGGGGAAGACTGGGGGGCCCTTGAGGAGAGCTGGGCACCCCAGGAATTAAATGCTGCCAAGGCGCCGCCTGAGGCCCAGGAGCAAGGGGAGAGCCGTGCCCGGCCCCTGGGCTGTGTGCCCACAGGTGGGGGCTGCTGGTGTGGCTGTAACTAGAAGGGTTTGTGAGGCAAAACAAGGTGGTCGTGGGGGGGGGCAGCACCAGCACTGAGCGCAGCAGGCCCTTTGCCAAGGGCAGCGAGTGTTGATGAAGGGCCGGGCACCGGGGGCGGGGGAGCCGCGCCATCCTGGCACCTTGGCCTGAGGGTCTGAAGGCCAGAAGGCCCAGGAGAGGCGGGGCCTGAACCTGAACTGACCTGCGAGGCCAAGCGGGGACTCGATGTCAAAGAATCAAAGGGGAGCCCCAGCCCCCTTCCGGGGTACCTGCCCTGGGAAAGTGGGGAGGCAAGAGGCTGGGGGGAAGGGGCCGCGCGAGGTGCACCCCTCTGCTCCGTGGCTTCCTCAAGGCCTTGGCGGTCCGCGGGCAGCAGCTGGCCTCTGTCAGGCGGCTGTGGCAGCCCGAGTCCAGCAGAGCCTCACGCTGGTGTCAGGGACGCCCCAGGAGAGGGGCACGTGTCCCCAAAGCAGGTAGTTGGCACCCTCGTCTCCATGGCGCGTGGCCCCGGCAAGGGCGGGGGTGGGGAGGGTGATGCAGGGCGGAGACCCTGAGCTGCAGGGCAGGGTGGTCTGGCCATGGTGAGGTTTTGGTGTGGGGGTGACAGAAGTCGCGGGAGTAGGCAGGAGGGTGGTCAGCGGGGGCCTCACCCAGGAGAGACCAGGGTCCGTGGCTGAAGGGAGGGGCGGTGGCCGGCTCCTCCTGGGTCCCGTGAGCCCCTCCCCAGGTTGCAGACGGATGAGAGGGGAGTCTGGCTGACAGGCTGAGCCCTGAGGGTCTCGGGAGGGGTTCTGGGGAGAGTGTGGAGGCAGAAAGCGATGGGGGAGGTCAGCGTCCTGGTCGTCTCCCAAAGGGAGCTCAGGGTGAGCCTGGCCCTGCAGCTGCCCCCGCCCCCCCCAGGCCCCACAGTGGGGATCAGGGGTCAGGGCTCCTCCACTGAGTCACACCTCTGGGTCAGCGGGAAAGGCCAGAGGGGTGCCCTCGGGGTCCCCCCGCCACCACCGGGCAAGTGCACACCCCTGGCAGGTCACATGTCCCCTGGCGCTGGGTGTGACCACCTGGGCCACCAGGACCCGCTAGTGGGCACCTAGCACTTTCTGACCGACTCCTGCGTGGTGGCCTCGTAGGCCGCACTGTTCCGCCTCCCCATCCCCAGGGAACCACCCCCCCCACCCCCTGCTCGCGTGCGGAAGGAGACCCAGGGAGGGCGTCCACCTGCAGGGCCCCGTGGGCTGCCCTGCCCGCACCACAGCCCCTGGTCCGAGCCCCAAGTGTGCCCTGACCTTGGGGAGCAGAGGTCACTGGCCACTTTGACCCCAGACCCCCGGCTCTAGAGAAGCTCCCCTCCCCGCTTCCTCCCCCACCCTCAGCCCTTGGCTGGGAGCCCACAGGCCCCCTCCCAGCCCGGGCCCCTCTGCAGGTGCTGAAGTGGGAGGAGGTCA
>NW_006283774.1:306943-310771 GCF_000327345.1 Myotis davidii
GCCCGCCCTGGCGGACTTGGCCGGCAGCGCCTCTTTGTGGGAGGTCTCCGAGTGATTCACTCCTCAGGCCCCGCACAAACGCAGGAAACCGCCATTCTGTGAAACGCTATTTTCTCCCACCAAGGGGAAGGCCTGTCACACGAAGGGCATTGTTCCCGGCCGCTTTCCGGGCGGGTCGGGCCTGTGATGGGCTGTGCGCTCCTGGGGCTCCTGGCTGAGCTGTTTCCCTTCGAGACCCAGGGGCGCCTGGAGGTTGGGAACTGGGACCTGGGTCGATTCACCAGCCCCTGGGTGACCGGGCAGCCACGCCCACAGGCACGCGTCTCAGGAGCCGGCCTCTGCCCTGCGTTGGGGCCCGAGTGAGGCCGCAGCTGGCCTCAGCAGCCACTCGCAGCTCTCTGCCTGCCCCAGATCTGGAGGGGCTGTTCTGCACCCCACTCTCCCCCCTCCCTCCCCAGGAGGGCCACCCTAACCCACTCTGCACTCCCTCCGACCTGGCCAGGGGACTCCCAGCCATGGGCCCGCTGTTGCCCTGCTGCCCCAGCCCAGCCTGGCTCTGGCCTGCGTGTGCCCATCTGTCCTGGGCACCTGCCCCGGGGGGAGACAGGGCTCGGGGCAGGAAGTCTGGCCTATGTCGGGCCTGGCAGCAATGGACGCAAACCAGTACTACGCTGTCACAACACAAGCTTAAAACAGTCAGACACGCAGCATTGACAATAAAAGATGAAGAACTATTAGTCGAAGGAAAGCTGGGTAGTCATTTTACTAAACAAGAAAGATTTTAAAATAATAGCATCACGCCTAGCCGGTTTGGGCGTGGAGCCCTAGCCGGTTTGGCTCAGTGGATAGAGCGCTGGCCTGTGGCCTGAAGGGTCCTGGGTTTGATTCCAGTCAAGGGCACGTGCCCAGGTTGCGGCTCGATCCCCAGTAGGGGGCGTGCAGGGGGCAACCGATCGATGATTCTCATCATTGATGTTTCTCTCTCCCTCTCTCTGAAATCAATAAAAACATTTTTAAAGAAATAACAGCATCATGAAGAACAAGGAGGGACACCAGTACTTTGACATGAACAGCAGATGACAAATGTAACATACACGCAACAAAAACACAGCCTCAGGGGACAGCACGGTGACAGCCGCCAGCCCACCCCCAGACACCAAGAGCCCCGACGGGGACAGTCCGTCTGGATGAGGCAACAGACGGACAGATGTGTCCTCTTCTCGTCCAAATAGGACGTTCTCCAGATCAATGCTGGGGTCCCCAAAGAGGCCTCCCCATGGCCTGCGATGGAGGCAGCCACACGGGGGGTAGAGGTGGGGGGCGCGGAGCAGACAACAAAGCAATGCCTACCACCAGCTGGGGGAACGTGCTGCGACTGCCAACCAGGAATTCCAGCCCCGGCTGGTTTGGTTCAGTGGATAGCGCGTCGGCCTGCGGACCGAAGGGTCCCCGATTCGGTTCCAGTCAAGGGCCCGGGCTCAGGCCCCAGCAGGGGGCGTGCAGGAGGCAGCCCATCAGTGATTCTTGCTCATCACTGATGTTTCTCTCTCTTTCCCCCTCTCCCTTCCTCTCTGAAATAAAAAATACATTTTAAAACAAAACAAACAACATGTTTCTCTTAAAAAGAAAGAAAGAAAGAAGAATCCTATACCCAGCCCAGCAGCCTTCATGTATGAGGGTGGAGCAAGGACCTGCCCGGCCAGGCCAGGTGTCACCGGGTACCTTCCAGGCACACGGCCTCCAGCGTGCGACGTCCAACCCGACGCAGGGCCAGGGGAGGGGAGGCGGCTGCAGGGCAGCTCTGCTTCTGGGCCAGCATCCCGATTAGACCGTGTGGCCCAGCGGTGGCACTTCCCCCGGGCGTGTCTGCTGTGACCGGCTCCTGACCGACGCCGGAGGTTAGAAGCAGAAACGCAGAATGTTGGCAGGTGCCCGGACGGGGGCTTGGATGTCCCTCCCCATGACGGCCACAGAACGGCCCCTGGGAACCCTGAGGGAAGCTGAGGTCGGCCCTCGGGCCTGGGATCGCTCAGCCCCCCTTCTCCTGGGAGCTCAGCTGAGCAGTTTGTCAAAACTAAAGGGGATGTCGCTGGGGTACCCCGAGTGTGAAAAAGGTCGGAGGGTCCAGGCGATGGTTCTCGGCGCCTGGAGGGAGCGCCCTCGGGGGGAGCAGCCCTGTCCGCCCCCCCCCTCCCTGCGTCCCCCCAGGGCCCCAGAAATGTGCTGCGTCATGCCCTGGCTCCCAGGCATCTGCTTTACTGATCTCACAATATGTGTGTGTGTGTGATGTCAGGGAGGGAGGGAGAGGGGGAGAGAGAATCGTGGATCGGCCGCCTCCTCACGCCTCCCTGGGGATCGAGCCCACAGCCCAGGCCTGAGCCCCGTCCAGGAACCGAACCGTGATCTCCTGGCTCACAGGTCGAGGCTCAGCCCGAGCCCCGTGGCCGGGCCGTTATTCTTGACGCCGTGCAGTGTGTCACAGAGACGCGCCCCAGGCTCCTCCGCACGGAGCGCACGTCTCACATGTAAGCGGCTGGGAACCCGGGGCTCCTCCACTCTGGCAGCGGCTCGGCGGGACCCGAGGGGCGTCGGACGGCATCGCCACAGCAGAACAGCGCACATGTACACGCGTGCACACGTCCTTGCCCCTCCCAGTGTGTGCACCCAGGACCTCAGCCACGCCGGCGGGCGCTTCCTATGTGAGCACGCACACTTTGCAGCAGGTTAAGAAGTGCGTTCTGGCCCGGCTGGTGTGGCTCAGTGGGTGAGCGTCGGCCTATGAACCAGGAGGTCACGGTTCCATTCCTGGTTGGGGCACAGGCCTGGGTTTCAGGCTCCATCCTGTGTGGGGCGGGCAGGAGGCAGCCGATCCATGATTCTCTCGAAGCGTGTTCTACTCACACTTCCTTCTGCGTGGTTTTAACCATCACTTTTTCTCCTTTCCTTCTGTGGTGGATGATTTTATGTCAGCTGGGATGGGCGAGGCCCAGGTGCCCTGATATTTGGGGGACACAATTCTGGGGGTCCTGAGGACATTCTGGATGAGGCTAGCCTGTTTTCTGCCTGACGTCCCAGCTCCCCGAGGGCAGACATGGGGCCACTCGGCCTCCACGGCCACGTGAGTCGGAGCAGGAACTGGCACAGGGCTCTGGGGCCGAAGAGGAAGCCTGAGAGCTGACCCCTGGCCCCTGCTGGTCTGGGGTCCTCAGTGAGATCGGAGCGTGGAGCAGGGTCAGTGGACACGCCGTCCATGCGGCCAGGCAGAGGCACTGACAGGCCCCGATGCTGGGCACAGGGGCCAGCTCGGTGGCCTCCGTTTCCCCGCCTGTCACGTCAGAAACTCCCTGACCTGCGGCCTCACCTGCGGACCGCCTGTCGCCCCGTCGGGGGAATGGCCGAGCGCTGGAGGTGGCCAATGGCCACCTGGCCACCTGCCCAGGCTGCTGCCACCCTCCCCTCCCACCCCCCAGAAGCCAGATCTCATGAGGTCTTGCAGACCATGGTTAAGGACCTCAGATTTTTTTTTTAATATATTTTATTACAGAGAGGAAGGGAGAGAGATAGAGAGTCAGAAACATCGATCAGCTGCCTCCTGCACACCCCCCACTGGGGATGTGCCCGCAACCCAGGTACATGCCCTCGACCGGAATCGAACCCGGGACCTTTCAGTCTGCAGACCAACGCTCTATCCACTGAGCCAAACCGGTTTCGGCAGGGGTGGCTTTTCGAGGCCCCGTGGTCCCTCGGCCCCCGGCCCCAGTTCCAAGCTGCCCGCATGCCCTGGACACTCCAGAAAAATGGTCGGACTCACGTCTCGCTGGAGAAGCT
>NW_006283774.1:319914-321586 GCF_000327345.1 Myotis davidii
GGCTCCTGTGTGGGGCGGGCAGGAGGCAGCCGATCCATGATTCTCTCGAAGCGTGTTCTACTCACACTTCCTTCTGCGTGGTTTTAACCATCACTTTTTCTCCTTTCCTTCTGTGGTGGATGATTTTATGTCAGCTGGGATGGGCGAGGCCCAGGTGCCCTGATATTTGGGGGACACAATTCTGGGGGTCCTGAGGACATTCTGGATGAGGCTAGCCTGTTTTCTGCCTGACGTCCCAGCTCCCCGAGGGCAGACATGGGGCCACTCGGCCTCCACGGCCACGTGAGTCGGAGCAGGAACTGGCACAGGGCTCTGGGGCCGAAGAGGAAGCCTGAGAGCTGACCCCTGGCCCCTGCTGGTCTGGGGTCCTCAGTGAGATCGGAGCGTGGAGCAGGGTCAGTGGACACGCCGTCCATGCGGCCAGGCAGAGGCACTGACAGGCCCCGATGCTGGGCACAGGGGCCAGCTCGGTGGCCTCCGTTTCCCCGCCTGTCACGTCAGAAACTCCCTGACCTGCGGCCTCACCTGCGGACCGCCTGTCGCCCCGTCGGGGGAATGGCCGAGCGCTGGAGGTGGCCAATGGCCACCTGGCCACCTGCCCAGGCTGCTGCCACCCTCCCCTCCCACCGCGTCCTCACCCCTTAACAGAAAAGGGCGGTGGCAGCCAGCGGGAGCCTCCTGGGTGCCCTGCCAGCACCTGCCCCCTCCTGTGGGGCGTCCTCCCAGCACCCGTGTCCCTGACCCACCCGAGGCCCCCACTCGCCTGGACCCTCTGACATGGATCCGTCACCTGCTCCTGGGTTTACACCCCGATCCCCGAACCTGCGGCGTCGACGTGACCAAGTACAGGCCCTGCGGGTGGGAGGGTGCGGGGGGGGGCGGCTGTGTGGCCTCCTCATCAGGCCTCCGCAGCCCCCACGGTGCCAGGTCAGCCCCCACGGTGCCAGGTCAGGGGTGGCTTTTCTTTTTTTTTCTTTAAATATATTTTATTTACAGAGAGGAAGGGAGGCCCTCGGAGCCCAGGCGCCCTTCCCCAGGGGCCTGCGCTGTGGGCGGCGGCCAAGTGACTGCTCCCCGCAGGGCCCACCTGCCCCTCCACCCGCCCCTCCACCCGCCCCTCCACTGTTGCTCGGTCTTGGCCTTGTCCCGGCAGCGCCTGTCCCTCCCATGGCGGCCGTGCTGACCCGGCCGGCTGAGGACAGTGTTGGACGGCACTGAGCGCTGTGGGCGTTCCCCACCATCTCGTGCGGACAGTGGGCCCTCCTGGGCCAGGGCCGAAGGGGTGAACGCGTGTGTCCGAGAACCCCTGCCCCTTCTCCTGCCTGCGTGGGCCCGTCCTCCTGGGGGCACGTGCTCCCTCGCGCACAGCGGCCTCCCCGGCTGAGTCCGGCCACTTTTGACGGGCGTGTCCCGGCAGGGAGTGTGAGTTCTTTGTCTCGTAGACACGTGTCCTGCTCAGCCGTGTGCTGTGCAGTACGTCTGTGCGTTGTCTCCAGTTCCGATGAAATCCGATTGGTCGGTGTTTTGTGGATTCTGCGTTCAGTGCCGTTTCTAAGAAGTTTTTGCTTCATCTAAACTCAAACGTGCCCGAGCTGGTGTGGCTCAGTGGATAGAGCGCCAGCCCTTGGACTGAAAGGTCACGGGGTCGATTCCCGTCAAAGGCACGTACCTG
>NW_006283774.1:337308-337632 GCF_000327345.1 Myotis davidii
GGCCTGGCCCGGGCTGGCGGGTGGGGACGCCGTGGGCGGCCATGGGCAGCATGGAGGCTCCTGAACAGCCTCACGGGGCCATTGTCATTTTTTAAAAAATTGAACTGACGTCCACAGAACACGAACCCTTACCGTGTACAGTGGCATTTAGCGCACGCGTAACGGTGTGTAACCGCCACGACGTAGTTCCAGAACATTCTCTCACCCGAAAGGAAGCCCTGCCCTCACCGAGCAGCCCCTGCCCTCCTCCCACCCCGCCCCTGGCACCTCTGACCGGCGCGGTCTGCCCGTCCAGCAATTCGCATGCGTGTCCGCCGCTTCCCG
>NW_006283774.1:337664-338919 GCF_000327345.1 Myotis davidii
GTGTCATTCCTCGTGGGTGCCGCACGCTCCGTGCGTGACCGGCCAGTGTGCCATCACCTGCCGAGGGACACGCGGTTTCGGCTGCCGTGAAAGGGCTGCGGGCGCAGCCTCGGTTCTGAGTCCGTCTCCCAATTGGGGTTCCGTGGGGCATCTGAGGGCCTGCTTCCGGCGGGGGCCGGGGGGCACCTTGCTGGCAGGTCGCAGGCACGTAAATCCCGCAACCCGCACTGCCAGCCCTCGGCTTGCGTTACTATGACAACGCTACTTCCCCGCACGTGACGAAAGCGAGGCTCCCTGGAGAGGCTCCCTGGGGCCCGGCCACCGTGGCTCCGTGGGTGAGCTCCGACCTGTGAACCAGGAGGTCACGGCTCCATTCCCGGTCGGGGCACATGCCTGGGTTATGGGCTCCATCCCCAGTAGGGGCGTGCAGGAGGCAGCCGATCCATGATTCTCTCTCATTGATGTTTCTCTCTCCCTTCCTCTCTGAAACCAATAAAATATCGATACGTATAAAAGCCCAAGTGACCAACTATTAGACCGCTCGCCTGGTAGCCATGACGTGCAATGACCACCAGGGGGCAGACGCTCGACCAGCAGAGGAGGGAGCGCAATTCCTCGTGGAATCGGCGGTGGGTTAGGTTGCTGCTGGGGCACTGTCGCCCCGAATCTGCTTCACCCGCTCTCCAGACCCAGGGAGGAGGGAGGAGGGAGCCGGTGGGCGTCCAGGCCCTGGAGGCTGGGCCTGCAGGAGGGGTCTCGCAATCCGGTACCCTCGGGGGATGTCCGAGAGCCGGTTTTGGCCCAATCCTCGCAGGCCAGGCCGAGGAACTCCACGGGTGCACCAGGCCTCTAGTGTATATAGACACACCTACATACATCTACACACACAAGAGAGGTGCCCTGGGGCGGCCCTGCCCTCACGCTGGGCGGCCAGGCCTCACTCCAGGCAGCCCAGCCGGCAGGAGCACCCAGCTGTGTGCACGGAGGAGGAGGAGGCGGGCGGGCTCTCTCTCTCCAGCCCCCAGGACACCAGGGCGAGGCTGGGAGCAGGGAGTCTGACAAACCCCAGCGCCACGCCTCCCTGTGCACCCCCTTGTGGAGTCCCCTCCCCCGGACCCTGGGTGGCCAGGGCTTTCTGCGACTCACAGGACACAGGGGGGCAGGACACTGCTTGCCTTCCCAGGCCGGGCACGGGCTGGCCCAAGGCCCTGTGCTGAGACCGCCATGCTGTGGGGCAGCCCACGCCAGCCACACG
>NW_006283774.1:340350-340910 GCF_000327345.1 Myotis davidii
GGCCCACGCCGCCTCCTGGGCACGTGGAAACAGGTCACCAGGAAACACCTGTTGGGAGCGCGGGCTGCCGCCCCCTCTCCTTGTCCAGCGGGTGGCCGCCTCCGGCTGTCTCTCAGGACCTGCTCTGTCCACTCGGGTCCCCACCCCTCCCTTGCAGCTCCACCTGCCCGGCGGGCTGCCCGCTGCAGGCCCTTCAGATGGAGACGGCCCTGCCCCCATCCTCTCAGCACAGTGACCCCGGAGCCCCCCACCAAGTGGGGTGCAGGAGCAGCCTGAGAGAGGCTCCTGCACCCCACTTTCCCTGGGGCCCCAGGATGCACCCTCATTGGCAGCCCTAGCCTGGGGCAGGCGGGCAATGCAGTCGAGGGGCAGTGTGGGAACGTGAAATGACGTGCAATGGGCAGGGGCCTGATGGCTGCTCAGCCCTGGGCTGGGGCTCTGAGTGTCCGGCACATGCCTGCTGGGCGGCGGCTGCAGCCCCTCCCACCTCCCCGTGAAGGGGGACAGCTCGGTGGGCGCCTGCTGCGACATCCCCCTGGTGGGTGCTGGCGACCAGACTG
>NW_006283774.1:341252-341622 GCF_000327345.1 Myotis davidii
TGGGCGCAGGCTGGGGCCCAGGGCCATCTGGCGGGCAGCGCATGCCACCCAGAGCTCCTGTAGCCTTTGGTCGTTAGCTACCCTGGCCAGGGAGTGCTGTGGACAGACAGACGGACCAGACGGGGCACCCCTGGGGTCCGACGGGGAGAGGATTGTGTCTGGGCCTCGGAAGAGGAGCCAGGTTGGGGCAGCCTCAGACGCTCCCCTGCACCCACCCCGGCTGGACCTGAAGGTCTGGCAGACGTTTTGATCCTGAGCCGAGCGCCTCTGAGACCCGCACGGGAGACGCAGGGCGGGAGCAGTGGGCACAGCAGGCACATGCTCAGGGCAGGCCCTCCCTGCAGCCGGCGTGGGTGGCAGGCAGGCCCGG
>NW_006283774.1:342009-343600 GCF_000327345.1 Myotis davidii
TGAGACCCCCCCTGCCTGTGAGCCCCCCTGCTTGGAATGCCCTTTCCTCATCTCTGTGTGGCGTCACCTCCTCCAGGAATTCCTCATGACACTGTCCCTTGGCGCCCTGCCCCAGGACGGGGCACTCACTGTGTTTCTCGTGTCAGGACCATGTCCATGTCGTTGCTGGACAGACCCCGGGGCGGGGCCAGCAGTTCTCTGGGGCCTCTGGGCTGACCCAGTGACGGGGGCGCTGGTGATGGGCAGCCACAGGGCAGGGCCCCGAGTCCCAGGTCCAGCCTCATCCACAGGGAGCCATGGGGAGGCGCTGGGCCAGGTGAACCTCCGTCTCACCTGCTGGTGTCCAGCTGGCAGGATTCTGGAGGCCTTCCCTCCGCCCACTAGAACCCCATAGTGTCTGTTCTGCCCGCTCCCAGCAGGCTCAGCCCAGACCCTGCCCACACTGCCTCCTGCTTCAGGGTGCTTCCCAGGGTCCTGGCGGCCCTTGGGGCAGGGTGCTCAGGGCAGGGTGAGGGCAGGGTTCCCAGGGTGGGGGGACAGGGTGCCCAGGGCAGGGGAGCAGGGTGCTCAGGGCAGGGGGGTTTCTTCTGCTAAGGGCAGAAATTTAAGGTGAAAGCAATGTCATTAATACTAAAAACAACTTGATCACTCTGAAAGGCAAGTTATTCAAGTCTGAGTCTCTTAGGAAACTTTGATAAAATCATTTTGATTCTGGAGTATGTTTGCGGGGGGCACCCTGACCGCCGCCCTGCCTCTTTCAGAATGGCATCCAGAAGTCGTGGGACTTCATGAAGACGCACGACAGGTGAGGGCCCAGCCCAGGCTCCTCTGACGCCCGGGGGCACCCTGCCTCTGCATCTGTGTCCCCCCCACGCACATCCCCACTCCCCCTGCTCTGCGGGTCACCCCAGGGGGACAGGGAGAAGCTGTCTGGGTGCCTGGCCCCTGACCCCTGGGGTGTGGGCTCAACGGTGACCTGGCCACAGGAGTGTGGTCAGCAGGCAGCCGGCCAGCACGGACCACATGTCCTGTCAGTCACCCGGCCCCCAACTTCCAAACATGCCTTCCCCACCCCACTGCCCCTCCTGCCAGGCTCTGAGCCTGACTGGGACCCTGGCAGCTCTGGCCCTGCCTGGGCCTCGCTCTCCCCATCTGAGCCAGGGCCCCATTTTTCCAGGCTGCCGGGGAGAGGAGGGCGGCTGGGAATGCTGGGAACAGGGCCCCCAGGGAGGTGAGATGAGGGGTGCTTCTGTGCTGAGCTCCTCCCCTGCCCCCCTCGCCCGCAGTGTGACCATTCTCCTGTTCAACTCTTCCCGGAGGAGCCTGGTGCTGGTGAAGCAGTTTCGGCCGGGTGAGGGCGGCCCTGTGAGATGGTGAGGGCGGCCCCGTGAGACGGGGTGAGGGCGGCCCCGTGAGACGGGGTGAGGCCCTGGGGTGGGGAGTGGGGCCCCTGTGCTCCGAGGGTTAGAACGCAGATGTGGGGAGGGGTCCAGGGGAAACTGAGGCCTGGTGAGGCGGCCGCCGTGTGGCTGTGACCATGGTCTGCCCTCCCCCCAACCAGCCGTGTACATGAGCGAGGTGGAGCGCCGCT
>NW_006283774.1:343882-345635 GCF_000327345.1 Myotis davidii
GGGCTGGGGAAGGTTGGAGGAAACCCACCCAGGTCGTGATCCAGGCCGGAACCTGGGGCCTGGGAGCTGGTTCTGGGGCAGGCTGGGCCCATGCGCCTGCCCTGCGGCCCCCAGCCCTGTGGGGCGGGCTGTGGCAGCTGCTGCTGACAGATGCCTCCACTTCCTGTGGGATTAAGAATGGGGCCCTGGGGGTGGGGGTGTCACAGATCTGCTCTGACAGGGGCTCAGGGATGAGGGAAAGGCTGTGTCCTGGGCAGGGGAGGCCCAGCTCTCCTGGGCAGGGGGACGAGGTGTGGCCTGGACGCTGGACTTCAGGGCCAGCCCCGCCAATGTCCAGATGCCCCCCCCCCCATTGCCCACATCCCATGAGGCCCACCGCTGGGGCCATCTTTGCAGGACAGGATGTTGGGGGGATGCCCACCCCTGCCTGGGGCCCACTGCGACGGTCCGGACCTCAGGGGAGTCTGGGGCAGGAGGGCCTCAGTGCCCTGCACGCACTGAGCTGGGCGCCTTCTCCGGAGGCTGGGCCTGCACCCCTAGGGCTCTGTCTCCCCGCCCAGCGCCGGGGCACACAGTGGTGGGCTGGGCGCCCCGACCCAGTGTCAGCAGCCCCCAGGCCTCCTTGGGGTAGGAGGTGAGCCACAGGGTCCTCCATGTTCAATGGATTGAGGCTTTCCTTGCCGAGGGTTGGATGTCTGGGTGTGAGGGGCCTCTGAGCATGCTCTGCAGTGTCCTCCGTGGGGCCCGCCAGCAGCTACTTGTCCCCTGAGCGTGCTGGGGACTGGGAGACGTCAAGGGCCTGCCCTGGGGTAGGGGCTGGTTTGGGGGGTGGGTAAGGAGGAAGGCAAGTGGGGGTCCTGGCAGAAGGGCTTCACATGCAGGGCTTCTGGGCTATGCCCGGTCCCCAGGGTGCTGGGGAGCCATGGAAGGTGGTGGACAGTGAGCAGCCTGCTCAGACTTGCATTTTGGAGCCGAGGGGGGCTGTGGGGAGCAGGATTGCGGTGGGGCTGGAGTGCAGATCAGGCTGTTGTCCCTGGGGGCCTCCCGGGGCTGAACAGACAGCAAGGCCCGGTGGTGAGCCGGGCCACTTGCCTGCAGTCCCAGGTGACAAGTCCCAGGCCCCCGCCTGAGGTCAGGCTGCGAAATGACTGAGGGAGGGAGGAGGCGGTGCCCGGCCTGGCCGGGCATGTTCAGAGGCCACGCCCGTCTCTTCAGAGCCGGAGGAAGCAGACTGGAAACCCCACAGACGGGCTTCCATCAAAGGCAGCCCGTGCCGCCGGCGGAAACGGGCCATCAGGAAGGGTCTGAGGGAGATAAGGGGATGGAGGGCAGAGGAAGCAGCTGGGCGAGGTCAGTGAGGGGCCCTCCTGGAGGTGGGGCGTGAAGGCCGCGGTCCTGCTCCCTCCCCATGTGCCGGACGTCTCCCAGGGCAGCCGCCGCCGCCGACCTGGGCCCCCCTGACTCCCCAGACATCCCCCCTTGATTCCCTTCTCCCCCTGTGCCCATTATGGGCCTGGGATCCAGACTGGCCCGTGCACCGCCCTGTCTCGCAGCCAGCAGTCCCTACGCTGCCCACTCCTGCCCCCCACCAGCTGGTCAGGCCGCTGCCCTTGGCGCTGGCCTCCCTCCTGGGCACCGTACCCCTTCTGGCCGGCACCCATTGCGAATGGAACCCTCATGCTCTCGGGTCGAGGGCCCTTGGGCGTGGGATTGGGCTGCCTCCGCACCTGCTGCCCCCAGCGTGGTGTCCTGC
>NW_006283774.1:345787-350379 GCF_000327345.1 Myotis davidii
TCTCTGAGCCTTGGCCGCTGTGGTTGGTGGCCGGTCTCCTGCCTACCCCGGGGCTCAGACCCTACTCCCAGCTCACGGCTGTGGCGTGTGACCCCGGCCCTGTCGGCCTGGACCACGGCCAGCTCCTCGGGTGGCGTGGGTCCTGGCCGCGTGGCCCTCACAGCTGGGTGCTTGCTCCGTCTTCCTTCCACTGGGGACGGGCGGGTGCCGAGCGGAGAGGGCTGCGGCCTGCTCTGTGGCTCAGATTGCGCTGTCTCGACCCACAGGGCTGGCGTGGGACTGACCGGCTCCAGCCAGACCATGTTCTATGCGGAGGTGACCGACGCCCAGAGGGGCGGCCCGGGCGGGGGCCTGGCTGAGGAGGGCGAGCTCATTGAGGTCGTGCACCTGCCCCTGGGGGGCGCCCAGGCCTTCTCGGACAACCCGGACGTCCCCAAGACCCTCGGCGTCATCTTTGGGATCTCCTGGTTCCTCCATTGTGTGGGCCCCGGCCTGGGTCTCCTGTGACCCCCGAGGGGGTCTGGAGCCAGGCCGGTCCAGGCCCCCACCCTGCAGCCCAATAAAGGCTCCTGTGGCTCCAGCTGTGTCCACTGGTTCCGAGCTGTGACCGGGGGAGGCCCAGAGACGGGGGGCTCTCCAGAGGACCCTCAGCTCCACAGCAGAAGCCTGGGCTGTGGCTATGCCAGAGGACAGGCCAGGCCGGGGTGGGAGGTGGGTACACACGCCGGGAGGGCAGCTCAGTGGGCCTCTGGAGTGGTGGCCGAGCCGGCCTCAGTCAGGACGGGGGCAGAACTGTGGGTTGTGCATTCCAGGGGGCACACACTCCCTGTTCCTGGAGAAGTGAGGTCCCCCGCCCCATGGCCTGGGCTGGCACCCCCAGAGCCCGTGTCCCCTGGGCCACAGGAGTGTGGCGCCATCTCCCCCCACCTGCAGCCTGTGTGTGTGGCCTCGAGCGCTGGGGGTCACAGATGGGCTCGCTGCCCACTTACCAGCACCCAGGAGCCCGCTGTGGGCATGTGTGCTGGTCACCATGGTCACAGGCATCAGCCGGGGATGGGGCCCCACCTGAGGGTGGTGACCTGGTCTGGCCCTTCCCCAGAGCCCCCACACCCTCTGGTCAGCCCCTGGGGTGTTGCCATGTCGGTGTCATGAACCCCTGACCTGGGAAAGGCAAGGAATCCAGGGGTGCTGTCCTCACAGGAGGGCGGGTCTGGGGCTGGGGTGGCCAGGAGCGATGCCATGGGCCCAGTGTTCCCGGGCTGGGCCCTGGGCTGCAGCTGGATGGCGTGGGGGCGGGACATGCTGCCTCAGGCTCCTGCTGGGCCCACCTGCCCTTGTGTGCCTGCCCTGCCCCTCCCAGGCCCACTCCAGGCAGGCGGTGTGGGGCTGCGTGTCGCAGAGCCTAGCAGAGCAGCACAGCCCAGGCCTGCATTTGAGGCCCAATCGACCCACCCCAGCAGCACACCTATATGCAAATGCCGGCCATGACCCAGGTGGGGCCTCCTGGGAGCCCAGCCAGGTGAGTGCCAAGCTGCTAGGGAGGGGCCTGAGGGTGTGTGGTGTGTCCAAGGGGCCAGCAGGGCTGGGCAACTGTGGGGTCCAGGGCGCTGCAGCTCCACTCTGTCCAGAGGAGACCCCAGCGGGCTGCCCCAGGCCTCGCTCATCTAAGAACTGTCCCGGGGCAGGAGCTGTGCCCAGGGGTGCCCCGCCTGCCTCCCACCCCGCCTGCCTGATGCCCACCCGACTGCTCACGGCTCTGGGCCGCCTGCCTGCCGCACTGTCAGGGGGGGGCGTCCGGCGGGGCCTGGGCTCTCGGGGCCCTGGGGCATGTGCTGAGCCCCCGGCTGCAGGGTGGGGTAGAGGGCAGGGTCCCTGGGCTGGAGTGCAGCCCGGCCCGCCACGGAGCCTAATGGAACTGGCATCGATTTCCCGGCACTGGGTGGGGGGGCTGTAACCGGAAACCCCCCTCCGGGCGCTATATTTAGCACCACGCAGCGGGCGGGCGGAAGCAGCTCATTCCTGAGAGCATAAGGCTCTGTCCAAATCCTGGGCAGTCCGCACCCCGGCCGGGCCGGAAGCCCCCTGGCCAGGCTGAGTGGCCCCCAGACTACCCGCACGGTGCCAGCACAAGCGGAGCACTTGCCCAGGGCACACCCGGGAGAACCCCTGGGGCTGGAGCTCAGAGCGGGAGCCCAGGCTAGGGGGCCGGTGGAACTGGGATCTGAGGGGTGCTGTGGCTCAGTGGACCCTGGGACAATCACGGGGGCCTTCCTGGGAGAGGCAGGGCAGCCTGGCCCGGCAAGGGTGGAGGCAGGCGCCCCGACCACCCCTGGATTTGCAGCCCTCTGGCCCAAGGCTGCAGCAATCCCTGCAGGGACCCCTCAGAGGAAGGGTTCCTGTCTCCTAGCAACCGCCAGTGTGGGGGTGTCCCCTTGCCCCCGGGAGAGGCACCTTCCCTGACTTGAACCTCTTGGGCACCGTTAGGTCTGGGCCGTGGCTCCTAGGAGTCAGGAGGGGCTTCTGGGCCCCTAGGATGGGACACAGGGCAGGGAGGCAGGCGTCCAGGGTCTGCTGTCCCCAGTACGGCTTGATGCACCCCGGCTGCCTGGCCACAGGGACCTCGGTCCGGCTCCCAAAGGGTGTGGAGGGAGGCCCTGGGTCAGGCCGCTGTCTCCGTCGCTTTGCAGGGCGGGCAGGGGCTCCCGGATCCCGAGGGAGCCTGCATCTCCCCTGACGGGCTGAGCTTGGATCCTGAGATGCGGGGTGCGGTCACCCCTGGTGCCTCTGGCTGAGACAGCAGCTTCCAGTTTTTAAAAAGAATATATTTTTATTGATTTCAGAGAGGAAGGGAGAGAGAGTGCACTGATGAGAGAGAATCACTGATCAGCTGCCTCCTGCAAGCCCCACAACCCGGGCATGTGCCCTGACTGGGAATTGAATTGTGACCTCCTGGGTCACAGGTCAATGCTCAACCACTGAGCCATGCTGGTCGGGCTTTAAAAAATTTTTTTTTCTTTTTCTTTAGAGACAGGAGCTTCTGGATGGGGGTGCAGCCGAGGCCGCCTTCCCGCCCCCAGCTGGCCTGAACAGCCCCAGGTGCGTGAGGGAGGCGCACGCTGGAATTCCCCGGTCCTCAGTCCCTCCAGCTCCAGGCCCCGCCCGGCCACTAGCCACCTTCCCCTCTCACTTGCCCTGTGACAGTGGCCACCTATGGCCTCCCTGCCGGACCTCACCCCTGCCACCCCTCCCCCGCAGCCAGGGATCCTTGTGAAAATTAAGTCACAACGTGGAGCCCAACCCAGCTCAGCTGCTTTCTGTGACTTCCCGTTGGTCTTAGCAGGAAGACCGTAGTCATAGTCCGGGAGGCCCAGCTCAGCCTGATGCCCACCCCCTCCCCAGCCTCCCCTACGCTGCTCACCCCTCTGCCTCGGCCATTGTCTCTCTCAGGCCCTCACTGGCCCCAGGGCCACTGCACGGACCATCCCGGCTGCTCACCTGGCTGACCCCCTGTCATCTTGGGCTCCTCCCTGGGTTGCCCGCCTTAAGTCTACCCCTGCCCGGAGACCCTGAGGGTGGGCAGGGACTGTCTGCCTTGTTCAGTGCTTGACTGCGGGCAGAGGTGCCCAGGGCCTCGGTGGGTAGCGGGGCAGTGGGCATGAGCAGGATGGAGCCTCGGACCCCTGGAAGTGGGGGCTCCTCTCCCCTCCAGGCCAGAGTGGAGTCGGACCTCCACTGGGAACCCCCACCCCTGCAGGGAGAAAGGGGTGCCCCGAACACGGCGCGGAGGCTCTTATGAGGAGGGGTCTTTGTGTGTAGAGGTGCCTGGCTTGTGTCCTGCCCTTTCCAGCCGGCAGAGGGGCTCAGGCTAGGGATGGCCACATGCACCTGAGGCCTGGGCTCTTGTCAAGGCTGCTCAATGGGCAGCGAGACGGGTGGGGCGGCATTCATCCCCGAGGCACAGGGCCATTGGGTTAGTGCCTGTCCCCCGAGTTCCTGCTGCCAGCCAGGCCCTGAACCAGTTCCTGCAGAGCCCTCTTCCTCCAGGGCCTTCCAGGCCCCTCACTGTGCCAATGGCTAGCTCCGGGCAGCGGCCGCACCCCCCGCACCCAGCCAAGGGCCGGGGCAGATCTGCTGGAGGGTCCGTTACTGTGGGAGTCGGGCCGGAAGACCCCTGTGGAACATGTCGTGACCCCCGGCAGCCGGGCGATCGCAGGTCCTGGGGGGCCCTGCTGGGTGGAGGGGAGGCGGTGCCTGGAGACCAGGAGCTCTTGGTGATGGCTCCCTGGAGGTGTGGCAGCAGGTGGGGCGAGGGCTGGCGACCGGGACGGCAGGAGGAGCCTAGTGGGAGTCGCCGGAAGACCCCTGTGGAACATGTCGTGACCCCCGGCAGCCGGGCGATCGCAGGTCCTGGGGGGCCCTGCTGGGTGGAGGGGAGGCGGTGCCTGGAGACCAGGAGCTCTTGGTGATGGCTCCCTGGAGGTGTGTATGCCTGGCTGCCACCCGCGAGTCGGGGGGCGGGGAGGGCCCGGGCGTCGGCGGGAGCAGCGCCCCCTGCGGCCGGCGCGGAGCTGTGGGAGCGGCTCCGAGAGGGG
>NW_006283774.1:351583-353041 GCF_000327345.1 Myotis davidii
GTTTCCTGGATGCCCCGGGATGGGGTGGGGATGGGGGTTGGGGGCTGGGCTCAGGACGGCTTGATTCGTGTGTGTAGGCTGCAGCCCCTGTGCTGGCCCAGCCCCCCACCCGCCACCCCAGGGGAAGAAGTAGGGGCCCTGGAGCCGTGAATCTGTGGCCCCGTCTGTGGTGGCTTCTTGTTTTCGTTCTCTGGGTGTGGGCGTGGAGGTTGGGTGCGCCAGGAGGGATGTGGGCTGCCCCGGCCATGGTGCAGGGGGGATGGGGGTTGGGGGCTGGGCTCAGGACGGCTTGATTCGTGTGTGTAGGCTGCAGCCCCTGTGCTGGCCCAGCCCCCCACCCGCCACCCCAGGGGAAGAAGTAGGGGCCCTGGAGCCGTGAATCTGTGGCCCCGTCTGTGGTGGCTTCTTGTTTTCGTTCTCTGGGTGGGGGCGTGGAGGTTGGGTGCGCCAGGAGGGATGTGGGCTGCCCCGGCCATGGTGCAGGAGGGCTGGGACCGATGGACGGGGGTCTCTGACGGGGTGTGGGTGGCCAGGCCAGGCCTCCAGGTGGCTGATGTGTTCTGCTTCAGAACCAAGGCCTGGGCTGGCACCCAAGGGTCCCTGTGCCGCCGTCCTGGACCTGGGTGGGGCAGGATCCCAGCGCGCAGGGTCAGCAGCCGCTGGGGTGGGCCTGGGGGTGGGGAGTCGCTGGAGCGGGGCTCCAGGCTGTGATCGAGGGGCCCAGTCTTCTGACCCAGGACTTCCCACTGGACCAGCTGTCCGGAGGCACCGGGAATGTGCCCGCCTGGTGCCCCAGTGGGCCCTGGGAGTCGCGGCAAGGCCCGTCGAGGTTGGGCTCGTAGGCTGCCCCCCAGGAGTCCTGTGCTGGCATTTTCCTCCAACCTCTGGCCAGGCAGCCTCCTCCTTCTGGCCGCCCACCTGGTAGGGAGGCTGTCCCTGGCCCCCCCCTGGCCATGGTCCTGCCCCTTTGAGCCTGGCTGACTTCTGGGGTTGCCTTTGACCCCAGGGCCTCAGGAGAATGCACCCCTGAGATGGATAGCCGGGGCAGGCCGGGAGGGCCCTGGAGGGCCCGGGAGGGCCCGGGGCAGTTCCGATAAGCCCGCCCTCTCGCCCCCACATCAGCGCAGCAGGCAGGTCTGAGCAGGGCCGCAGCCTGTCATCTGCACTTGGGGCCCAGCCAGGGCGGCTTCGGATCGCTACCTGAGGATGTGTTTTCTGCCTGAGTTGGCAGCCGTGGCGCGGGGGCAGGGAGGCCTCAGAGGAATGCGGCGGGCCAGCACGTGTCCCTCGTGGCTTTTGGGCCCACCGGCCGGCCAGGCCTGGGATGGGACGGGCAGGCTCTCGGCTCCCAGGGAGTCCTGGGTGCTGGGCTCTGGGTCTCAGGCAGGTCCCCTCTTCCCGCTCACAGCTAGTTCCCCCGATGTCCCAGGAGGGGCCGAGTGGCCGGCCCAGGTGGGG
>NW_006283774.1:353438-354937 GCF_000327345.1 Myotis davidii
TGGGCCGGGGGCTGGGTGTCTGCCGGCTGCACTGTGGTTCCCGGTGGGCCTCAGGCTCAGCTTCCGAGAGGCCGGGCCAGGAGGTGGGATGTGGAGGCAGCCTAGGTGTGGGGGCGCCCTGCTCTCCTGACCCCACCCCACAGGTGCCCCTCCTGCACTGGCCTCCCAGAGGTCAGGGCCCAGAGCTGGGCTGTGGCTGGCAGGTGGAGACGGTGCGTGCATGTGTGTGTGCATGCGTGTGCGCATGTGTGTGCATGTGTGTGCACAGGCTCCCTGGGTCTGGCAGGGCCGATGGGTGGTGGACTCAGAGGCGCTGGCTGATGGAGGTACAAGGTGGCAGCCAGGCCCACCAAGTGGGAGTGAGGGTGCTGTCTGCTGCCTGGCTGGAGGCTGTGCCCGCCCACCTGGGCACAGCTGCGGGTCGCTTATGGCAGGCAAAACTGAGAGGTAGGGACTGCCGAGGTGGGCATAGGCCCCCTACATGTTATGGGGGGCCTGGGGCTGACCCTGTTTCTGACAGCGCAGGCAACCTGAGACCCTCAGACACAGCAGCTTCAGGGACCCCCAGCCCCGCTCCCCGCCTGCCTAGTCTCCTTCCCTTCCCTCTGGCTGCCCAGCAAGAGGCCCGAGTCCCCAGGGGTCCATCGCGTGCTCAGGGGGGTGTGTGTGTGTGCGGGGGGTGGGGGGGTGGCCTGTCAGAGCCACGTGTCTGAGATGGGAGGTCTGGGGGGATGAGGCCCGGGTCCGGCCACATGGCATTCAGTTATCCAGGGGCTTGGCAGCTGCACGCGCCCCCAGCCCACTGGCCAGGCCGAGGCCTGTGCCCCGCACCTGTGCTGCCCTCGGTGGAGACAGCATCCTCCTCCCCGTGCTCCCTGCCCCCCAGGGAGCTGGGAGCTGGGGCTGGTGGAGCCCTGGCTCCCTCCTCGCCCCACTCCGCCCCACATCCCTCCTGGGGCCTGTGTGTACCCCGGGCCCCTGCTTCCCTCCTACGCCTTCCTACCAGGAGTCCTGCTTGGGTGGGGCTTGGCCAAGTGGGGCCACTGGGTGGGCTTGGGAACGGGCCGGGGCTTTGTCCCTTGCCCTGAGGGTTGGGGAGCCAGGCTGCAGCGGACAGGGCAGAGGTCCCCGCCGTGTTGAGGCCGCGGCTTTGTGGAAGGGACTGTGGCTCTCAGGGACCGTGTCAGGCTCTGGGGGGCAGGTTGCGTCAATAAGAGGGTTCTTGGGGAGCCGGGTCAGGGCCTGAGGTGGAAGATGGTGATGGGGAGACAAGTATCTCTAATCTCCAGGCCCAAGCCAGGGTCCTCACTCCCAAACTTCCCCATCTCCAAGGTCCCAGGTGAGCCAGGGTCCCCATCCTCCTCCCAGGTGAGCGGGGTCCCCATCCTCCTCCCAGGTGAGCGGGGTCCCCATCCTCCTACCCAGGTGAGCTCAGTCCCCATCCTCCTCCCCAGGTGAGCTGAGTCCACATCCTCCTCCCCAGGAGAGCGCTGTCCCCA
>NW_006283774.1:355311-355636 GCF_000327345.1 Myotis davidii
TCCCCATCCTTCCCCAGGTGAGCGGGGTCCCCATCACCCTCCCAGGTGAGCAGGGTCCCCATCCTCCTCCCCAGGTGAGTGGGGTCCCCATCCTCCTCCCCAGGTGATTGGGGTGTGACTAGGATCAGCCAGTCTTGGTGGCAGCCGTCTCACAAGGCCGGTCGGTTGGCAGAGGTCCTGGGGGACCTGGGCTGCTGGCTCTCTTCACACAGGGCCCTGAGGGTGGGGTGGGTGGGACCCCCGGCTGGTCTCTGGTGTGGAGTGTGGGGCTGTGGTCCATCCCTCCTGCCATCTCCCAGGTCCCACGCCTTGTGGGAGGCGCCCA
>NW_006283774.1:370027-370559 GCF_000327345.1 Myotis davidii
GGGTTTCAGGAAATGTATCTGTGCTTGGAGCTCCTGGCACTGCAGACACCAGCTCCGCTCTGTGGGGGGCCGGATGGCCGATGGGGACGGTGCAGGAACCAAGCCAGGCTGGGGCGTGGGCCTGGGCAGTGGGCTGACGGCCGTGCTCCTGCAGGGCCTTCCCTGTGTGGGATGCCCTGGCCTGTGGGGTGGGGCACAGGTATGGGGGGTCCTGAGCCCTGGGGTGGGGTGTGTGCACCTGGTCCTGTGTCCGGTGCCATTTCCACGTCTTTGGGCTGCTGCCCCGTCACTGTCTGACGGTCAGATGAAGGGTTTGGACCTGGCCTTGGGGGTCAGGGTCGGGAGGAGGCGGTGGACGGTGGCGCGGGGGTCTGCCTGTGCAGTGCGGGCGGGCCCTGGTGGGCTCGCTGTAGGAGGAGCTGTAGCCTAGCCTTTGGGGACTAAGGCCAGGCCCCCCCAAACCTGGGCAGAGCACCAGGGTCCCTCTGCCTGCTTGCTAGGCCGCCCGCCCCACCCAGCCCGTCCTGGAGCG
>NW_006283774.1:370902-372236 GCF_000327345.1 Myotis davidii
CGGTAACCCTACCTGAGCGGGTGGCGTGGGGTTTCCTGGGAGCCGGGAGGAGCTCCCTGCCCGCCGGTGCCCAGGTGGGGAGGCGGCAGCCACTCTGAGGGTGGACAGTCCGGCCCGGCCTCCTGCTCTGCGGTGGGCTGGCCAGTAGTGGCCACAGGCCCCCTGGCCCGGCCCCCTGCTCCCAGCAGTGCCCACCCTGGTGGTCGCAGGCCCCCGTAGCCGCTCACTCTGCTCTGTGTTGGCACCAACGTTGGCTCTGGCATCGCAGTCTGGCCCCGTGTCGCTGCTGCGCTCCCTTGCCCTCTGCAGCCCCGGTCCCAGCGGAAACTGTGGGCCCTGCCCTGACACCGCCCCCCCTCCCCCGAGCCCCTCTGGCTCATTTGTCCACCGGGGCAGAGACTGTGGTCCCCGTGCAGAGCCGAGTCTTCTGCAGGCTCCATGCGGGAAGGAGGGGCGAGAGGGAGAGGAGGAACAAGTGGATGAGTGAGTGAGTAAAAGAAGAAACGAATGAGCAAATGAATGAAGGAGTGAATGAGTGAATGAATGAATGAATGAATGAGTGAATGAATAAGTGAAACCAGTGATGCTTGGAAGGAGCTGGGCTCCAGCTGCCACCAGGAGTGGGATGGCCGGGGCAGGCGGCCTGTGGGTGGCATCCGTGCCAGGGAGGGCTCTGTGTGTGCACAGGGCTGTGGACGGACGTGCTGGGCTGGCTGTGAGTAGGGCAGGAGCTGGGGGAGCCCTGAGAGGGCTCCCCATATGGGAAGGTGCGGACAGAGTGGGTCTCTGGGCGCCTGGGGATGGGGTGTACGGGCCCTCGTGCTGAGGAGGCCCGTGGAGGAGGTGGGCAGGCTGGGCCCGGCCTCCTCTGGAGGAGGGGGGGGCGGGGAATGGTTCTAACGGAGATTCAAGAGGTGGGACACGCCTGGGGACTTCCATGTGGCCGCGGCGGCAGGAAGTGGCCTAGAGGGCAGACGAGGGCTCCCCAGTTTTAGCCCGTGCTTTCTGGGTGGGTGCGAGCCCCAGGGGCAGCCGGGGTGTGAGGTCCTGGGGATCATCGGGGGTCCCGGGGCAGCGCTGGTGGTGACGGGGCTCAGGGCAGGAGCAGGAGTCCGAATGAGGGAGGGAGGCCCAGGAGGGCCAGCGTCTTGTGGGGGGAGGAGAGGGTCCCCAAGGGCCAGCCTTGGGTGTCCAGAGGCAGTGGGTGTGGTTGGTTGTGGCAGATGCCCATGGCAGGGAGGGGGGCCAGGTGGGGTGGTGCTGGGCCTGGGGGTCTGCAGGAGGCTTCCGAGTGGTGGGAGCGGCCTGGGTGGTGGTGGGAGCGGCCTGGGTGG
>NW_006283774.1:375144-375749 GCF_000327345.1 Myotis davidii
GCTGGGGCGACCCCCCAGCTGCAGGGGTGGGTGTGGCCAGGCCCTCGCCCTCCGTGCTAGGAGGCGCTCCTACCCTCGGACTTGGAGCCCTGTGTCCCTTTTCACCCTGGCTGCCAGGAGCCCTGCCACGGTGGTGACCCACAGACAATGTGCACGTGCTGCCCCCTCCCCCCTCGGTGTCACCGGTGTTCTCCCGGTGGGTGGGTGTTCTGGGGCTGTGTCAGTAGCATAGAGGAGTGGGGCGCCCCGGGAGGCGCTCTAGCTCGTGGCCCCCTCTCTGCCTATCTGACCTGGAACAGGGGGCCGGGGGCCCTCCCCCCGAGATGCCCCGAGCAGGCTGGCCTGTGCTTGTCCTGCGGGGCCCTGTGTGCAGGGCAGAGCGGTTTCTCCCGGGCAGATGGGAAGTGCCACGGGCGGCGGCAGCAGCTGCACATGCAGAGGCCCTGGGGCCAGCAGAGCGGATGTGTTCAGGGAGCAGCCCCAGCCCTGCCTGGCAGAGGGGAGGCGGTGAGGTCACGGGGCCGGGGGCAGGTCATGGAGGCATTGAGCCCCCTCCCAAGCCAATCAGCAGCGTAGGGGGGTCCCACGGTCCCTGTGCCGTGGTT
>NW_006283774.1:376724-376966 GCF_000327345.1 Myotis davidii
CAACCCCGAGCCGCTGGAAGAGCCTGCACTTCAGCGGCCACGTGGCGCAGCTGGAGCTGCAGGTGCGTGTGCGCTGCGCGGAGAACTACTACAGCCCCACCTGCAACAAGTTCTGCCGGCCACGCAACGACTTCTTCGGCCACCACACCTGCGACCAGTATGGCAACAAGGCCTGCATGGACGGCTGGATGGGCCCGGAGTGCAAGGAAGGTGTGGGCGCCACGGAGGGGTGTGGCGGGCAG
>NW_006283774.1:377363-378287 GCF_000327345.1 Myotis davidii
CGCTCCAACAGGCTCTCTGCCCTTTCTGTTGCAGCCGTGTGTAAACAAGGCTGCAACCTGCTCCACGGGGGCTGCTCCGTGCCCGGGGAGTGCAGGTGAGTGCCACCTGCCCCTTCACCCCGTCAGGATTCGCACTCCTGCCTCAGCAGAGGGTGGGGGGCGCCTACTGTGCGTGGGGCCGTGCTGGGCATCGGGATGTGGGCCCTGCCCCTGGGCAGCTGACAGTGCAGGGGAGACGCTGTCCTCAGAGCCTGGGGTGTGGAGGGCCCGCAGGGACAGTGTGGCAGCTGTGGGAGGGTGGCAGGGCCGTTCCGTGTAGTGTGGCCAGGGCAGTCCTGCCCAAGGGCGCAGGCCTGGAGACCGGAGCCACCTGAGGATGGGGGTCCCCAGCACAGGAGAAGCGGGGGGCCTGGGGTTGGAGCTCCTGGGTGGGGGCCGAGGCCGGGGCAGCAGCCACAGGCAGGACCGCGGGAAGAGGGGCCGCTGGAGGCTGAGTTGGGCCAGGAGCAGGGAAGAACCTGGCCATTGCAGGAAGAGCCAGTGGGAGGCCATTGCAGGGCCTGGGTGACCCAGCAGGAGGGCGAGGGGGGCGGCTCCTGCAGATATTGTGGGTGGATTTAATGTTGGGGTGAGAGGAGGAGTGGGAGGTCAAGGAGGACCCCCACTTTCCAGCCTTGGCCGAGCGTTGGAGCTGCCATGAATGAGGCGGGAGGAGCCGGGCGTAGGGGGCGGGGGAGACAGATCTGGTTGGAGGGTAGCATCTGCCTGCCCAGGGCATGTCTCCAAAGCAGCCCCTCAGGTTTCCGTCGTGGGGTGGTTTATGGGGGGCAGTCCTGGCCCGGGAACACGCATGGGCGCTGTACAGGCCGTGGGAAGCCCTGGGCGGGAGGGGATGGCGAGGAGGCAGAGAGCCGCCTGGGCCTC
>NW_006283774.1:378533-379682 GCF_000327345.1 Myotis davidii
GGGAGGGCGCGGTCCTGGGACAGGGCGGGCCAGGCGGGGCTGTCGCCCTCGCGAGGGGCTGCAGGTGGCGGTGGCGCTCTGCCCGGCCTGGAATCCCCCGCGTCCCCAGCCCTCCCTGTGGGTGGGTTTGCTTCCCTGTGTGTTTTTCAGACGAGAACACTGAGCCCAGAGACGTTAAGTCACTTCCCCAGCGTCACAGGAATGAGTTTGGGCTGGAGGGCAGGTTTGGGAGCCAGGAAGGGGGGGTGGTGACCCCTCTGCTTGTCGTGTGGTGGCTCTGGCCCCAGGGAAGGGCAGGGTGGGGCTTCCCCCAGCCGACCCCTCACTGCAGGATTTCAGGGCCTCAAGGTGCGGAGACACTGCGGGGGCGAGAGGGCACCCGGTGGGGGCCTGGTCCAGGCGGGTCCATGTCCCAGGGGGGAGGGGGTGAGGCCATCCGGCTGTCCAGGGCGCGGCCTGCCTGCTGACTGGTGGCCGGGAGCCTGGGTTCTCTGGGTCCCAGCCTGCACACCCGGCTCAGCCCCGCCCTGTCCGTGCACAGCCTCGATGCCCAGTGCTGTGGCCTGGGTGGCTGGCCGTGACCGAGGATCGAGCAGGGAGGAAGGTGGGAGGGAGCTGGTCTGCCCCACCCTCCCTGCTGATGTGGGCTGTGCAGGAAGCTGAGGGGCGGGACTTCTGGGGACAGGGGCCGAAGGGCCGCATGGGGGTAGGTGAGCCCCCACCCACCCCACAGCCTGTGGGTGAGGCCCAGCTGCCGGTGGCTCAGGTTTCAGCGAGGACACCCCCACCGGATGCTGCGGAGATGGCCCTGCCTTCCTGCCACCTCCTCCCTGGCCCCTGGAGCCCTGGGCAGGGAAGCTGGGCGGTGGGGGCCTGCGGAGGCCGCCCCACCCAGGGCTCCACACGCCCCGGGACCCGCCCAGCCCAGGCACCGCGGCCCACACCACATACCCCTCTGGGCACACGGTCTGGGTGGTGCCACCCCTCTCACCGGCCTCGGCCTCCCTGTCTCTCTGTGCCCTGGCGGGCAGTGTCCCCTCTGGATGGCCACGGGCTGGGGGCAGCCCAGGAAGGGCCGTGGCTCCTTCCTTGTCCAAAAATAAATTCACGTGGCGGTGCCGGCATGGGAGTGACACGGCTGATATCACA
>NW_006283774.1:399475-399815 GCF_000327345.1 Myotis davidii
GGTGGGGGTGCGCGGCCCACACCACATACCCCTCTGGGCACACGGTCTGGGTGGTGCCACCCCTCTCACCGGCCTCGGCCTCCCTGTCTCTGTGCCCCGGGGCGGGCAGTGTCCCCTCTGGATGGGGCTGGGGGCAGCCCAGGAAGGGCCGTGGCTCCTTCCTTGTCCAAAAATAAATTCACGTGGCGGTGCCGGCATGGGAGTGACACGGCTGATGTCACTGCTGCCCGCGGGCCCTTAGGTTCTGGGAAGGGGCCCGGGGTCCTGGTCAGGGCTTGGAGGGCCTCGGGCGTCTGACGGCTGTGTCCTGGTCAGACCAGGGCTGGGCCCGGGGCGGGGC
>NW_006283774.1:400139-400441 GCF_000327345.1 Myotis davidii
GCTGGCTGCCTGCCCTCCGCCTGCACCTTCCCAGAGGGGATGCTGCCCACAGCAGGGCAGGGCCGGGCCTGGGGTCGTGGCCTTGGAGCCAGAGGTCCCTCCGTGACGTCGGCCAGGGAGCAGGTGGCTTCCTGGGTCAGGCCTGAGTCTGGCTCCTGGACGGCCGGGGGCCTGGCACCCCTGTGAGCTGGACCCTCCGTGGGGCTCTGTTGGGAGGGAAATGACTGCCCTTGGGTTCCAGGCGAGGTTGCAAGCTGTGCCCCGAGCACACAGCTGGGCGGCAGGAGCCCGTGTCCTCACCC
>NW_006283774.1:400480-400924 GCF_000327345.1 Myotis davidii
GTATTTATTTTTATTTTGCTGCATTATAACTGGAAGTTATATGCCTAACTACTCGATTTGAATCATTAGGTAAGAACTGTTTGTTACATTCTATTACATGACAAACCAATTTATGTAGTCTAAGCTTGTTTTTTTAACCTTTATTATGTATGTGTTTATAGATGTCATTATTTATACTAGATAACAAATTTCCACTGGTTTGGAAGGAAACATTATTTTTAGTCTCAATTCTAGTGTTAAATGCCCTGGACACAGCTGTACCCGCCCTGGAGCCTGGGGGTTTGAGGGGAGCCCTGTGGAAAGGTGGGGCCCTGGGCCGTCACGCCCACCGCCCACCGCCGCCTCCGGTTCCCAATGCAGCGGAGCACGCCTGCGCCTCCAACCCCTGTGCCAACGGGGGCTCCTGCCACGAGGTGCCCGCTGGCTTCGAGTGCCGCTGCCCGT
>NW_006283774.1:403582-403796 GCF_000327345.1 Myotis davidii
GTGAGCTCTGGGTCAGGGCCTCGGGGGAGGCATGGGGTGTGGGCCTCGGGGGGGCTCCCTGGGCCTGCCCCCTCCTGCCCCTGCCCATGCACGTGCCCACTGCACTGTCCACCAAAGCACAGTCGTACCCCAAGACCTACTGCGCTCCCGACCCCCCAGCTCTGCAGCCTCATTCCCCTCCCTGGGTGTCCTGGCCTCCATGGACCTGCCAACC
>NW_006283774.1:403836-404132 GCF_000327345.1 Myotis davidii
AAATTCTTATTATTCAAACAGTGAACTGTTCACGTGGAGGAGCCTAAAGGGCCAGGAACTTGGTCTAAACAAGCTTCCACAGAGCACGGCACCCAGGAAAGAGAAAAATAGAAGGACGAAAGGATAGTTAAGTCCCGAGGAAGAAATCACTAAGAAATTGTTAGAAAAATAATATGAAGTGACGTGAAAAAATAGCAAATAAAGCTTCAGAACATGATAGAAAACTGAAATGCACAAACATGTCACAACACGTGTTTACATGCTGCAGATGAGGCCCCTAGGACCGTGGTCGGCAA
>NW_006283774.1:404488-405564 GCF_000327345.1 Myotis davidii
GGAGGGGGTGGGGGCTGTGCCAAGCAGGAGCCAGGGCAGGACCTGGTCTCCGGGGTCAGTGCCACCGCGGACCCGCCTCCTCTCCCCGCAGTGATCGTGTTGGGCAGGTCCTGCTGGTCCCAGGGGGTGCCCTTCCCGCACGGGAGCTCCTGGGTGGAGGACTGCAACAGCTGCCGCTGCCTGGATGGCCGCCGGGACTGCAGCAAGGTGCCAGGGGCCCCTGCCCCCGAGCGAGCCTCCCTGCCCTGCCCGGGTCTGACGTCCTGGTGCCCAAGGGGCTCCGTCTTCTGTCCGTGACCCCGATCCCCTGGGAGACCCAGGAGCTGCTGCCGGGGGGTGAGGGAGGACGAACCAAGTCCACCCCCCCTGCTGGACGTCCAGGAAGGAGGGGCCCCTGGCACGACCAGGCCCCTTTCCTCACTGTGCAGTTGGAGAAACTGAGTCCAGTGCTGCTCAGGCTCCAGCAGCCCAGGCCTGCATGCTGCTGGCCCCTCCCACGGGGCCTCCCTGCCTGGCGGGGTTCTTGCTGGTGGTGGGTGGGCACGGCCCTGGGACTTGCTGACCCCGAGCCTGTCTGTCTGTCTGTCTCCCGACGTGGCTTCTGTGGGTCCTTGTCTGCTGTGCCCGGCCCAGGTGTGGTGCGGACGGAAGCCTTGCCTGCTGGCCAGCCGGCCCAACACACTGAGCGCCCAGTGCCCCCCGGGCCAGCAGTGTGGGGAGAGGGCCCCGGGACAGTGCCTGCAGCCGCCCTGCGCGGCCTGGGGGGAGTGTGGCCCCGAGAAGCCCCTGCTGCCCAGCACCCCCTGCGTGCCGCGCTCCGGGCACCTGGACAACAACTGCGCCCGCCTCACGCTGCGCTTCGACCGCGACCAGGTGCCCCAGGTGAGCTGTCCTGGCAGCACCCCACCCCCACCCCGAGTGTTCGCAGGCCCCGGACACATCTGCTTCTCAGAGTGGCCACTCGGACGGCGGGGACCGCTCCCAGCTGCCCTCCATGCTGCCCGTGTCTCCGCCCCTGTGGGGCCAGTGGGGCCGGGGGCTTCTGTGGCTGCTCAGGGAGCCTGGCCTCATGGGAT
>NW_006283774.1:406478-407084 GCF_000327345.1 Myotis davidii
GCTCTGTATGGGCTCCTGGGAGGTGCTGGGGTGCAGGGCCCAGGCCGGGCAGGTCCCCAGGTAGTTGGAGGCAGAGTGACTGACCCAAAGGTGGGAGTCCACCCCACTGCAGTGGATGGAGCTGGGTGACCTGCCCGGGCCTGGGGAGAGGGGTGTTGGCATGCCCGGGTGAGAGGAGAGGCAGGGGAGCAAGGCCAGGAGTCGGGGGCCCGTTCACTGGGCAGTGCATTCAGCCAGGCCAGAGGCTGGGCCAGTGCTGGGCCAGGCAGAGGTGGGGCCCAGGGCAGGTGTGCAGGTCCGAGAGGAGAGAGAGGCCCAGGGCCCAGAGAGATGGTGATGGCTGTGGGGCCGTGGAAGGGGCGGTCCCTACGCGCTCCGGGCACCTGGACAACAACTGCGCCCGCCTCACGCTGCGCTTCGACCGCGACCAGGTGCCCCAGGTGAGCTGTCCTGGCAGCACCCCACCCCCACCCCGAGTGTTCGCAGGCCCCGGACACATCTGCTTCTCAGAGTGGCCACTCGGACGGCGGGGACCGCTCCCAGCTGCCCTCCATGCTGCCCGTGTCTCCGCCCCTGTGGGGCCAGTGGGGCCGGGGGCTTCTGTGG
>NW_006283774.1:407490-407714 GCF_000327345.1 Myotis davidii
TGCGGGACGTGTCCTGCCAGGTGCCTTGCGTGGTGGCTGGGGGATGCGCGGGCTGCTCACGTGCCGCCGTCTCTGCCCAGGGTACCACGGTGGGCGCCATCTGCTCGGGGATTCGCGCCCTGCCGGCCACGCGGGCAGTGGCCCGGGACCGCCTCCTTGTGCTGCTGTGTGACAGGCCGTCCACGGAGGCCAGCGCCGTGGAGGTGGCCATGGTGAGTGCAGGC
>NW_006283774.1:409002-409401 GCF_000327345.1 Myotis davidii
CGACCGGGAGGCTGAGGCTGTGTGCATAGTTTCTTTATTTTGTGTAAAAAAACACCAAAAACCAAAAACAAATGTTTATTTTCTACGTTCCTTTGACCTTGTATAAATTATTCAGTGACTGGCAGGTGGAAAGCAAGGGTGTCTTCTCGGATAGTGGCTATTTTTGTATGTTTCCGCATGTCGCGTCCGCCGTGTGGCAGGAGAGGGTGGCGTGTTCTCCCCAAACTTTGTCTCCAGAGGTGGCGCCCCGTTTACAGGATCTTCCCTTATATTCCTCACGTGGGGGTCTCCGTGGCTCCAGGCCACAGCGCCGGCGGGACCCGTGGCCCATGGTGTTCAGGGGACCCATGGCTGTTGGTGGGACCACCTGTGGCTGCCCGCGTGGCGGTGGCTGACCAC
>NW_006283774.1:410014-411522 GCF_000327345.1 Myotis davidii
GGCTGTGAGGTGTGGCTGGTCCTGCTGATCCAGGGCCTCCGTGGGCAGCCAGGGCCTTGGCATATTGGTACCCACGTGGTGACAGGCCTCACAGGAGCGTTCCTGGGACCAGGAGGGAGGTGCACCCACGCCCTGCTAACAACTTTATAAAGTAGTCTCTTAGCCATGAAGAGCTGCCACGGCTTAAGGAATTACGAGCTCAAACTTGAGAGAATGAAGTCGTGAGGCCATAGGCCCCATCTTGCCGGTTGGCAGACTGGACGCGGCACGGTGGCCTCGGCCGGCGGTCACAGGCTCACCGGCAGCGTGTTGTCTGTGCTCAAGCCGTTGGTCTCCCGAGAGGAGCAGGTGGTCGCTACATCAGCGGACAAAGCCAAGAGCAGAATCTATAAGAAGAAGAAGGAAACAGCAAGCAGCCTGGAGCGGGCCCATGTCCGACCTCAAGCCACTTTCGTCTGTGGGCTCTCTGGTGCCCTGCAAGCTGTGGTGCCCAGGCCAGGCGCACAGTCAGGCGTCAGGTGCAGTCAGGCGTCAGGCGCACAGTCAGGCGTCAGGCGCAGTCAGGAGTGAGGTGCGGTCGTGCGCACAGTCGCGTCAGGCGCAGTCAGGAGTGAGGTGCGGTCGTGCAGGCCGGCCAGCTCCTTCATGAGGCCAGCTCTGCCAGAGGCCCCGTCAGATCCCCGGTGGCTCCATGCGAGGGCGGAGCCAGCGCCCTGCACAGGCCTGGGGCACCTGCCCTCCCTCCTGTGTCCTCCCCTCCTGGTTAGAGCAGCCCCCTCCCTGCCTTGGTGCTTTGGCCGCCAGGCCGACCCAGCGTCCTGGCCGGGCCTCCTGCGCTGAGCGGTGGCTGGGATCCTGCCTCCCTCCTGCACCTCCACGCCGTTCTCTCTGTCGGGCCCTGGGGACTGAGCCGCTGCCTGGGCTGGAGAGGCTGCCAGTCTCCGAAGAAACAGCCCCAGGGAGCAGGTCCCGGGCGACCAGGCCCATTAACCCCTCCGGGCTGGCCACGGGGTGTTGGACGGGTGGGAGAGACACGGGGGGTGGGGGGGTGCCCTGCCAAGAGCCCCCTGCACGGGGCCTGCCCCTCATCGGCGGCCCTTGAGGGAATAACATGCGGCCCAGGGCAGGGCCATCTCACCTTCCTGCGCCTCGCAGCCCCATGGGCTCCCCCCCGCCCCAGGTAGGGCTGCTGGGCTTCCACCCCAGCGCGGGTCCCTGCGCACCCCGGCGGCACCGTCTCCACTTTGCTCAGCGCAGAGAGCAGCGCTTTCGTTTGTGCCCGCTCTGCCCGTCTGTCCCACATCTCCCCGGATGCTTGTTGTCCGCGCGTCCTGCCCCCAAGCCTCTACCCCACACGCTCCCCTCCTGACCTTCGACCATGAATTGGGGTCTCAGCACCAGCCGCCGTCCCTTCGAGCTGCCAGTGGTTTGGCTCCGGGGCGGGCCGGGGGGTACAGGGCACCGGCTCCGGGAGGGCCAGGGGCAGACCCAGGCCTTCCTTCCCCGGG
>NW_006283774.1:411893-412256 GCF_000327345.1 Myotis davidii
GGAGGTCACCCGCGGTCTGCATGCGGCTCGGGGCCTGGCTGTGCCTCTCCCGTCACCAGGGAATCTCCGCTCTTTAAGTTGTTTGGTTGCCCTGCTCCCAGGTGAGACAGCATCCCAGCGGGCGGCTGACTTCCCAGAGCCTTGCGACCCCCTCTCGGGGCCTCACTGGGGCAGAGCTGTCCCTCAGAACCAGGAGGGGATGTGGGGGGACAGAGGCAGCCAGAACCCCAGAGTCTTGCTGGGCAGAAACAGCAGCTGCTCCCCCGCCCCCAGTCCCCATGGTCCAGCCCTGCCTGGTTTGCAGACCTTGCCATGACCTCACCTGGTGGGCTGCTTTGCAAGCAGGTGCGATGCTATCCAGCG
>NW_006283774.1:412369-415294 GCF_000327345.1 Myotis davidii
TCATTTCGAAAAGGAGGCTTATGCGTCACACCCTTTGCACTGTCAGGCGCTGGGGGAGGTCTGCGGGGGGCGGGGCGGGAGTCTGTGGGGATGGCACAGTGACCGGAGACGCAGAATTCGATCTTTTCAGCTGGAGGAGCTGGAAGTGGCCCTCGCTGCGCTCTGAGCTCACCAATCCCCGCCCTGGGCAGGGCTGAGATGCCTCCAGAGGGCCCTGCCCTGCATGGTGCAGACGGGGCCTGAGTGCAGAGGGAAGGAGGGCTCGCGCACCCCGCCCCGCTCCCAGGGGGACCCCAGGAGGCGGCCCTGGCCTGGGCAGTTCCCAGGCGTCCTCTTCAGGTGACCACAGGGAGGTAGATGGGCAACGACAGAGACAATGGCGAATGGATTTGGAAAGCAGAGGGTGCTCAGAGCTCATCAGTGATTCCAAGAGCTAATTCTTTATTTTTAAACAGTAACTTAGTTATTTATGCATTTATTTATTTGTATTTATTTCAAAGAGGAAGGGAGAGAGAGGGAAACATCCATGATGAGAGAGAATCATGGATCAGCTGCCTCCTGCACGCCCCACACTGGGGACGGAGCCTGCAACCCAGGCCTGTGCCCTGACCCAGGATAGAACCGTGACCTCCTGGTTCATAGGCCGACGTGCAGCCACCGAGTCACGCCGGCCGAGCTTCATCTGGCTGTTGATTCAGATCCTTTCAGGACCTCCGTGGAGCGCGGTAGAGCGTCGCAGCGTTTCCTGAGCCCTGGACTCGGGTAGCAAACTGACTGCCCTTGCGGGGAGTCATGGCAGCCTCAGACGTACAGGTGCCCCCGGGCCTGACGGTGCCTGGGGAGGTGGTCTCCTGGACGCCCGGCTGGTGTGGGAGCATTGCCTGGTGTGGGGGACCCCCCCCCCGCATGGGAGTCACTGGCCAATCCGATCCCTGACTGCTGGCCCTCGGTGCCTCTGCTTCACCCCTGCTGCCCGCCTGCCGCTCCTCCCTCTCCCGGGGGCAGGGAGCCGAGCTGGGAACCAGCAGACGTGGGGTCCCCCGGGTCTGTCCCTCCTGGGGGGTCACAGACCTGCTCCGTCCAGGTCCTTCCAGGACCTGCCTCAGGCGTGGGCCCGTGTTATAGCCCGGCAGGAGGACGCATGACCAGTCCCAGGTCACGGGAAAACCACGCGTTCAAAATTCCTTCTTTGTAATCCTGGCCTGAGGATATGCTTTGTTTGTTTGTTGTTTTCAGAGCGAGAGGAAGGGGAGAGACACTTCAGTGAGAGAGAAACTTCGATCCGTGGCCTCCTGACTGGGATGGAGCCTGTGGCCTCGCATGTCCCTGCCCGGACACCCAACCCTCGGCCTTTGGTGCCCGGACGCGCTCCCACCACGGAGCCACGCGGCCAGGCCACGCTCGTGCTCGCTCAGATGTCCTCAATGCGACACCATCCCTCCCTGTACGCCCCGGGCCGCCGGGCAAATGGCGGGTCACGGGAGGCGGCCGCGGGAGGGCCCACGCGGGGCGCGCGCCGTCAGCATCACTCGGTGGCGACGAGAACATGAGCCGTAAGTGGCGACGGAGCAGATTTGCAGGTCGGATGACGGAATCCCCGGTCACCCAGGAAGATTGGTTTCCTTTCTGTCACAGACGGCGCTCAGCACTGCGCCCGGGACCGGGGTCACGCGCCTCAGCCGGGCTGGGAGCCGGTAACGGGAGGAGTTCCTGAAGAGCGAGAGGGGGACACCAGGGACTAAGGCCCGAGCGGAGGAGGAGGAGGGGCAGGCGGAGTGAACAGGCCCCCAGGGCCAGCGGAGGCAGGAAGGAAGGGCAGCCGCGAGTTTACCCTACGGTGCGATCTCACGTGTGGAGAGGGAGCGCGCAGGGCTCTGCCCTCTGCATCATCTGTAATAGCCAACGCCTGACCCCTTCTCGGGAGGCCGGGCTGCTTACAGAGAGCGTGGTGTGCGGGGCGGGTGTCCACAGGGACACGGTGTGTGTGTGGGATGGGTGTCCACAGGGACACGGTGTGTGTGTGGGGATGGGTGTCCACAGGGAAACGGTGTGTGGGGGGATGGGTGTCCACAGGGACACGGTGTGTGTGGGGATGGGTGTCCACAGGGACACGGTGTGTGTAGGGATGGGTTCCACCAGGGACATGGTGTGTGTGTGGGATGGGTGTCCACAGGGACACGGTGTGTGTGGGGATGGGTGTCCACAGGGACACGGTGTGTGTAGGGATGGGTTCCACCAGGGACACGGTGTGTGTGTGGGATGGGTGTCCACAGGGACACGGTGTGTGTGTGGGATAGGTGCCACCAGCGACACGGTGTGTGTGGGGATGGGTGCCACCAGGGACACGGTGTGTGTGTGTGTGGGATGGGTGCCACCAGGGACACGATGTGTGTGTGGGATGGGTGCCATCAGGGACACGGAGGTGTGTGTGTAGGGCGGGTGCCACCAGGGACACGGAGGTATGCGTGCAGGATGGGTGCCATCAGGGACACGGAGGTGTGTGTGCAGGATGGGTGCCCACAGGGACACAGAGGTGTGTGTGGGGCGGGTGCCCACAGGGACATGGAGGTGTGTGTGCAGGATGGGTGCCATCAGGGACATGGAGGTGTGTGTGCAGGATGGGTGCCATCAGGGACATGGAGGTGTGTGTGCAGGATGGGGTGCCCACAGGGACACGGAGGTGGACGGCCGCTGCCCAGGCTCTGATGAGGGAGAGGCTCTGAGATCAGTGGTTCTGTGGAAAAAACCAGGGTGATGATCAGATCGTCTGTGAAACGTGTCTGTGTGTGTGTGTCTGTGTCTGTGTGTGTCTCTGTGTGTGTGTCTGTGTGTGTCTGTGTGTGTGTGTCTCTGTGTGTGTCTGTGTGTGTCTGTGTCTGTGTCTGTGTGTGTGTCTGTGTCTGTGTGTGTGTCTGTGTGTGTGTG
>NW_006283774.1:415838-416335 GCF_000327345.1 Myotis davidii
GGTTTGGCTCTCAGTAAAAACCGAGCTCGGCCAGCGTGGCTCAGTGGTTGAGCGTCGACCTATGAACCAGGAGGTCAGGGTTCGATTCCCGTCAGGGCACAGGCCGGGGTTGCGGGCTCCATCCCCAGTGGGGGGCGTGCAGGAGGCAGCCGATCCTTGATTCTCTCTCTTCGTTGCTGTTTCTCTCTCTCCCTCTCCCTTCCCCTCTGAAATCAATAAAAATATGAAGAAAACGGAGCTGAGCATGAGGCACACAAACAGGGTTTATTTTTCTCCCAGAGGAAGCAGCCAGGCCCGGCCCAGCCGTGGCCAGGGGCGAACTGTGAGGGCCCGTCGGGGTTCACCGTGGCCGCGGACACCGAGGTCCTTAGGGGAGGAAACAGCAGGAACGGTGTTGTTTCCAGGACAGAGTTAACGCGTTCTGAGCTCATCTTGGAACCCACAGTCCCTTATGGGGGTGTGGGGGGCCCTGCCAGGTCGCCCCAGGCAGGAGCGAA
>NW_006283774.1:417416-418108 GCF_000327345.1 Myotis davidii
GAGAGCTTGGGTTTGATCCTGTGGGCAATGGGGAGCTATGGCGGGCTTTAGAGCAGGGGCGGGGCCGGCCAGGTGTGACTTGAGATATCTCTTGGCAGCCAGGAGGGAGGGGAGCGGGGAGCTGCAATAGGATGAGGAGGGGCAGGTGAGGAGGGGCTGAGGTTTAAGGGGTTGGGCCAGTGGGGGAGGCAGAGGAAGGGGTGTCTCCCACCGGCTCAGCCTGAGCAGCGGGGGAGGAGCCGTGCCCGTGCTGTCCTGCTGGCGGGTCGCCAAGTGGCACAATTCTGCAGCCACAGCTGATGACCAGGGGTCTGGTCTACTGGGTTCTAGAAATCCGTCCAAATGACTCAAAATGCAAACAACATGGACAGTGACATTCTTTGTTAAGTTCTTTATTGTTGAAATATTACCTGTGTCTCCTTCCCCCACTGACCGCGCCCCAGCCGCTCCCGCCGCAGCGGACAGTGTTTTCTTTTTCTTTTTTTAAAATTTATTTTATTGATTTTTTACAGAGAGGAAGGGAGTGATAGAGAGTTAGAAATATTGATGAGAGGGAAACATCGATCAGCTGCCTCCTGCCCACTTCCTACTGGGGATCCAGCCCATAACCCGGGCATGTGCCCTGACCAGGAATCAAACCCTGACCTCCTGGTTCATAGGTCGATGCTCAACCACTGAGCCACACCGGCCTA
>NW_006283774.1:437210-438237 GCF_000327345.1 Myotis davidii
GGAAGACCTGAGCCCTTCCCTGGGCCTGGAGACAGGGCTGGGAGCCTGAGCTGGCTGGACCTGGAGGGGGCGTGGGAGTGCTCCCCTCTGCTCAGCCCCTGGACCCCCGGCTCCCTGCGTGGCACCAAGTCAGTCACCACACCGCTCTGGGACGCTGTGTCCCAGCTGCGTGCCCTGACCTTGGCCAGGGTCCCACTCTGCAAACCCTCGGTGAGGTCTGGGGGACACTGAGTCTGGCCGGGGCTCGGAGATGGCAGTGAGGGTGCTGTGGCCCTGGGGGCCGAGAGGCAGGGCTTCTGGGTGATTCCAGGCAGCCTGGGCCGCGGCAGCCACTGACTGTCCCAGGCCAGGGAGGAGAAGGCGGCAGCCAGGGCTGGGCGAGCCCAGAGGGAGGGAAGGAGGGGCAGTGCAGGGAAGGGTTTGCTGAAGTGGCCGCACTTGAGTGCCAGGGAAGGGTGGGCACAATGCTGAGCCAAACCAGCCAGGGCAGGGACAGTGTTTTCATTGCAGGACGCTCTCTCCCCAGGAAGCCGGACGCAGCTAATACCCAGGATGGACATGTGATGAAGTGGACACTGGTCCCGGGACGATGGGTCATTCTGCAGCTGATCCCCGGCTTTCGTGGGGCCCCCGCGGCGAGCTTTGTAAGACGCACACCTGACCGTGTGGCTCTCCAGCTCGAACACCTCCCCGGCTCCCACGGCTCAGCCTGAGCCAGCCTCCTCCATCGCCGGCGTCCTCCACGCTGATGCCCACGCCTGGGCTTTGCACGGACACCGGGCTTCTCCCTGCTCTGCCTTGGCCCCTTGGGGCTCCTTCCTGCCTCTGTAAGACTCCCCGCCCCCCAGCACTGCCTGCCTCTCCCCTCTGCCCAGGGCCCCCTCCCGCCCAGCACCTTCTGTCATCAGCCCCTCCAGGGAGAAGGGTGTGTCCAGCGCCCACCTGAGCTGTCAGTGCAGGGAGCTGGAAGCTGCGTGTGGGACCCAGAGCGCAGGAGAGGGCAGCCTCCAGCCCGGCCAGGGGGGGT
>NW_006283774.1:439122-439690 GCF_000327345.1 Myotis davidii
CCCGTCCCCTCCTGTTTGGGGCTCTGAGACCCGGCCCCACACGCAGGCGTGGAGCTGGCCCGGTCCGGTGGGGTGATCGTGGTGCTGGGCACGGCTGGGTGCCTGTCACTGAGCCGGGAACTCACTGCTGGGGCGTTGGGGCGGGAAGCAAGCACATTTGGGGGTGAGGGTTGCAGCCAGTGCTGGGGCCTCTGCAGTCAGGATGAGGCCCAGGACCCTCGGGGTCCCCCCAATTCCAGGTGGCCGAAAGCCCTGACCAGCACCAGGCACCCCAGTGGGCTCAGGGCAGGTTGGTGGGGGTGAAGGGATGCTGGAGGCGGGGAGCAGGGCATGGCCCCCCCGGCAGAGAGGAGTGGGGGGCCTGGACCCCAGGGTGGGTGGGGGATGAGTGTGTGGCTGGTGCTGCAGTCACAGGCTGAGTGAAAGGGGGGGCAGGTCTAGGTCCCAGGTGAGGGCAGGAGGGGGTCGGGTCAGGAGTTCCTGGGGCGCCCGGGAGCAGGGCGAGAGCCTGGGAGCTGGGGTTCGGGCAGGGGAGCAGGGCGAGGGCCTGGGAGCTGGGGTTCGGGCA
>NW_006283774.1:439958-440316 GCF_000327345.1 Myotis davidii
GGAGCGTGGGAACGCGCCGGTGCCAGCACCAGGCCGACCGCACCCGCTGCCTGGCCTCCGCTGCCCTCCGCAGAGCGGCTGGGTGGAGCCAAAAGGGGGTCCACGTTGCCAGGAGGCGGAGCCTCTGAGAAGGGTGGGGCCGGGGCCCTGCCACTCACCTCCGGGCCGGTCGCCCTCCCCGCAGGTCCAGAGGGAGAGGGTGGGGTGGGCTGTCCTGGTGGATGCCACCGAGGAGGGCGCGGAGCGACAGGATCCAGACACACAGACGGTGCGGACGCGCGCGCACAGCCGGCGGGTGGCAACCTGGGCGCTGGCTCAGCCCTGGGCGCTCCCCTGAGGTCTGTCCCCGGCTGGCCCC
>NW_006283774.1:440615-440903 GCF_000327345.1 Myotis davidii
CGGCCCGGACCGCACACCGGGAGCCAGGGCGGGCGCCACCCCTTCTCTGGCCTCAGCTTCCTCGCCTGGGAGGTGGGCTCACCTGGGAGGTGGGCACAGTTCCCGGGAAGCCCAGCGGTGCCAACCGAAGGCCAGTCTTGTCTTCCCCAGCCCCCCACCCACGCCCAGCTCCCAGCTCAGGGGTGCGGATGCACCCTAACTCAGCACCCAGAGCACGGCGCCCCCTGGTGGCCATCGGTAGTGCGAAGCCACCTGTGCGCTCCCTGGGCTGGAGCAGGTGGGTGAGCA
>NW_006283774.1:442716-443043 GCF_000327345.1 Myotis davidii
GTGGATGGATGGATGGAGGATCTATAGTGGGTGGATGGTGGGTGGATGGTGGATGGTGGATGGAGGATAGATGGTGGGTAGATGGTGGATGGGTGGGTGAATGGATTTGTGAAAGAGAAAGTACAGTAAGTTGTTAACTGGAATGTAAGTGGTGGGTACCTGGGTTTCGCTGTACAATTCTTTTAGCTGTGCTGTTTGAAGATATACACCTAGGGGCGCAGTCCACGAATTTGTGCACCTTGAAAGGAACTGTGGGTTGCAAGGCTCAGTGGGCACAGGGGTGGGTCTTGGCCCATCCTCCCCCCCCCCCCCGACCCCTCCCCCTGC
>NW_006283774.1:443232-443835 GCF_000327345.1 Myotis davidii
GCCCCCGGTCGCCCCTCAGGAGCAGGGGGAGGTGGAGAAGCCCTCAGGGGCGACCAGGGCCTGCAGCCGCTGCTTGCACCCACTGATGGTGCCGACCGATTGGGACCGGCTCTGGGCGCCGGCAGTGGGTGTGAGCACTGGGCGGGACCGTGGCACGCGGGACCAAAGAATTTCCAGTAACCACCAGAGTCTCGTCCCGATGACAGCAACTGGCACCCCGCCTTGGTCTGGTGCCCCCCCCTCACCTGCTCCACCATCCCGCCCCGGCCGCTGCCTGCCATGTTCGGTCTATTTGCATATTAGGCTTTTATGTATGAGATGTTGAGACAAGCACTGTAACACACACTCCCTCTGCTCAATAACTAATGAACTGAAAAAAGAGATCATAATAGAAGTGCTTTTCTTAAATACAAGCAGTTTTGAAATGTTTTTATTGATTATTTAGAGAGAGGAAGGGAGAGGGACTGCCTCCTGCACGCCCCCTACTGGGGATGAGCCCATACCGGGACATGAGCCCTGACCAGAATCGAAGCAGTGACCTCTCGGTGCCTGGATGACGCCCAGCCAACTGAGCCACACTGACGTCTTAAAACACCTGCGACC
>NW_006283774.1:463418-463727 GCF_000327345.1 Myotis davidii
CTCCCACCGCCGCTCTCACATGTTGAAGCATCACCCCGCTCGCACCTGCTGACGGTGGAGCAATTGGGACTGGCGCCAGCAGCAGGTGAGAGCGGGCCGTGCAGTCAGCGGGTGTGAGAGCAGCTGCTGCCCCGGTCGCCCCTCAGGAGCAGGGGGAGGTGGAGAAGCCCTCAGGGGCGACCAGGGCCTGCAGCCGCTGCTTGCACCCACTGATGGTGCCGACCGATTGGGACCGGCTCTGGGCGCCGGCAGTGGGTGTGAGCACTGGGCGGGACCGTGGCACGCGGGACCAAAGAATTTCCAGTAAAC
>NW_006283774.1:463931-464833 GCF_000327345.1 Myotis davidii
TAGAACTACTTTTCTGAAATACAAGCAGTTTTGAAATGTTTTTATTGATTATTTAGAGAGAGGAAGGGAGAGGGACTGCCTCCTGCACGCCCCCTACTGGGGATGAGCCCATACCGGGACATGAGCCCTGACCAGAATCGAAGCAGTGACCTCTCGGTGCCTGGATGACGCCCAGCCAACTGAGCCACACTGACGTCTTAAAACACCTGGGACCAGTGGATGACAACGCTGCATCCAGGCCTGCGGGCCGCACAGTGGTGCTTCCCGAGTGTCAGCCGGCAGCAAGGAGGTGCAGGCTCAGACGCCGTGTCGCCGGGAGGTCAGGGCTGGCGCGGGGGCGACTGCAGAGGGCCCAGGGGAACTGGGGTGACGACAGTATTTCAGACTCAGTTGTGCTGGCAGTTACACAACGGGGTGCATTTGTGAAAAGCCAGAGCCGCGCCCCGAAAGGAGATGAACTGCGCCACGTGTAAACTGTCCCTGACGTCGTGACAAATAAGGAAGGAAGATGCGGGAAGAAAGCGCGCACACACAGAAAAGCCAGGAAAGTTGAAAAACAGGTGAAAGTAACAGCGGAGTCGGCGTCGGAGGACACAGGTGCCGAAGCGACGGTCAGGGGAGACGGACGCTCGTTCCCTGAACCAGGCGACCAACGAAACAGACCACCTCCTGGGAGTGATGTCCAAACCGAAAGGAAAGGAGAGACACCACTCGAACCCGAAAGGGGAAGTGACTGAGGATGTAGGTGAGAGGAGGCCGTGCCTGGGAGAACACGCTTGCAAACCGCACGTCAGGCGAAGCGTACGCGGAATAGAGTGAACTCTCAGAACTCAGCAGTAAAGAAACGAAATAACCCTTTAAATTGGGTCACAGACGGGGCACGGGGGGGCGGGGGGGCGCGG
>NW_006283774.1:465086-468402 GCF_000327345.1 Myotis davidii
GACCGGGGAGGAGGGGGCTGGGCGGTCATGCCTGTGTGGTGCGCACGCACCTGCCTGCACTTGTCACAGAACCGTCCGTCGCACAGCGAGCTTCACTGCGTGTAAATTAAATGCAAAAACAATCAACTCCCCGGAAGGAAACATGGCAATGAGGTCATATTTCTGAAAACAGATGAGACAGACACACTCGGGGACGAGCTTGTCCAGGAGGGACGGAGAACTTGGCTGGTCCCCTGACTCCGGGTGGACTGACGCATATTTAAAAGTCCCGCCGTGGGGGGAACCGTGGGGGGAACCTGGATGTGGCGTAGGTGACCTCAGTGCCCGGCGCCTCCCACAACCACGTCAGAATCAAGGCAAAGCCAACGAAACCACAGCCCGACGCCCTGCACGCACCCTACAGGGCGGAAAACATTAATCCACCAAGTGGCTGACGGGGGGACGCTTTCAAACGGCCCCGGGGGCCCGAGGGGGACAGGGGGCCTTCCCACCCCGCGAGGGCCCAGCATTCACTCCAGAGAACGGAAATCGTACGTTCGTTCGCACGAAAGCCAGTGGGCGCCGGTAGGTGGCTTTATTGATGATCACCCAACGCGGCGACTCGCCAGGTGTTCTCGGAAAAGGGCGGTGCTATCCCCATCTCAAATGCGTGTCCCGTGGGGAAGACACTAGATTCAAAGGCTGTCATTCCGTTCCCGTGACATTCTGGAAAAGGCAGAACTAGAGAGGGAGGTAGGCCCAGGGGCCGGGCCGGGCTGGGGTCTGGGGGCAAAGGAGGCCTGGGGGGGGGGGGCGGCGGGGGGCGGGGAGCCGAGGGGGCTGGGGGGATAAGGACACATATGTAATACCTTAATCAATAAAGAAAGAAAAAAAGCTATTCATGTCTGTTTCCAATAATTAGAATTTTATGTAAAACAAAATAATCACAAGGACTAATTTATACCTCGCGTATTATTTTGTGGTACAATAATCTAATCTACATGAAGGTATTAAACCATGATCATCATCACTAAATACATGAGAATATTTATGATTTTGTTTATCATCATATTTTCAAGATCATGAATCATGAATCAGTGGGACCAAGTGATTTGGCCAGGGCTACCTCCAGAGTCTATGAGCAAGGGAGGACAATATCTTGTTTCCACAAAGCCACTCTACCCATCAGATCGCTGAAAGCTGGCTGCATGGAGGTCCTGCCTCAAGAGAAGGAAGGAAGCCCCTGGAGGCGGCAGGAGGGGTGGGCACGGAATGGGCCAACCTGGCACCGTTTTGTAATCGGGGATGTCTCAGCTGCGGAGGCCCCTGGGAGTCGCAGGGTCCCAGCCCCACACCAGACTCCAGCCCAGGCTGCAGAGCTGGGAAGAGATGTCCGTGACTCTGGGCTGTAAAATCCAGGAGGGATTGTGGCCGAGTGGCTCCGAGGCTGTGGGAGACCCACGCAGTTCCTCCTAAAGGGCCAGAGCACAGACTTACATACTAGTAGTCGCACTTCCTCTGAGCTCCGTGTTGGGGGAACCAGGAACGTAGGGGAGGAACTGGCTTGCCTGGCACTGGGGTAGGAACTCGGGGCGGCTTTCCCCCAGATGGAGGTGCTGGCAGGGGTCATGGTGCCTGTGCTGGGGCCTCCCCCATCTCCCTCCAGAGCTGGCTGGCAGCCATATCTGAGTTTCTATGAGCCCCGATGATTCCCCGAGACCCTGCCCCAACCAACTTGCAGCCCCACCCAAACTGTGCCTCAGCCTCCCCTCCCCTCCCCTCCCCTCTGGCTCCGACCTCACCCCCACACCTGGCAGGGCAGCCTGTGCCCCCGCCAGCCCGGGAGACCAGTTGCAAATTTCTGGCCCCTCCCCTCCTGGGAGGGGCTCTGAGGGATCCCACTCACTGCCCCTCTGCCCCAGGGAGCCCTCTGGCATCAGCTGGCTGAGCTCGGGGCTCTGAGCTCACTCTGGGACTGTGGCCCCTGCGTGCCTGCCGGTGAGGCCCCTCCTGGGGCTGTGGGCCTCCTGGGGGGTGTGGAGGCGCAGTCCCAGACCCCACTGGGCGCCCAGGGCTCAGTTGGCACCTCGTGAGGGGAACCAGGATGCCGGCGTTGGTGACCTCTGTGCCCGGCGCCTCCCACAACCACGTCAGAATCAACCCGAATGCAGAACAGCCCTTGTCAGATCGCACAGCCCTTGTCAGGGCCGTGCACAGAGCCGGGCTCAGCAAGTGCTCCCCTGGCTGTGGGGACAGGAAGCCGGGAGCTGAGGCGCTGCAGCCGGGCTCCCTGCAGAGGAGGAAGCGGGTTGTTGCGGTGTGAGGGTGTGAGCTGTGAGCCCTGCGTGCGCTGGGCCAGCCCTCAGCCGCCAGCCGGCGGTGTTTTCCCACGGGGGCTGCCTCGTTCTGGGAAGGTGTCGTGGGGGCTGTGGGCGGGGGTCCCCACTCCTGGCGGTTCCCCTTCCAGGCTGCTTCTGCTTTCCACGTAGCCGCCCTGGGGGAGGCTGGGTCCCGGCCATGCAGGCCTGGGTCGGGCTGCCCTGGCCTGGCTGCTGGGGTGGTCAGGGCTTCCCCAGAGCAGGGGGGCAGGAGGGGGGCAGGGGCCTCCCAGGTGCAGCAGCACTTGTGTCCCTGCCCACTTCCTCCCACGGGACCCAGAGCAACTCCTAGAGGGGGGCCTGCCCCAAGGCCGGGGGCTGCCTACCCACATGGTGAAGGTGACCTTCGGGCTGCCCTGTGCATTGTGGGAAGGTTAGCACTTTTCCCAACAAGGTCTCCAGAAAGGCCCAGTGTCCCTGGGGATGGAGCACCTGGTGGGGGACCCCTGGGTGGGCTGTAGGGGATGAGGGTGAGGTGGGGTGTGGGGGGTCCTCCCGAGGGGAGAGGAACCCAGGGGAGGATCTGCATTCATTCCCAGCGGCTGACCTCTGACCTGTGAGAACTGGGGGGTCTGCTGACCTATGACCTGTGAGAACTGGGGGATCGGTCAGCTGAAGGAGGCGCTGGGGCCTGGGGAGAGTGGTCTGGGAGCGCAGGGCCTGAGGGAGGCCGGGGGCCTTCCAGGGGGTGGGGAGGACATGTACCCCTTCGGGCCGAGGCACACAGCGGGTGTTTAATGCCACAGCTGCGGACCCAGCAGCACGTCCTCCCGTGGCCGTGGCCCGTGGCCCAGGAGAGAGGCTCTGCCTGGCTCCCTCCTGGGCGTCTTCCAGGGACTGAGGGTGGAGCTCGGGTGGCCTCAGTGGACACGAGAGGCACCGTTTCCCGGCCGGAGCTGCCAGGTGGCCTGGGGGGGGGCAGAGCCCGGGGGCTCAGTGATGTGACCTGGGGCTTGGGG
>NW_006283774.1:468442-469308 GCF_000327345.1 Myotis davidii
GCTGTCTGGGACGGTGAGAAAGTTCTGGAGGGGATGGAGGTGGTCGCACAGCAGTGTGGACGTGCTGAGTGCACTGAGCTGGGCAAAGTGGTTAACGGCGGACATTTCGTCCCGGCCAGTGTGGCTCAGTGGATAGAGTGTTGCCCGGTGGACCAATAGGGTCCGGGTTTGATTCTGGTCAAGGGCACGTACCTCGGTGCAGGCACCTCCCCGGCCTCGGGCCCTGGTCGGGTGCGTGCAGAAGGCAACCAATTGATGTGTTTCTCGCACATCGATATTTCTCTCTGTCTCTCCTGCTCTCTCCCACTCTCTCTATAAATCAATGGAAAAATATCCTCGGCTGAGGATTTTAAAAAAAAATTGAACATTTTATTTTTAAATATTTTTTATTGATCTCAGAGAGGAAGGAAGAGGGAGAGAGATAGAAACATCCATGATGAGAGAGAATCATGGATGGGCTGCCTCCTGCACGCCCCCCACTGGGGATCGAGCCCACAACCCGGGCCTGTGCCCTGACCGGGGATCGAGCTGTGACCTTCTGGTTCAGAGGTTGACGTTCAGCCACGGAGCCACACTGGCTGGGCCCTCCTGCTTTTCTTCATAAAACCTTTAACATGAGGAACCAAGATGACGGCATAGGTAAAAACCGGAGATTGCTGCCTCACACAACCACTTCAAAAATACAACTAAAAAATGGAACGGACATCACCCAGAACCACAGGAAGGCTGGCTGAGTGGAAATTCCACAACTAGAAGGAAAGAGAAAAGCATACCGAGACTCAGAGGAGGCGCAGTGCGGAAGTGAAATACTGGCTGGCGGCTGAGGGCGCGGGTGTCTGTTTCAATCGGGAGGGGGGCTCTGGGTC
>NW_006283774.1:477986-478854 GCF_000327345.1 Myotis davidii
GATGATTTCTCAACAGAAACTCTGCAGGCCAGAAGGGAGTGGCAAGAGATATTCAAAGTGATGAATGCCAAGAACCTACAACCAAGATTACTTAACCAGCAAAGCTATCATTCAGAATTGAAGGGCAGATAAAGAGCTTCACAGATAAGGAAAAGCTAAAGGAATTCATCACCACCAAACCGGTATTATATGAAATGCTGAAAGGTATCCTTTAAGAAGAGGAAGAAGAAGAAAAAGGTAAAGATACAAATTATGAACAACAAATATGCATCTATCAACAAGTGAATCTAAGAATCAAGTGAATGAATAATCTGATGAACAGAATGAACTGTTGATTATAATAGAATCAGGGACATAGAAAGGGAATGGACTGACTATTCTTGGGGGGGAAAGGGGGGTGGGAGATGCGGGAAGAGACTGGACAAAAATCGTGCACCTATGGATGAGGACAGTGCGTGGGGAGTGAGGGTGGAGGGTGGGGTGGGAACTGGGTGGAGGGGAGCTATGGGGGGAAAAAAAGAGGAACAAATGTAATAATCTGAACAATAAAGATTTAATTTAAAAAAAACAACCTTTAACACACCCCACCCAGGAGGGTGGTCACGTGGCCCTCGATGTGCGAGGAGTAGGGCACGCCACCCGCTGTGTCTTCTGAAACGTGGCTCTGGGCAGAGATGATGGGCGTGAAGGGCGCAGGTGACGGGCATGAAGGGCGCACAGACGTCCCCGTGGGGAGATGATGGAGATGACGTGGCAGAAGGACAAATGAGGAAGCCCTCCAGGCCACGGCCCTGCCCGGAGCAGTCGGGCCATGGAAGCCAGTGGCCCTCAGGGTGAGGTCACGGGAGGCTGCAGACCCCCCCCCCCC
>NW_006283774.1:479063-479312 GCF_000327345.1 Myotis davidii
GCTCTCCCCCCGCCCCCGCCACTGGGGTGCAGGGAACCCCTACGTGGGGGTGCAGAGGGAGCAGGCCCTGCATGAATGACAGCTGCCTGTCACCCTGGGCGCCGGGCTTGGTGGCTGACCTCTCTCATCGGGGCCTCGAGGGGCCGAGGGTCAGGGCGCCCCCCACCTCCCTCCCCCGCTCGCTGGGAGGGGCTGCCCTGCGCTGGGCCGCTGGGAGGGGGACACTGTTGGGCGGTGGCCCGTGGGCAC
>NW_006283774.1:479606-479929 GCF_000327345.1 Myotis davidii
GGGAGCCCGTGGGACAGCACAGAGCGGGGCGCCTCCCGCTGTCCCGGCCCTGGACACACGGGGCCCGCGGCCCTGGCTGTGCCTGGGGACTGTGCTGAGTCAGGCTGGGTGCTGGGCCCAGGGAAGGGCCCCCGGCCTCTCACCCCGAACCCCAGAGTAGCCTTGGGGCCGAGGGTGGAGGGAGGCGGTCCCCTGCGGCTGCGGTGCCCGGGGCCTGGGCGTGTGTTTGGATGAGGCTGTTGGAGCCCAGTGGGCAGCGCGCGGGGTCGCTGTGTCCAGGGACCCACCGCCGAGGCCCAGGTCAGGCTGGGGTGTCTCTGGGG
>NW_006283774.1:480177-480510 GCF_000327345.1 Myotis davidii
GGGGCCCGGCCCGGGTTCCCGCGCGCCCGTCTGTCTGGGACGCTAGGCCTGCGTCGTCTGAGCCCGGGAGGCTCTGGTGAACTCAGAGGTGCTTCCCGCCAGCTCTGGTGTTTCAGAGGGGAAGTGGGCTGGGCCCGTTTCCTGTTATCACCGGGCACAGTGACGGGCACATGTCACAACCAGAGCCTGCATCCCCCTCGGTCGGCCCACCCTGGGGTCTGGGCCGGGGTTTCAGAGACAAAGGCTCCTCCGCTGCTTCCCGGCGGCTGGGCCGGTGAGTCCGCGCGCTGGGGAGGGCTGGGGAGGGCGGCAGGGGCATCTGACAGCCCAGGG
>NW_006283774.1:481096-481408 GCF_000327345.1 Myotis davidii
GGGCGGCCTGGGGCAGCGGTGGGGAGGCCGCATGTCCCCTCCCTGGGCTGAATCAGGGCCATCCCATGGGGTCTGTCACTCTATAGCCAAGACCCGCCTCTGTGGGACCCCAGAGGTGAGCAGGGACTCGGGGTGACCTTAGGGAAGAGTGGGTACCAGCTGTGTGCGTCCAGGAGGCAGCGTGCTCTTGGGCGTGGGGGACGCAGGGCTCCCCCTGCCGGCCTTGTCCTCCCACTTAGCATCCAGCTGGAGAGGCAGGGGTGTGTGTGGGGGGCCGGCCGTGGACACTGGGGCGGTGGGGACGCCAAGAGG
>NW_006283774.1:481831-484875 GCF_000327345.1 Myotis davidii
GCGCTGCCCCCGGCCGCTCAGCTGGGCCTTCTGCTGGGAGGCGGGTTCCCTCGGGGGGTCCCTTTCTGCTCCCCCACGTGTCCAGCCTGGCCATCGGGGCCTGACCATCAGGGTTGTGGCCCTGGTCTGGGCATCAGCGCCCGGCTCTGCCCAGGACCCGCCTCGCCCACCAGCCTGCCCTCAGGGCGGTGCTGGGAGGGGAGGCAGTGTTCAGTTGGGCCCCACTTCCTCTGGCTTTTGTGGAAGTGCAATCTGGGTCCCCCCCTTCCTGTCTGCGGTGGGGAGAGGCCGGCAGTGGGCTGGGCCAGGGCTAACCCCACAGTGCGAGGGGAGCAGCAGGCTCCCCTCCCCCAGCCCCTTCCCCAGCAGCGCAGCCTTTCTGAGAGAGAAACTCGGGGGGGCCAGGCCAGTGGCACCCCATGCTTTGGGGTCCAGAATGTCTGGATGGTTCCCAGGTGGGCAGCTCTTCCCCTGGGGGCCCAGACCATGCGGCCTCTCCCCTCCCCTCCCCCCAGAGCCGCTGGGTCTCCTCGGGGGCTGCATCTCTCGCTGGGCTGTGGGCCCCGGGCCTCAGGTCATCGTCTCCTTAGTGGGCAGAGCCCGGCCGGTGGGCCTCGCCACGGCCCCCAGGGTGGCCCAGGCCCCGGCCTGCAGCCAACAGGCGTCTGACCTGAGACCCGGGGACAGGGCAGGGGCAGGGTGAGCAAGGCCCTGTGGCCTCCAGGCCCTGTGGCCTCCAGGATCTGCGGCCTCCAGGCCCTGTGGCCTCCAGGCCCTGTGACCTCCAGGCCCTGTGACCTCCAGGCCCTGGGGGACGTCACGCACTTGGCGATGGTGTTTCTGGATTCTTCTTTGCCTCGGCCCTCACCTCGCGTGCATTCGGTCTGACCTAGACTGTCTGGTCGGTGCATCCTGTGGCTTCAGGTGGCGGAAATGCCTTTCGGAGGCAGGGCCGGGGGCCCTCGGGAGTGTGGGCAGCGGCATCGGGCTCAGAGCCAGGGCTCGGCCTGCCGGCTGCCTCGTGGCTCCGAGCCCTGGGGGCCTGAGCGGCACAGGACACAGCAGCTCCTGGCTTGGGCTCATCTACACCCTCAGGGTGGAGCCCGTCGGGGCACCTGTGGTCCGGACGGGAGCCGGGGAGGGCAGAGGGCTGCTGGGTGCCCTCCGGGGCCTGGTTCCTTTCACAGGAGCATGCGGGGACGTTCTTTCAGGCGACAGGTGCTGTGCATCTTGGGAAACTGTGGCCACACTGTGACGGTTCACGCTGCCATCGGCACAGGGGAGGGCGCCACTTCCTCATGCTCTTGCCAACACCAAAAACTAAAGTCCTTTTTGCCAACCCGAGAGCCAAAAAGGAGTACGCTGGAGCTTCTGAATTTATCTGTAGGGGCTACGTTTGTTTCTTCTGTGAATTATCTGCTCATTGGCTTCGACCCTTGTTGTTGTTGATTTGTGGGAGCGCTTTCTATATGAAGGACACGCTGTAGCATCCACAGGATAAAGGCAGTACGTGCCTCGTAGTAACTGCTCAGTCACCACTGTCTCATGCCTTCGCGTGTGATTTAATCGATTTCCCTAAAGCGATTTCAACCTACTTGTTCTGCAGGTCATTTTAAACCGAGTGGTCTTCGGAGCAGGATGGACGGGGTGATGCGCCCTGGGGCGCTGCTGTAGAGCCTGCCTGACACCGGACCGGCAAACATGCCAGGTGAGAGCATTTGGGAGGGAGCCGTGCGAGTGTCTCCCAGGGCACACCTCTCAGACGGTGACCGGACGTCAGGGAAGGAGCGGCCCTGGCCGGTCGCTCAGTTGGCCGGAACGTCGTCCTGTGCACTAAAAGGTTGCAGGTTCAATCCCCGTCAGGGCACATACCCTGGTGGCATGTTCGGTCCCCAGTCTGGCTGCTTACGGGAGGCAGCCAATCGACGTGCCCCTCTCACATCGATGTGCCTCTTTCCGTCTCTCCCCCTTCCTCTCTCTCTCTACAAATCAATGAAAGCTTGTCCTCGGGTAAGGACGAAAAAACTGAGCCTGCAGCCCGGCTGGTGTGGCTCAGTGGTTGAGCGTCGGTCGACCTATGAACCAGGTCACGGTTGGATTCCAGGTCGGGGCACAGGCCCGGGTTGCAGGCTCGATCCGCAGTCGGGGGCGGGCAGGAGGCAGCTGATCCATAATTCTCTCATCATTGCTGTTTCTCCCTCTCCCTTCTTCCCTGAAATAAATGTATATTTTGCAATGAGCACGCCAAGGAGAGGCACAGGAACTCGGAAACGGCAAAGCCACAGGCTCTCCCTCAGGTGTTCGGAGAGCCCGGCTTGTCCTGGGACGCACGTGAGCAGGAGGCCCGGGGCGGAGGGACAGCGGGCTTCAGGGTGCGTCCTGCTTCTGGTGACGGACCAGGGCCGAGTCAGAGCTGTGGCGATGCCCACGGAGCCCCACCCAGGGGACACTTTCCCAGGAGGTGCCTGTGGGGCGGGCAGGCTCTCCTTGGCACTCCCGGGGCCGGTCCCCAGGTCGGCACAGAGACGGGACTGGGCACGGGCGATGAAGAGCAGGGGCCGCGTGCCCGGCCCGCCTGGCAAGGACTTAACCACACCAGGGCCCAGTGGCCACGCCACGGGTGGGCAGGGGGAGAGGGAGGGGTCAGGAGGCTCCCAGAGGCGGGAGCTGGGCCTGCGTCTGGGACTTTTTGTTTTATTGATCTCAGAGAAGAAGGGAGAGGGAGAGAATCGTGGGTCAGCTGCCTCCTGCACGGCCCCCACTGGGATCGAGCCCGCAGCCTGGGCACGTGCCCTGCCCAGGAATCGAACCCGGGAGCCTTCCGTCGCAGGCCGACCCTCTCCCCTGACTAGGGCCGAATCTTATCATTTCTCAGCGTCTCCGGAAGTCTCCTCCACCCACTCACGCCGTCTCTTCCCACAGGAAACCTCACGGCCGCGGCCGGCTGCAGGCTCGGCTGCAACGTGTCCTTCGAGGGGAGCCGGGCGCTCGCCGTGGGCGTGTACAGCACCGTGTGCGCGCTGGGGCTGCCGGCCAACTGCCTG
>NW_006283774.1:485682-486460 GCF_000327345.1 Myotis davidii
GAGTCTGCCACCGGCGTCCGTGGCACTGCCTGACAGCCCTCTGGCAGACGTGCCACCGATTTCCTGTTCCTGGAGCCACATGCTTCCCCTCGGGTCCCAGTCCCGGCTTTCCCACCGGGCCGAGGGCGGTGGCTGTGCCAGGCGCAGGAGCCAGGCAGCCCAGGCAGGAGGCCCCTCCATCCACAGCTCCTTTGGCTGTGAGCTGGCACATGCCGGGCACCGTGGAGGTGCTGAGTCAGCATCCAGTGAAGACTTAAAAAAAACACTATATATATATAAAATCTTCAGAGAGGAAGGGAGAGGGAGAGAGATAGAAACATCAATGATGAGAGAGAATCATGGATCTGCTGCCTCCTGCACGCCCCCCACTGGGGATCGAGTCCACAACCCGGGCCTGTGCCCTGACCGGGACTCGAACCTGGGACCTCCTCGTTCATAGGTCGGTGCTCACCCACTGAGCCACGCGGCCAGGCCAGTGAAGACTTCATTTCTTGGCTTTCCGGTGGGCGTGGCCTGGACGACGGGCAGTTCATGGTGGGCCATGCACAGGGAGCTCGCCTAGGCAGAGCCTGGTGACCGTGGGGCACCCAGGCCTGTGGGGGCAGGAGCCCAGCCCCGAGGGCCCTTGTGGGTGGCTGGTCTGCGCTGGAGGCTCCGAGCCCTCGGGGAGCCGGGGGGCCACGAGCAAGTCCTGCACAGGAAGCCCCAGGCCCTGTCACCCCGCGATGCTGGGGCTCCCAGGCGGAGGGAATCCCTTCACGCCAGGCCTCCCGGACTC
>NW_006283774.1:486590-487078 GCF_000327345.1 Myotis davidii
GTTTCGGGGTTCCTTTCCCAGGAGGCCGTGCGGGCCGTGTGCTCAGCTACAGTCTCGTGTCTGGAAGGCAGTGCTGGCTGTCTGCCTTCACTGGGAGAGGCCCTGAGAAGGCACATTTAGAAAATACATGAACATGGGATGAGCGCCTGTCAGTCTCAGCTTCCCCTTTACATGAAATAATGTCCTTTTCCCTTTTTGAGTAAAATCCCCTCGGGGGCTCCCCGGAGGCCAGGCCCGGGAGGGGCGAGCACGTGGGCTCCCTCAGGGGTGGGCTGGGGCCTCTGGGACAGTCTGGGGGAGAGTGAAGACAGGGCGGGGCCCCGTGACGCCCCCCGCATGGAGTGTCTGGGTTTCCGGGGCTGCTCAATCTGCACCACAAACCGAGTGGCTTAAAGCGGCTTGTTCGCTCAGAGTCTGGGCAGGAAGCCGGGGTCGGGGCGTCTGGGCTGGTTCCGTCTGGAGGCTCAGGGGTGCCTGGGCCAGATCCC
>NW_006283774.1:487121-489038 GCF_000327345.1 Myotis davidii
CTGCAGGCCTCCTGGCCTCATCTCTCCCCGCTCTCCCTCCTCCTCTGTGCCCCTGTCTCTTCTATTATTTTATTTTATTTGTATATTTTTATTGATGTCAGAGAGGAAGGGAGAGGGAGAGATAGAAACATCAATGATGAGAGAGAATCACTGATCAGCTGCCCCCTGCACGCCCCCCACTAGGGATCGAACCCAGGGCGTGTGCCTTGACCGGAATCGAACCCGGGACCCTTCAGTCCACAGGCTGGTGCTCTATCCACTGAGCGACACTGGCTAGGGCCACCTCCTCTATTTATTTAAATTAAGTTTCCTGGGGTGATTTGTGAGTTTCAAAGGTACCGTTCTCGAAGATGTCACCTGTGTGTCTGAGGTGTGTGCCACCCGCCCCCACGCGTAGCCATGGCCTCATCCACCATGACTGGGTTGTGGTCGGAGCCACAGCCTGTGACCTTTCGGCTGGCTCTCATTGCTGTGGAAACTCGGCAGCCTCCCTCGTGGCATCTCCCTCCTCCCTCCCTCTCACTCCTTCACTCCCAGCTCCCCCAGTTCATTCCCTCCCTCCACTCCCCTCTGCCCCCGCCCTGTGGTGACCGGCTAGGGAGGAGGCCGCACCGTGAGCTGTGAGGTCCTTGCGGGGAGCCCTGAGAGCTGCCAGGTGTCCCCCCACGGGGCACGCCACCTACGCTCCTGACTCTGCCCACAGGTGTGTCCCGGGGGCTCCTGCGGGACGGGACACCTGCGATTTATTCGCTGCCGGACGCCCATCTCCCCGGCACGACCTGCTCCTGAGCAGGCCCTCGCTGTTCCTCCCCGAATCACGTGTGGAGCCCTAGGCCAGCCGAGGCCACGGCCGCCAGGCTCCTGCCACGCCTGCAGCACTCACACACGCCACGGGTTTCATAAGCCGTCGGCCAGCCTGGGACCTTCATCAGATCGCTCCAGCTTCCCACCCAAGGACATCAGCACGCCTGGGGCAGGACGGCCCCTGCCAGGCTCCCCCCCCATTCCACTATGGTGGCTGGGCCCACAGGCCGCACACCTGAGGGACCCCTCGGGGAGAGGTGGCCCTGCCCACGGAGGTGGGCCCAGAGGGTTTGGCTGGGAATTCTGGGCTCCCATCCTCTGGGTCAGGCTCCAAGTGGGGATGGCCCATGGGAGGGTCACTCCAGGGAAGGGCCACAGGGTCTGCCTCTGCTGGACCCCGGGGTGCTGGCCACACTGGTGGGTAGATGGCTGTGGGCTGGGTGTGCGGACGCTGTGGGGGTGCTCCGTCCCCCCAGGGAGGCGGCTGGCTGCCTGGTGTTACTCCCTGTGACCGGCTATCTCACCCTCCGTGCCTCAGGTACTCTGTCTGTAATTTAAAATAAAATGTTTTTATAGCCCTGGCTGGTTCGGATCAGTGGACAGAGCACTGGCCTGCAGACTGCGGGGGTCCCAGCTTCGATTCCGGCCAAGGGCAGGACCTAGGTGCGGGCTTGATCCCCGGCCCTGATCGGGGTGCATGCAGGAGGCAACCAATCAATGTCTCTCTTATCACTGATGTTTCTCTCTCTCTCTCCCTCTTCCTTCCTCTCTGAAATCAACGCAAATGTATTTTTAAGAAGCCTTAAAAAATATGTGTTTATTGATTTTAGACAGGGAGAGGGAGAGGGATACAGAGCGAGCCCACAACCCACGCATGTGCCCTGCCGGGCATGGAACTGGTGAGCCCGGGCTCGGTCCGCGCCCCTGAGCCGCGCGCCCAGCCTGTGGTTTGGGACCGGCCACGGCACCTGCAATGCTTAGGCCGCGGACACAGGACGCGCATTGAGTCGGCCGGTTCGGCCTCCCAAGGCCAGTTCGTCCCTGGATCCGCACCCCAAGGCCGTGTGCGTGTCCCGGAGCCCCTAGAGGGCGCTGGCGGCGGGGAGCCCGGAG
>NW_006283774.1:490729-492387 GCF_000327345.1 Myotis davidii
CCTTCCATTATCCATCCGGCCGCCCTTCCACACACCCACCGAGTGACCACGCGGGAGTCGAGGTTCCCTCCTCACTTGCAGCCCTTGCAGAAGGAGTGGTGGCAGTGTTAGCGATGGGGCACTTGAATTTCCTCCCAGGGAAGCTCCGTTCTGCTGGAATAGGATGCGGACAGGGTGACACCTCCCCAGGAGCCGGGGCAGCGCAGCCTCCTATAACCCCGTGGGTGCCCCCTTGTCTCGGCTTTGCTTGCTTCGTACACGGATGCTAAGGACGTTTTGCAACGGCTTCCCTGCTCCACACTGCGGTGGGCCCAGCTCTCTCTGGTCTGGGAGGGCCGGAGCGAGCTTGCGGCCTGGGGGTCTGACGCTGGCGCTCTGCCCGCTTCCCAGCAGCCTCTCCGCAGCCTCTGCAGCGTCCCAGGCCGGTGGGGACCGACGGGTGGGGTGGGCTGCCCTGTCCCAGACCCGCTGGCAGGAGTGCTGTCTGCTGTGGCTCCTGGTGCCGCCCCACAGTCAGCCTGGGACGCGGCCCAGCTGTGACTCGGAAAAGTACTGGCAACTCGAGTCCACAGCTCCCAGGCCAGTTGAGCTCCGCACCTTCAAAAGCTCCTTGTCCCCAAAATAGGATTTCCAGGACGAGTCCCCAGGTGAGAGTGCTGGGGGCTGTGGGCGAGCAGAGCGGGCCCAGCCGCCTTTCCCTGGGGGGCCGTGTGCTGCACTCAGAACGCCGGCCCACCGGGCTCACTGTCCTCGCCAAACGAGCCTAGAAGAATACGAAGGTTACTGTCTCATGACTTCCTGCCTGCACCGCTCCCTGTGCAGGTGTTGCCATGGTTTATAATTACAGTTGAAATGCAGGATAAATAGTTCGCGATGACCGATGGAGGTTTAGCCTGGAAGGAGTGCAGGGACGTTGCCTCAGCTGGTGATTGGCGCCTGTTTCATTCCAGGTAACCAGGGCCTGGATGCCCTGGTGGCAGCAGCCGTGAGAATGTCAGCCCACAGCGGGTCGGTCTCACCTCGCCGGCGGCTGGCGCCCTGCTCCCCTCGGATGGAGGGCTCCGCAGTGGATCTGTGACAGAGGTCGAGTTGCCTTAAAAGTCTGAGGCCCGTGGGGTGCCTGGCAGTGGCTGAAGGTCACAGTGGTGGGTCAGGTCAGAGTCGGTCCTGTCCCCGCCCTCCTGCTCTGGGTCGGAGCTGCGTTCCCATCAGCCTCGCTGTGAGGTTGGTGTGGGGCTGGGTGCCCGCTGCAGGGGGGGTCGCTCCCCACATGAGCCCAGCCTTCCATCCTCCTCTCTGTCTGGCCAGCGCCTGGGCTGGAGGAGGCCTGAGGGCCGTGCACGCTGACAGGGCGAGTGCCCGTGGCCGACCTGAGATCATGGTAAGACCGAAGAGCTGTTCGTCCTGAACAGGGAGCCGGCTCTGCGGTCGGGCGGCCTGGCGCGTGGGCCGTGTCCCCGTGAGGAGGGTGACGGCTGGGCCAGGCCCAGGAAGGGACTGTCACACCTCCGCCCCGAACCCCCAGGGCCCCCTCAGGACACGCTGCAGACTTTGTCCCAGCACAAGTGCATGAGGAGTGTGACCCTCCCGGGCCCCTCTGGGCCTGGCCTGACCCCTTTACCTGCACGTGGGCTCGGCCGGGGTGACCCCACAGGCGG
>NW_006283774.1:492491-495180 GCF_000327345.1 Myotis davidii
CAGGCCCCAGCACTCGCCTGTGTCCTGACAGGCGCGGTGGGCGTGTGTCCTCAGGGCGCCGGTCAGCGGCCTGCTCGGGGGCCAGGTGAACAGTCGGGCCACCTCTTGTTCTTGCTTTTCGTCCCCATGTTCTGAGATTCACCACGTTGCCTGTGGTGGTGACCTCGACCCCCGTGACCTCTGGTGGGAAACAGGCTGCTGGCAGAGGCCGTGGGCTGGTGGGAAGGAGCAGTGGGGAGCACGGTGGGGGACCCTACGGGGAGGGCGGCGCGGAGACCTGGTGGGTGGGTGTGCACGGGCCTGGAAGGGCCCTCCCAGTCCTGGTGGATGCTCTGAGGAGTCCAGTGCTGGGCTGTGGTGCAGCCCCAGTGAGAGCCCGTGGCCCTGGGGGCGGGGAGGGGAGGGGAGAGCCTCACATGTGGGTCAGTATGACTGGACGTTGGGATAAACGTGCAGGGTCCGAAGTGATTGTGACCTTGCACCTGATACGACTGTGTGGTCAGCAAGAATGCAGATGAGCTCAGTTCCATAAACGAGAGAGAAAACGCAAGGGAGAACCCGGAAATAGGGGGTCCCGTCCGGGCCAGGGGCTTGTCCAGTACTTTCTGATCCTCTTCCCATTAGTCACAGGGAGGACCCAGCCCCTGCTTGGCTGGCACGCAGGCCGGGAGGAGGTGCTTCCTGGTGGAGAAGGGGGCTCGGCCCCTGTGACTGCTGGGGGACATTGGCGTCCTCTGGTGGGCCCTCGGCCGGAATGGGGACGAGGTAGGGAAACCGCTGGTTGCTGATGGAGCCTCCTGCTGTGGCCGGAGGTTGTGGGCCTCGGGGCTGTCCTCCCGGAGAGACCGCCTTCCTGCAGTGTCAGTGCCTCCTGCGCCGTGAGGGAAGCCGGCCTCTGCCGCTCCAGGCCCCGTGACACCCCCACTCCAGTCGGCAGGCAGAGGCCTGACTACTGAGAGCCAGAGGTGCAGAGCCTCGCGACAGGACCCCCGGAAACCTCGCCTTGGTCCTCCACCTGGTGTCTGGTAGTTCGACATAATCTTATGGTCTCAGCTACAGGGTGGGCAAAAGTAGGTTCACAGGTGTCCGTGTGGAAAATAATGCAGTAATTTGATCAATAATAACACCAGAATACACTTCTGTGCACTTAGCGGTTTTAGCAGTGACTTTCCCAGGTGGTGCGGGCGTGAACGCCAGGCTAGCTGCTAAGACCACACGTGACTCTGCCACCAGAGTGACTGGGATGGGCTTCCTGGTATGTGTTTTGGTGGTAAACTCGTGACATGCGCACCGCCTGTGCACTGGTGTGAGGGCAGGACGGACAGACGGTGGTGGTGGGCTGTGCTGATGCGTTCAGCCTGCTTGCTGTTCTGGGGGACTTCGTCTTGGGAATAGGCTATGGTCACTCAGGCCCATAGAGAGAGAGGAAGGGAGAGGGAGAGAGAAATACCGATGTGAGAGCAAAACCAAACATGGATGCTGCCTCCTGCACCCCTGGGGGGGACCGAGCCTGCGCTCCGGGTGTGTGGGTGTGTGCTCTGACCGGGAATGGAACTGGCGACCTTTTGGTGCACACATGACGCCCACACTGGCCAGGGCTGAGGTCACTCAGATTTTAAAATCCCCTGGGTGGCCACAGGTCTGATCTGATGGCATGTGTGTGCGTGTGCACGTGTGTGGTTCTGTGCACTTAGCAGGTGCATAGCTTGTGGACCCACCATGCAGACCTGTTCCGGCCACGCCCACCCATCTCCATCTGTTAGAATGTCACCGCCGTGGGGTCAGCGCACCCGTGTTCTTTGAGATTGGCAGTTCCCTGGGGTCCCTGGCCGCTCCCATTGCTGGGGGAAGGGGGTGCGAGCCTGTTCCGTGTTCAGCTCTGAGTGCCGCTGCTGTGAACATGCCTGTACGTGTTTGTCCGTGAACGTCGGTGTTCATGCCGGGGGAATGCCCACGGTCGCTTAAGCTTCACACGTTAAGTACCTGGGAGTGAGGTCTCAGGTGTTGAAATTCCGAGGACAGGGCCCTCCCTCTGCAGGGCTGCGGGGGGCGGGGGGGTATTTAAAAGGTTACATCCAGGAATTTGCAAACTTAGAAGATGCTAACCCTCATGGACAACTCGAATGAGTTATTTGAAGGAAAGACGTTGAGCTACTTGACAAAGTTGGGAAGAGAAAACCTAACGGCATGGGTTCCTTTTCTAGAAAGGGGAGCCCTGGTGGGAGGCGCCCACCCACGGTGCTCGGCTTTGTGACCCCCGCATGTCAGCTGAGAGCCCTGGTGGCAGGCGGCGGCCCGGCAGCCTGTGCCCCTGCTGACAGCCCAGATGGCCCCAGGGCCCTGGAGAGGGGCGGAGGGGGGAGGCCCGCTCACAGGAAGGTGACGAAGGTGAGGGTCCTCCAGGTCTCCGGCCTGCTCACGGGACTCTGAGGGCGCGCAGCAGTGCCTCCTGCCTGCGGGGTTCACTGCACCTCTTCTCGGGGCTGTTTGCGGGTTGGGGTGAGGCGCCCTGCCTGGCGCAGCCCAGGGGTTGTGCCTGCACCTGCAGCCCAGCTCCTTAGCGTGAGCCTCCATTTCTAGTCCGTTGCCTGTGCGGGTGGAGACGGCTGTGCGGGGTTAGAGGCTGTGGTTTGCGCGCACGCAGAGCTCCTAGTGGCTGTGCGTGACTTACACGCGCTTCGGCGCTTGG
>NW_006283774.1:495844-497203 GCF_000327345.1 Myotis davidii
CCCCGGCTGCCCCCTCCTGCCGGCGCTGGGCCTCACCGGCCCGACAGCCCCGAGGGTGTGGCCACCAGCGTCTGCCTTTCCTAGGTGAATTTTTAAAAATTGAGTTTTATATGTTTTGGGCAACATTTTGGCTTAAGATATATTTTGTAAACTTTTTTTTATCTCTAGACTTTCTCAGCTACTTTCTTAAAAGTATATTTTTTTTATAAACATCCTCTGCTGCTAATTAGAAGCGTCTGTAGCCTGAGCACCTGCAGTTGGTGTGTTTACTAAGGTTCCTTCCTAAGAGTCGCTCCCTCCCAGTCAGGGTCTCTGTAAACTCAGAGGAACCGCCATGTGCTGCCAGGCCCTGCGGGCGCCTCATCTGCTGAGGGAGCCAGCCCACCGGTAGCTTGTGGGAAGGAAGGGAGAATCTGTAGCGTTTAATGGATGGCTGTCTTACATAATAAAAGGCTGATAGGCAAGTCCACCGAATGGCAGAAGGCTGGTTGCTCTGACGCACACTGACCACCACAGGGCAGACGCTCAGTGCAGGAGCTGCCCACTAGTGATCAGTGCGCAGCCAGGAGCCCGGCTTGTGAGGGAGTCTCTCCTGCCTCTGAGGCAGCGCTAAGGACCCCTTGGGGGATGTCCCACTGCCAGCTTAGGCTTAGGCTCACTCCCTGCCGGTGGGCAGACGTCCCTGTGGGGTCCTGGACTGCGAGAGGGTGCAGGCCGATGCCCACTAGTTCAGTGCTCAGCCAGGAGCCCGGCTTGTGAGGGAGTCTCTCCTGCCTCTGAGGCAGCGCTAAGGACCCCTTGGGGGATGTCCCACTGCCAGCTTAGGCTTAGGCTCACTCCCTGCCGGTGGGCAGACGTCTCCGTGGGGTCCTGGACTGCGAGAGGGTGCAGGCCGGGCTGAGGGCCCCCCACCTCCAGTGCACGAATGTCACGCACCAGGCCTCTAGTTTATATAAGTCAGAATTATACAGTGTGTAGTCTTTTCAGATTGGCTTCTTTCATTTAGTTTTATGAATTTAAGGTTTCTCCATGTCTTTTCATAGCTTGATAGCTCATATTTTTTTTTAGTGCTGAATAATATTCCATTGTTTGCATATACCACAGTTTACCCATTCATCTGCTGAAGAATATCTTGGCTGCTTTCAAATTTCGGCAATTATGAGTAAAGTTGCTATAAATTCAAATGCAGGTTTTTCTGTAGACAGAAAGTATTCAACTTTTGGGGGTGGGGGGTAAGCAGTAATAAGGAGTATGATTGCTAGATTTTATGGTAAGACTATGTTTAGATATTTAAGAAACTGCCAAACTGCCTTCCAAAGTAGCTATACCATTTTGTATTAACACCAGCAATGAAAAATT
>NW_006283774.1:497840-502978 GCF_000327345.1 Myotis davidii
CTCATCTCCCCCCAATCACTGGCTCTGGCCCCCGCCCAGGCCTGAGACCTCTGGCCCAGGAATCATGGCTGGGCAGGGGACCCCCATCTCCCTCTGATCGTTTGCTCCACCCCCCGCCCAAGCCTGACGCCTCTGACCCAGGCTTCAGGCCTGGGCAAGGAGACCATCATATCCCCCAATACCCGGCTCCGCCCCCCACCCAGGCCTGATGCCTCTGGCCCAGGCATCAGACCTGGGCAGGGGAGCCCCCCGCCCAGGCCTGATGCCTCGGCCAGAGGAGTTGACCCTCATCACCCTCCAATCACCAATCACTGGATCGGCCCCTTGACCAGGCCTGAGGTCTCCGGCAGAGGTATCAGGCCTAGGCAGGGGACCCCCAGCTCCCCGAGATCTCCCGCTCTGCCCCTGCCCAGGCCTAACACCTCTGGCCAAGGCTTTAGGCCTGGGCAGGGGACCCCCAGCTCCCCGCGGTTGCAGGCTCTGCCCCTGCCCAGGCCTAACGTCTCTGGCCTAGGCGTCCGGCCCGGGCAGCGGGGACCTGCAGTGGCAGTGGGGGACGCTGCGATTGCGCGGGCTCCGCCCCTGGGCAGCAGGGACCTGCAGCTGCAGTGGCCCCGCGATCGTGGGCTTTGCTTTAGGCCCAGGCAAGGGACCCCTAGCTCCCGGGACTGCCAGCTTCGACTGTGCCCAGCTCCCATCGCTGGCTCCACCCCTACTTCCTGCTATCACTGGCCTGGGCAGCAAAGGCACCGTATTCTCTGATCACAGCTCTTAGCTCCCCCCTGGGTTTCCGGTCACTGTCAGTGGCAGGGGGCTTCTTCCTGCTTTCCCTTTCGCCTCCCTGCATTGTGCCTACATATGCAAATTAACCGCCATCTTAGTTGGCAGTTAATTTGCATATCACCCTGATCAGCCAATGAAAAGGGTAGCGGTTGTACGCCAATTACCATGTTTCTCTTTTATTAGATAGGATGTTCTTGGGGGCAAAGGTCAGATTGCTGTCTGGCCCTCGTGAATCTTCAGACACCTAAGGGGTCTCTGGTGCCCCCTGAGGACCCAGCACCGGCCACAGCACTAAGGCCTATGCACACGCTTGCTGTTGGTGGGCTGGGGCCTGCCTGCGCCCGCTGTGGGAACTGCTGGGACCCATGTCAAGGGTTAAAGAAATGTGGACTCGGTCATGATGGAGTTGGCGGGGGGTTGGCCGGGGTGCCTGCCTGGGGCCCTGGTGGACACCGCTTGCACCACCTCGTCTTTCTCTCAGCTCACAAGGGCGCTGCCCTCCCCACATGGTTCCTCTCCTTGTCCTTCACCAAAAGGTTGTTTTAATTCTGGGGACGTGATGATTCATGTCAGTGCTGTCACCTCCCTTGATCAAAGATTACTCAGCGAAGTGGGAGGTGCAGTGTCCACGACCTCCTGAGGGTCTGTCTGCTGGCTCAGCGGTGCCTGGTGGGTGGGGAGGAATTTCACTGGATGTCCAGGGGCAGCGGGACCGCCTGGGCCAAGGACGAGGGCACCCCTGGAGCCGGCCCGGGAGGATCCCGTCACGCTGGGCAGAGGGGCCTGGCGGGGCCGGCAGGTGGTGTGACCCTGAGCAGCCCGTGGCTCCCTTCTGGCTTTGAAGTCCTCTCTCACGGTGGACAGTGGTTCCCGGTGTGTGTGTCCTAGAAGCAATAAACCGGCCTTTTGTGTCCACGGCATTTCTGTCTTTTCAGTATGTTCCATTGAGAAGTAGCTGTGGGGCCCACCTTGCCAGCCTTCGGAGTATAAACACCAGAGTGGGCAGGGAGGCGGCAGGCTCTGGCTTCGGGCTTGGGCTCTGGGGTCCCGATTTGTGGGTTCAGGTTTGGACAATGGGGAGGTGGCTCATGGCAGGGACAGGGAGACGCGATGGGAATGGGTGAAGTGCGGCATCCAGCCTGAATCTGGGGGGGCAGCCGCAGTGGGCTGGGAGCCCCCAGGCATGAGCAGCAGCGTGGTAGAAAGCAGGTCCAAACGCCACCTCCTTCTGGCTGAAAGTGACGGCGGACACACAGTTCCCAGGCCCCAGACACAGCCTATGCGGCACCCCATGGTCCCTGCCACGCCCCCACCTGGGTCCCACACCTGGGAAAGGGGCCTCAGACTCCAGGGGTGGGGCGGGGCTGCTGGCTGCCCGTACAGAGTGGTGAGTCAGTCAGAATACGGCTTATCCAGGCAGTTTTATTGAGTACAATTTTATAAACTTCAGTGCTGACTGCTGCTCTGTGAGAGGGGTTTCCTCAGCTGGTAGCAGGGAAAGCCCGTCCTTTGGATGCGGGGGATGCTGTGGGGACACGGGTGCCCCGGGCAGCGGCACAAGCCGCCGGGTCTGGGTTCCTCAGAGGCCCCCAGGGGCCAGCCGCACTTCCTCGGGCAGAGGCCCTGGGTGCCACCTCGTTCATGGGGTCGCTGGTGCCCCTTGGTGAGCACTGGCTCTGCCGAAGGAGCCTCCATCTAACCTGGTCCGAGGGCGCAGGACGGGTCTACCCAGCGGACTCCCGGCAACTGGCCGGGGACTTGGAGAACCCCACGAAACAGCTCTGGGCTCCACCACCCCCAACCAGTGAGGCCGCACAGCACGCCCCTCGCAGCCGTCCCTGGAAGCCATGTCCCTCTCAGTCCTGCAGACCAGACGCCTTGGGAGGGAGGCACCCACAGGAGGGGCTCCCACAGGAGGAGCACCCACAGGAGGGCGAGCGCTCAGGGCCGGGGTTGTTTCCCAGTCACTCTGGCTTCCGCACCCAAAGTAACTCAGACCTTCTGTCTCAGTCCGATGGGGCATTGGGAGGAGGAGGAATGTGGTTTCAAGAGGAGGGGCCGGCCCTGGCGATGTGCCTCAGTGGGTAGAGCATCAGCCTGCGGACTGCAGGGTCCCGGGTTGCAGGCTTGATCCCCAGTAGGGGGCGTGCAGGAGGCAGCCAGTCCATGATTCTCATCATTGATGTTTCTATCTTGCTCTCCCTCTCCGAAATCAATAAAAAAATATATTTATAAAAACACACAAAATAACATTAGTCCCAACTGCAGGCCCTTCCTACCATTTGTGCCCAGATCTGAGGCCTGGCTTTTCCTCTCTGCTCCTCCCTAAGCAGTGGCCGAGGCCAGAGATGTCCTCCATTACCTGCAGGACAGCAAACCTGAAAATACTCTCACAGCTGAGAAGGGGCTGGAAAAGGAAAGAAACACCCACCAAACAGGAGGGACACGCAGGGAATGTCATCGCCTTCCAAGGACATAACTGGAACCAACGAAGTTTGTGAAATGACTGCACGTCTCTGCTATCACATGGTCCTCAAGGAAAACCACGCTGTGTGGAAAGGGCTTAGGGATGCGTGAAGGACAGGCTCCCTATGAACGCTGGCACCCCTTGCACGCATTAACGCTGTGGCACCCACCCACACAGTGAACAGGCACTTTCCCGCTACAGGCCTGAGGTCCGGGGTGCGCTAGCGGGAGGCGGGCGGTGTAGAGGTGCGTGTGCGCCGTGTCTGCGTCACCTGCTGATTCTCTCGCAAACGTTGGCTGCATCAGTCAGCTGGAGTCCAGCCGGCTCAGCTCGGTGGTTGAGCACAGACCTGTGGCCCGGGGGGTCGGTTCCATTCCGGGTCAGGGCACGTGATCGGGTTGCGGGCTTGGTCCCAGGTGTGCGGTAATGATTCTCATCTCTCTCCCCCTCCCTTCCCCTCTGAAATCAATAAAAATATATTCAAACAAACAAAAACGGTGTGCGAGCTGAGCTGCCTGGGAGTGCGGACCTGGTCGGAGGCCCATCCCTAGAACCAGCGAGGCCGTTTCTCTCTGGCCTCTCACTTCTGTGTTTGGGAAGAGATGGGGGGGAAGAGGAAGGCAGGAGGGTCAGAGGCAGCCACAGAACGCAAACCCAAACACAGTGGTCAGGTCGGGAGATGGGGTGGGGACCAGCACGGCCTGGGGGGGGCTCCGGCGCCCCCTCAAAACAGACTGGAGTGGGGCTTCTCGGGGGCTTTTGCAATAAGCTCACTGGCGCTTCCCCACATGCCCTGAGCTGGTAGGTGGCAGTGGGGCTGGAGGTCAGACATGGCCAGAGCTGGGAGGAGTGGGCAGGGAGGCGGCTTCCCTCTTCCCTGGCTCCAGAGGACGGGCAGGTGGCCACCAGGCAGGGGACAGCGGCCAGAAAACAGCAGACCCCTCCCTAGCCAGGCTTCGCTTCCCGCGTACTTGAGAAATACCTCGAAGGGGTGGTGACGGCGCCTGTCACCCAGGGTCCGCCCGATGAGGTTGGTGGGAGCCACACTCTGGGGCAGAAGCGGCTCCGGGCGCGAGGTGCTGCGGGCCCTCCGGGTTCCCGGTGATGAGAGCCGCTCAGACTTGTCTGAGGCTCCCCGGCCTTCAAGCTTCCCCAGGCGCTGTGTCCCCTGGGTCCAGGCCACCAGCGAGGCGGGGGGAAAGCCCACACGGAGCCTGGGATCCTGGCTTCCCCATCCGACCGAGGAGGGTGAGAGCGGGCACTCACCCGCTGCGCACGGGCACTGCCCCGGCCCCCAGAGCTCTCGCACTGTTACAGAGACCCGGAATCCATCGAGCGATGCTCAGAGGTCGGAGTCACACTTTATTCCCCGCGGTGGGCTCAGAGGACACGAATTCAAATCCTAAGCAGAGCTACACGCGGAACTTCCCTTTTTATGAAAGGGCCAGCCCTAGGTGTGCTTCGTGGTTATCTCGCTGGTGGCCTTGGTAACTACCAGCTCCATCCAATTAAAAAATACACCGGGCCTGGCACTGAGAGTATGGGCGTAGCTAGTCTCTGGCCTGCAAGGTCAGACAGCTAGTTTACCTTCCTCATTATCCAAGCAGGCCAAAGCAGGCTGGAAAGCAAAGTTATTCTTTTTTTTTAGAATTAGAGGCCGTCTAAAGAATAGCAGAGAATTCCAAACAGTAGTTTTACAAAATAGGGGTGAGCCTTCTCAGCAGCTGTCTTCGGAGGCCTGGTGGTGGAGACCTCACCTGCTTCCGCTGTGAGGTCACGCGGAGACCCGCTTAGAGTGGGAGTCGGCCAGGCGACGTGTGTGCGGGTGTGGCCAGCCCCCGCAGACCGGAGGACGCTCAGGAGACACACGCACAGCGGAGCTGGGCGG
>NW_006283774.1:503481-507555 GCF_000327345.1 Myotis davidii
GCCAGGCGGGAGGAGCGCCCGCTGCCTCTGAGCCCACCGGGTCCCCAGCCCTCCTGCAGCTGCCACCCAGGGAGAGGGGCACCGATGGGCACCGATGGGCGCCGATGGGCACCGGTGGGCCAGCCGTGCCCTCTGCCCGCGCCCCTCCCAGGCGGTGCAGGCGTTTCCATCAGCCCCACCCCGGGCTCCTGCAGTCAGACTCCCAGCGCAGCCATCAGGCCCCGCGAGGCCCAGATCCTCACCCGCCGGCCAGGCTCACCTCTCCCCACCCTGGACGTCCTTGGGCTCCTCCGGGCCCTGTCCTGTTTGCACGAAACACCCTCCCTCCCCCTGGTCCTTCTCAGCCGAGCTACTGGAAACATCAATTTAAAAAGTCACCAGATGAGATCATTCTCTGAACCCTGGACCGCAGCCTCCTGCCTCCTGCCCGCACCACAGCGGGCTCTGCAGTGTGTGAGCAATCACACTGCCCAGTCGGACTGCCCAGCCTGGACAGACACGGTGACCCTGCAGGAGGTGACCAGGCGCTGGCTCTCTCCTGCCTCGATGTCCACTGGGGCCAGCGTCCCGTGGTCCACTGGTCCCCTGTCCTTGCTCTCTTCACAGCCCAGGGCTGGCAGGAGTGTTGTCCTCACCTTGTGTGCGGGTGGGGAAGCTGAGGTCCAGGTCCAGGCCCGAGGCCCGAGGCCGGAGTGGGGTGTTGCCAGGGCTGGCGCCAGCTCTTCTGAAGCTCCCCCTGCCCCGTGTCAACCTGGGTGGGGAGTGAGGGCAGCACTGTGGTCCTCAGGGTGCAGCATGGCAGCCCCCAGGCACACAGCATTACCTGGTGCCCAGACTGTCCCGAGTCCTGACCCCAGACCTGTGAACATGGAAACTTACAGGTAAAAGGAACTTCACAGACGTGTTAAGACTCTTGAGATGGGCAGGTGGCCCTGGGGGATGGTTATGCCGTGGAGCCCAGTAAGCACAGGGTCCTTACCGAGGGAGGCGGGGGGAGGGGGAGGGGAGAGGAGAGGGGAGAGGGGCTAAAGGTGACGGAAGGAGACCTGACAGGTGGTGACACACAGTACAACATGCAGATGATGTGTTGTAAGACTGTACACCTGAAACACATACAATCTCATTAACCAATGTCACCCCAATCAGTGCAATAAAAATAAATTGTTTTAAAAGAGGGAGGCAGCCCTGGCTAGAGTGGCTAGAGCATCGGCCCGCAGGCTGAAAGGTCGCGGGTTAGATTCCCAGTCAAGGGCACCTACCTGGGTTCACACACCTGCGTTGCAGGTGCAGGAGGCAACCAATCAATGTCTCTCTCTCTCTCTCTCTCTCTCCTCCCTCCCTTCCACTCTCTCTAAAACAGCGGTTCTCAACCTGTGGGTCGCGACCCTTTTGGCGGTCGACCGACCCTTTCACAGGGGTCGCCTAAGACCACCCTGCATATCAGACATTTACATGACGATTCATAACAGTAGCAACATGACAGTTATGAAGTAGCAACGAAAATAATGTTATGGTTGGGTCACAGCATGAGGAACTATATTTAAAGGGCCAGAAGGTTGAGAACCACTGCTCTAAAAGATCAATGGAAAACAATATCCTGGGAGTTAGGAGGCTCAGAGACTGAGAGAGGATGGAAGATGGGAGCAGGGGTCGGGTCATGTGGGGCCCGGCCTGAGGGATGCCGGCAGCCTTGAGAGGCCGAAAAGGCAAAGCAATGGTCTTCCCTGAACCCCCAGAGGAACACAGCCACCTCCCCGCCCCGAACTGTGAAAGAATGAACGGACTATAACTCTGTGTCCATATACCACAGGACACTCATATACCTGGTGACCCCACTCAGGAGGTGCTCCGTGGGTGAGTCAAGACTCAGAGGAGGCGGCAGAGGGGTCCCCAACATTGGGTGCTCGGCCCTGGCAGAAGGAGGGAGTGAGGGCAGCCCAGGTTGCTGATAGGTGACCCCTGCTCCTCGGGTCAGTATCTGGCCAGACAGACGGGGCATGACATGGGTACCAGCCAAGGTTCAGGCCTCCACGTGGATGGGCAGGGCAGGCAGCTGTTCAAGGTGAACATGCTTCACCAGCTGGGAAGACTGGCCAGCGGGGCCGGTCCCCATTAAAGTGGGGGTGCAGGGGCCGTGAAGTGGGGTGCAGTGTGGTCAGGAGAAAGAGCCCTCCCAGGCCCCTCAGGATGGACACCTCGGCCTATCCCTGAGCCCCAGCCCTGCTGCATAGGGTGGGGGTAGCTGTGGAGGTCCAGATCCGCCCCCCATACACTGTGCCCCTCGGGGTGGGCAGGGCCAGGCCAGGGACAACGGCAAGAGCTATTTTTGCTTATGCTGCTGCGGCTGCTGCAAAGAAGCATCAATCATTGATGCTCTCGTGTCCCTGCTGCCTGGAGAGGCGGAGAGCCCAGTCCGGTGGGTGGGGGCTCTGCCCAGAGCCAGGCCTGCAGAGATGTGGCTGGAGCCCCAGCTCCTCGCCCCGCCTCCAACAGTGCCCTGCACCCCAGTCCCAGCACCCAGGTGCCCAGCCCTGGGAGGCTGCAGGCAAGCCTGTACCCCGACCCACGGGCCAAGGCCAGGGCTGGGTGTGGTCCGGGGCCCCAGGCTGGAGGCCCTGGGGGGAGGTGGGCCTGTTTGTCAGTGGGGAGAGCACTGCAGGACCCGCCCGGCCCCCACCCAGGGGGTCAGAAAGTTCAGAGGTAGAGAATGCTTCAGGTGAATTTGTTCAGGACTCTCCCTGTAATTTTCTATTATGCTCTCAGCTTTGTCCTTCTCTGTGCATCAGCTGCTTCCTCAGGCTGGTTCTCCTCATGGTGACAAAGTGATTGCAGCGAGTCCAGCCCTCACAACTACATTTCACACAATCTAGAACAGGGAGAGCACTTGTGTCCTGGAATTCCCAGTCAAAGTTCGAGATTCCCTCACTTTGCCCACCCCTGTGCCAATCTCTGCAGCTAAGTTTACATCTTTAGTTTTAAGCATCTCTAAGCCACTTGCACCCTCAAATGGAATTAGGGCCATGGTAAAGGGCAAGAGGGGCAGGGAGGGGTCCACAGGAGGAGGCAGGGCCTGTCCGCTGGCCTGGGGGCAATAGCCAACTTCTGGGCAGTCTCCCTCTGCACACTGTGGGGTGCACTGCCCGTGGAGCCAGGGGCTCCCAGGGGTAAAATGGGGCCCACATGGCCCTAGGGCAGCGGTTCTCAACCTGTGGGTCGCGACCCCTTTGGTGGTCGAACGACCCTCTCACAGGGGTCGCCTAAGACCATCCTTCATATCAGATATTTACATGATGATTCGTAACAGTAGCAACATGACAGTTATGAAGTAGCAACGAAAATAATGTTATGGTTGGGTCACAGCATGAGGAGCTGCATGTAGATGGCCAAAAGGTTGAGAACCCAGTAGTGGGTACTGGGGGTGAGCACAGCAGGTGATGTATGCCTCTGCTTCAGAGCAGGCAGGAGAGGAGAAGGGGCAGCCCTGGGGTGGGGGTCCCTGCCCCCCATCCTGAATCTGGGGCCCCAGGGACCACCCAACTGCACAGGGGCCAGCAGTGCGTGGCTCAGCCCCTTCCTCGGTGCTCAGGCCAAGCAGCCCCAGCCTCTCACCAGGCCCCCCCTCCCCCCGGAGCTGCTGGGCGTGCATCCTGCTTGACAATCAGGATGTGCCACTTGGTCACCTGGAGTGAGGCTGCTTCATTTGGGTGGGGGCCCAGGGTCCCCACAACTTCACCAAGGTCACATGCCAATGGGGACACAGAGCTGTGCCCCAAGGACTCCTAAGACTGCCCGTGTCCCCCGGCACCCACAGCCAGATGGATGGGCTGAGACCCCCTGACAGACCTGCACAGACGCCGGACTTGACTCACTGCGGGCAGAGGAAGGCGGGTCTGGGGGGGGGGGGGGGGGGGCAGGGTCTCTGGCCCAGGGCTGCTGCCCAGCCTGAGAGAAGACTCCAAGGCAGGAGGGGTGAGACCGTGGCCGTGTCCCCTCCTGAAGGACAGGGCTGTGCCCATCACGCCATGGGCTGGAGGCGCAGGAGGCTGCCAGGGCCTCTTCCCGGCAGGGAAGCCG
>NW_006283774.1:509450-510006 GCF_000327345.1 Myotis davidii
CGGGCCTCTCTCCCGCCTCCCATCGCTCACCTGCCTCTCCAGGTCGCCCCTCATCTTACACTGTGGCCCCTGTCCCTGCCCCTGCCCCTGTCCCTTCGCTCACTGTCCGCCTCTCTCCCTGCCGCGGTCCCCCTGCTGTGACCCTCTGGGAGGTGGCCTTGTCCCTAGAGATGCCGCGCGTGTGAGTGGGGCGTGAGGGCCGCGGGCCATCAGGCCTGCCGTCGAACACGTTTTGGGGCGAGCAAGATTTGGGGATGTTGGCCTCGGTCCAGGACTGCCCGGCTGGCGGGGCTGGGTCCCTGGGCGGGTGGTGGCTGTGGCAGGAATGGACCTGAAGTCTGGGGTTTGGTGAGGGACCCGAGGGGTCAGAGGTCAGGCCACAGTGCTAGGCGAGGGGAGGGGGGGTGTTGTGCCTCCGGCCTGGGGATGACCGCCAGGTGCTTTCCGTCCCCATCTGCTGGGCACTAGACCTGGCCCTGGCCCCCAGCGTCTTGCAGGGAGGGTGGGAAGGAGGAGTCCTCCGGCCGCGGGGGAGGGATGCGGGTCAGGGATGCGG
>NW_006283774.1:510316-512625 GCF_000327345.1 Myotis davidii
CCCCGCCCTCCTCCCCCAGGCCTGGCCCTGGCCCACATCTCTGGGATCCAGCACATCCCAGGGAGGGCAGAGGGGGCCTGGGACACGGGGCGTCGCTCTGCCTCCGCCCGGAGGCCACCCCAGGCTGCAGGCTCGAGGGTCCATCTCACCAGCCTCCTGCCTCTCGGAGGCCTGGGCCCCTCCCCATTCGAGGCCCTCATTCTCTGCTTGATTTTGGTGGTTCCCTGGCCTCCTGGCGTCCAGCTCGGCGTCCGCTCTCAGGGATGGAGGTCAGTGCCTCTCGTGGGCAGTGGTGGGAGACCTGCTGCATCAGAGCGGGGGTGGGGGTGGGGGCGGGGCCTGCATCCCTGATAAGGCCCCAGGGGGTTGGTCCAGGCCTTTTCCAGCTGAGACTCCTCCCTGTCAGGCTCGGAGGGACCACACGCCCTGGTCTCTCCACCCACCCAAGCCTGCCCCCTGCACCAGCTGTGCTGGGCGGGTCTGCACCCCTATCCAGTGTCTAGGGGGAGAGAGCCATGTCCCGTCCAGCCTGCGTGTAAAGGCTGCCCCCTGGTGGCTGTGCAGGGAACACACCCAGCCTCCCCCAACCAGACCAGGTCCAGCTCCCTCCCCACACCCCCAACCGCCCTCCTAGGTGACCCTTCCCTCTTCCAGAATGTCCCGTGCCACCTCCACCCCCACCCAGGACCCCGAGTCCTTCACCTGCAATGGCTCCAGTGGTCACATCCCTTCCTATCCTGGGGCCACGGGTTCCTTCAGAGGCACAGCAGGGTGTGGGCAACTGGGCTGGCGGGGAGCCCCTGACCTCCGGCCGGGGACCCTGACTTGGCCTGAGCCCCCACCGGAGAAGCTCCCACCAGGGCCAGGGAGGCCCAGGGCCAGTGCTGACCATGCGGGGGGCTGGGTGGCTCTGGGAATGCCAAGGCCTCCCCAGGGGCAGGGCAGTGCTGGGCCTCCCGTAGCCCCACCCTCTTGCATAGCCCAGGGCTGGAGGGGCTGGAGGGGCTGGAGGGGCTGGAGGAGGCGATCTCGCATCTGTGAACAGGAGTGACCACAGCTGCCACGTCCAAGGTCAGGCAGAGCTGGGCAGCCGGGCAGGCGGGCAGGCAGGCTTTGCGCCGTCCACACTAGCGCAGGGCTGTGTCCCCATTTTGCAGATGGGAACACTGAGTCTTGGAGCAGCGTGGAGACTCTCTGGCCTCTGCAGGGCCCAGAGCGGCCATGTCGCATGCTTTACGCAGTGACGAATGACCGGTGCCAGCTCGGCCCCACCCCACCGGGCAGGGGTGGGCATGGAGGAGGAGGCAGGCGAGGTCATTTTGGCCCAGGTGCCAACCCTCCCGACCCCTTCATGAGACGGACTCTCAAAGCCACTGCTGGGAATGTCTGTGCCCCTGACGGCGCCCCTGGGTCTGGGGCAGCTCGGCGCGCGCCCCAAGTCCTGGGAAAGGGGCTCCACAGGTCCAGTGCCCAGAGGCTCCGCCTCCCCTGGGCACTGAAGCAGCGTGTGCCCACCCCATCTGGGCCCATGGTGTGTGGACCTGCGGCAGGAAGCCCTTGTGGCCTTGTCTCGGTCCCAGCTCTTCTGTCCTGGACCAGCCAGGAGCCGCCTCTTCCAGGGAGGCCCCCTGACTGCTGGGCCCACCCGCTCTCCTGCAGGCTCTGACCCTCTCTGCCTCCTTCCAGGGCGGCCCTTTGTTGAAGGCCCCTGTGTTTTAGGTTCGGCCTGGGGGTGAGCCCTGGGCAGGTGGGGTGAGGCACTGGCCATCTGGGGGCCCTGCCACCCACTTCAGGGCTGAAAACCCAGACCTTCCAAGCTTGGTCCTCTGCCTGGGAGGAGGCAGACCCTGCACTCAGAGCTCATGCGAGGGGATCTGTCTGCCTTCCGAGGGCCGGGACGTGGAGGTCATGGGGCAGAGGTGAGTCAGGCAGCCTCAGGGGCAGGAGCAGTCAGGGAGGGCTCCCCGGAGGAAGCTGTCAGATGAGGATAGCGCACGTGCAGGAGGCCAGGAGAGTGTTGGCTGGGGGAGCAGCAAGTGGCCAACAGGGTGCGGGTTCAGGGGAGCGGGCGGGGGCCAGGCTGTCAGGAGGGAGGGCTCTTTTGAGGGCACCAGGACACTCCAAAGGGTTTCAGGGCAGGTCCTGAGGGGAGGGGGGAGGCTGGATGAGAAGATGGGGGGCGAGGGCTGAGAGGGGAGCTGGGGTGAGCCCAGAGCGGTCTGGGTGTGCACCCGGGGAGAACGGCTGACTCCCTGACCCCCACCCCCATCTCCACTCCAAGGCAGCTGCCACCTGTGGGGGGTCAGAGC
>NW_006283774.1:514520-514784 GCF_000327345.1 Myotis davidii
AGTGAGGGTTTGTGGGCGTCGGCTGTAAACAAGGAGCTCCCAGGTGAGAGCCTGCGGCCGTGGGAGGGGTGACCTCACCCTCCGGCAGGACTGGCTGCTGTCCTCTCCCCGGCAGTGAAGTTGTTTGTGGCTGTTAAGGATTTAGGGTGGAGGCGGCCAGGAGGGGCCTGGGTGGCACACCCCAGGGCCTCGGACCTGTCTGCCCACCGGGCTCCCTGTGCTGGGGCTGGAGCTTTCTCGGGGAGCCCTTGGAGGAGCCAGGGC
>NW_006283774.1:515927-517960 GCF_000327345.1 Myotis davidii
CCTGCCCCTGCCCCTTCCAGGTCCTGCATGGCACCTGCAGGTCTGTGGGGCCCAGCGGGGGGCAGAGCTGGGCTGTGCACCTCCCTGCTCCCCTGCCCTGCCCCCCTGCTGTTGGAGGGCTTCCCCCAAGTTGGACTATGTGACCTGGGGGGAGTCCTGAACTTGTTTGGCATCTGGGGCCCCTGGAATTTGTGGAGGGCGTTCAGGCAGCCGCCCGCAGGTCCTGCATGGCACCTGCAGGTCTGTGGGGCCCAGCGGGGGGCAGAGCTGGGCTGTGCACCTCCCTGCTCCCCTGCCCTGCCCCCCTGCTGTTGGAGGGCTTCCCCCAAGTTGGACTATGTGACCTGGGGGGAGTCCTGAACTTGTTTGGCATCTGGGGCCCCTGGAATTTGTGGAGGGCGTTCAGGCAGCCGCCCGCTTACCTAAAGGTGACAGGTGGGCCTGGGGCCGAGGGGTCAGCCACCGTCAGGGCCACACTGTGCTGGGCACCTGGGGGCTGGCCTCTCACCCCGAGAGAGAAGCAGGCTCTGCCCCTGGGCCCATCTGGGGTGGCCACGCCTTTGGCTGTTGGGCCCGTGGAGTTGGGGGCGGCCTCGGTCTCCCCAGTTACTGCAGGAGACGCGCGGAGCCCACCTGCTGCCCCTCTCAGTCCCCGAAACTCGGCTGCGCCCTCGGGCTGGGCAGGGCCCTGCTCGTTCCAGGAGATCTGCCCGCTCCTCCCCTTCTTCATGCATCACTCCCTGCTCCAGCACTTATTATGCACCTACTGTGTGCCTGGCTCTGGCGCTGGGTGAGCAAAGTGGGGGACCAGGGAGCTGGCAGTGGCCGGAAGGGATGGAGGTGGCCGGGTGGGTCTGTGAGTTGGGGGAGGAAGCAGTGTGAGAAGCTCAGGGCTGAGGGGTGAGCCCAGAAGGTTGGGGTGCAGGCACAGCAGGGCGGGCGGCCGTGTGGCTTGGGGGGCCCTGAGCCTCGCTGACCGCTGACCGGGAGGTAGCAGGGAGCTGTGAAGGGTGCTGTGGAAAGGGTGTCCTGTGACCCCTGATGGGGTGGCTGACCACAGGGGCTGGTGAGAGGGCTGGTGGGGAGGCGCGAGCCCCCCCAGATCTCAGGGACCCAGGCTGGTCCCGGCCCCCCTGGAGCCCGGGGGCACAGCAGGAGCCGGCCTCCGGGCCACAGTTATCTCGAGAGGCAGCGGGAGGGGTGGCCGCCTCGGGTCTGGAAGGGTCTGGAAGTCCTCGTGCAGCTCCAGCGCGAGGGGGGCTGTGTCCCAGGGGTGAGCCTACGGGGGGCGTGGGGGTCACTCCCACCTCTGCCCGGCATGGTGCACCGGCGCTTGAAGCAGGGTCCTAGGCCCAAACACACTTGTCCACCCTCTTCCCCCCTGCCCTCCCCCGCCCCCCCCAGACCTCTCAGGCCACCATCTGGGGGCCCGTGGCAGCTCTCCTCCCAGCAGGTCCAGGCCCCACCGTTGTCCCGGGAACATGCAAACGCTCCCACCACACCTGGCCCCACCTGGAGGCCTGTGCTGGGCCCGTGGCTGTTTGGATGCAAACTGGGGTTTTGTTTAAGCACCATTGGTCCACGGGCTCCCACTGGGCATGGTCCCTCCAGGTCCCCTCTCCGCTCCCACAGGCTGTGCTCTGCCCCCTCCAGCCACTTCCTGGCACGCCCCCCCCAAGATTCCAATTCCTGGGACTGCAGCTTTCGGGATGAAGGGGTGCCCCTCCATGCACCCCAAGTCCAGGGCCTCCTCCCTGGAGTGTTTAAGGCCTGTTTGAGGCCGCAGAGGGTTGGGCCGGGGCCCTGAGCCAGGAGGGGGGGAGGGGCACGTCACCTGCAGGTCCCCCTGTGAAGTGGGGCTCTGGTGCCCTTATAATCGTCGTCGTTATCTGAGGGGACTGCGGGCCGGGCCTCTCCCGTCTTTGGGCTGTGGGGTGGGGGGTGGGGGGCCCTGGCCCTGGCCAGGTCAGGCAGCTGATGGGACGCCCGCGCTGGGGGCAGGGGATGGGTGCCCCCAGGGCAGGACGGCAGCG
>NW_006283774.1:518479-518864 GCF_000327345.1 Myotis davidii
TGCCTGCCCAGGAGGGCGTCACGGCCTTGTTTTGTGTTTTGTGGTGACTCAGAGTCAGGCTGCAGAGGCTGCGCCGGGGAGGGAGGCGGGTTTCTGGGCTGTGAGCGCTCCCTGCCCACCCTCTGCTGGGCCCCTGGGCCCTGGCTGGCCCTGGGCCTCAGTTTCCCCACCGCCTGCCCACTCACTCCCTGTGGGGTGGGTGAGGGTCTGGAAGGGAAACCACCGTCCGAGAGAGTGGGATCGGCTGCAGCGGGGGAGCAGGGGCGGTGGGGAGAGGGCGGGATCCGCAGGATGGGGTCCAGTTCCCACCCCTCCCCCCACAAGGCCAGAATCTGGGTCCAGGACGCGCTCTGCTCCCCGAGCTCCCCCCTCCCCATTGCTCCCC
>NW_006283774.1:518996-519423 GCF_000327345.1 Myotis davidii
GCGGGCTGGGCCCGGAGTGGAGGGATGTGGGTCGGGTTTGGGGGCTGAGTCAGCACAGACCATTGTCTTTCCGGCCGGTGGCCAGCGTCCCCCTAGGGCTGTGTCCAGTTCCTCTGAACGTTCAGTTTTATTGGCATCGCATCTCCGGTTTCCGCATTTCACTCGCAGGGAGCGGGGAATGTGTTTTTCTGGAAACGGCAGCCCCTTTGGCTCGGCGCCGTGTTGCCAAACCTCATCCACACGCCCGGGCACCATTCGTCCGCATGCCTTGCCCAGGACATTCCACGGGACAAAACCCACCACTGTTTTCTTTCTTGTTATTTTTTTTGTGGGCAATGTTTAAAATCTTTATTGTTCAGATTATTACATTTGTTCCTCTTTTTCCCCCCATAGCTCCCCTCCACCCAGTTCCCACCCCACCCTCTGC
>NW_006283774.1:521249-524002 GCF_000327345.1 Myotis davidii
GTTCTGAGTGATGCCAGACAGTCTCGCTTCTCCCGTATGAGTCTGGGTCCCTAGAGACTCGCCCGGAACTGGAGCTCAGAGCCTGAGACTCCCTCCCGATTGAAAACGACAATCGCATCCTTAGTTGCCAGCCTTTTCCGCGCGGGCTTGAGCCTCCGCACCTCTGCACTTTACTTCCCCACCTCCTCTGAGTCTCGGTATGCTTTTCTCTTTCCTTCTAGTTGTGGGATTTCCACTCAGCCAGCCTTCCTGTGGTTCTGGGTGATGTGCGTTTTGTCTTTTAGTTGTAGTTTTGAAGTGGTTGTGGGAGGCAGCAATTTCCGGTGTTTACCTATGCCGCCATCTTGGTTTCTCCTCTCTTATTTCTTTAAAAGATTTTTAAAAATTGCTTTTTAGAGAGAGAATAAGGGGGGAGGTGGGGAGATTGGTCACTGTCTCTGTGGGCCTGTGTCCTGACTGGGAATCGAACTGTGACCACCTGGCTCCTAGGTCTGAGCCACCTGGCTGGACTCGCTCTCCTGTTGATGGACATGGAGCCCCTGGTGCCTGGCACTGACCGGGTGCCAGGGGCCATGTTGGTAGCTGTCTGTTAGAGGCTGCCAGCTCCTCCAGCGCGGGGTGAGGGGGGGGGTCCCCCGGCTGCAGCGGCGGATGGGTGTGTCCTGAGGACTGAGGGTGCTGGGCCCCTCTTGGGTCAGCTGCCCCCTCCCAACCGCCCCCCATGGCTGCCCCCTGGACGTCCCAGTGAGTCGCTAGCCCAGTGTGTTCCTGCCCGTTTTTCAGTTGCGCCGGCGTCTCTCCCTTTGGGGAGCAGCTCCCTGTGCACTGGGGTGGGGTGGGGGCTGCCTGGCAAACTGTTGTGTCTCTTCGCCCAGGGACGGCTTGACCCCCCCCCGCCCCAGGTGCCCTTTGACTAACAGAAGCTCTTTACGGCTCAGGTGGCTTTTTCCGGCGCTCGGGTCCCGGCTAGGACTGTTTCCCTCACCCCAGGTCATTTCCATTCGTCTTGGGAAGTTTGATCTTTTGTGTTTGTTGTTGTTAATCCTCACCCGAGGGTATTTCCCGTTGATATTAGAGAAAGTGGAAGGGAGGGGAGAGAGAGAGACAGAGGCATCGATGTGAGAGAAACATGGATGGGCTGCTTCCTGCATGCGCCCCGACCAGGGCCTGGGCTGGGGAGGAGCCTGCAACCGAGGTCTGTGCCCTTGACCGGAATGGGACCTGGGGCCCTGTGTCCGAGGCTCTACCCACTGAGCCACCGGCCGGGGCCTGGATTGTTAAACCTCCCCCTTGGCTCTGCCTCTCCCAGGAAGCGCAAACTTCCTGCGGCTGATGCGGGGGCGCCAGGAGCATGTTTCCATGTGGGTGCCAGGGGCTCCCGGCTACGGAAGGGCCTGCTCTGTCTGTCTGTCTGTCTGAGTCTGTTCCTGGGAGTTTGGTCCGTTCCCTTGGTCTGAATTCGCAGTTGCCTGGTGACTGCCGATGCCGACTGCGTCTGGTCTTGTGCTATTGGTGCATATTTGGGATGTGTCTGTTCAAACCTTTTGCCCCCCCATATATTTGTATTGATTTTGGAGAGGAAGGGAGAGGGAGAGAGAGTTGGAAACATCAATGATGAGAGAATCATGGATCAGCTGCCTCCTGCACGCCCCTCCCCACCCAGGGATGGAGCCCACAACCCAGGCCTGTGCCCTGACGGGGAATCTCACCGTGACCTCCTGGTTCCTAGGTTGAGTCTTAACCACTGGGCCACACAGGCCGGGCTCTTTTGCCCATGTTTAGTGGCATGTCTTGTCTTTTTCTATCCTGTTGTGGTTCCGGGTGCCAGTCCTTTGTCAGATACATGCATTGCTTTTTCATTTTCTGAAGAATTTCCACCCTGGTCGGGTTTCTCAGTGGTTAGAGCGTCGACGCCCAAAGCCAATGAATGCACGGATGGGTGGAGTAACAAACTGATGTCTCCCTCTCCCCGCTTCTTCCCTTCTCTCAAAAATCAATCAACCAAAAAAACCAAAAACCCCAAAACTTTACAAAAAGGATGCCTCCCCAGACCAGAGGCGCTTCATTAAGACGGAACGGGCTTAACCCACTTTCTCTTACGAGTCACGACGGCCTCGCGCCCCTCCCGGGCCTCCTACCTGGTTGTAGCTTTCGGCCGCACACTTAGCTCTGTGACTCCTTTAGATTCATTTTCATGTGTGATGGGAGGTAAAGACCCGGGTCCCCCCACATACATCTCCCGTCGCCCCGGCACCACTGTGGGGAAGCGACTGGTTTTCTTTTGCCATAACTTGCCGGCCTGGTCCAAGCCACTGAGCACCGGGGTGAGGGGTGGGGGGGTCTACACAGGACTTTCTCTCTGTCTGCACCGCACGGCCTCAGCCCCGCTGGGAGCCAGAGAAACTCCTCGCTGGCTTAAATCATTTTACACTTCTTGAGACTTTTTAAAAAATATGTCTTTATTGATGAGAGAGAGGAGAGAGAGAGAGAGAGGAGAGAGACATCAGTTGGCTGCCTCCAGCAGGCCTGGCTAGGATTCCAACCAGCGACCTTTTGGCTCGTGGGGCGATGCTCAACCAACCGACAGGCCAGCCAGGGCCGGGACATGGTTAATGAGCCACATGCAGTCGTCTTATGAGGGCGGGCGGACCTGCGGGGGGTTACAGGCTGCGTCCCTGAGCGAGGGTCCCCCCACCCGGGGGACAGTGGATCTGCCTGTTTGTCCTCCCGGTTTTCCCATCCATGTTCTAGAC
>NW_006283774.1:525944-527382 GCF_000327345.1 Myotis davidii
TCCTCAAGCCCTGCCAGCCCCACCCTGGCCACGCCCAGGCCAGGCCGGCCGCCCCCTGGCTGCATTTCCCTCCGCATTTGTGACCCGGGCGGCTGGAGCCCCAGCGGCCTCCTTGGCGATCAGAGCTCACAGCCAGTGAAGAATGAACAACACGGGGGAGGGAGGTGGGCGAGGGGGGCATGGAGGCTCTGACAGCTGGGAGCAGAAGCCCTTCCCCTTTGCTCCCCAAGTCCCCGGGGGCTGGAGGGCTGTGGACGGGCTGCCCCTGAGTCCTGGCAGGTGGGAGCGGGGACAGGAGGATGTCAGCCCCCCAGGCGGCTGCAGCTGGCTTCCTGCAGAACTGGGCCACAGCACCCCAGGCCTGAATTCAAAATATTAAACTATATTTAACCAAATTAGCATATTTTCACAACTTATGTAAATTCTAAGTAAATTCTTCCCTATCTGATATTGATGGCAAAATATCCTACTCAGCCTTAGTTAAGAAATCAAACCTACGCTCCAACATTAATGTGCAGTTAAATCTAAGGAGATGCTATATCTAACTTCATTCTAAAACAACCGGCCGCTCGTCCCTGCTCCCCAGTCCCAGCAGCAGGGGAGGGTCTGCAGGGGCCAGGCCAGCCCGCAGCTCAGGATGCCGCCCCCATGCTGGGCTCTCCCCTGTGACAGGGGGACACCTGCCCGCACAGAGCTCCGTGGAGGGAAGGGCTGGGCACATGGCGACTCCCTCTGTGCACACACCCCTGCAGGCCCCTCCACACCCCTGCAGGCCCTCCATACCCATTCAGGCCCCTCCACACCCCTGTAGGCCCTCCGTACCCCTGTAGGCCCTCCGCACCCCTGCAGGCCCTTCCGCACCCCTGCAGGCCCCTCCACACCCCTGCAGGCCCCTCCACACCCCTCTGCACCCCTGCAGGGCCCTCCGTCCCAGCAAGGATGAACCTGGGGGAGCTAAGGCCACGACCCCTGTCTCTGTCTAGGGGACCAGCTGCTCAGCGCAACCGTCTTCTTTGACCACATTAGCTATGAGGATGCTCTGAAAATCCTTCAGTACTCAGAGCCGTACAAGGTCCAGTTCAAGATCAAACGGAAGCTCCCAGGCACAGAGCCCGCGGCCTGGGCCTCCAGCACCGCGCAGCGCGCCCCAAAGCACACGGGGACCCAGGTGAGCCCGCCGTGGCCCCAGGGAGGCCGGGGGGGAGAAGGGGGAGGCCCTGAGCCCAGGGCCGCAGGCTGCGGACTGCTTGTACCGGCTCCAAACGGCTCCTCTCCCTGCGTTTCAGGACGAAGACGTCGCCGAGGGGAGCACAGACACACCCGTGAAGACGCTGGAAAGAGACGGGGACCAAGAGAGGCTCATCTCCAAGTCCAGGGCAGGCAGAGGCCGGCGGGCCCAGAGGGAGAGGCTGTCCTGGCCCAAATTCCAAGCCAAGAA
>NW_006283774.1:527404-527847 GCF_000327345.1 Myotis davidii
GCGCACAGCTTCCCAGGCCCCCGAGCGGGGCCAGGCCCCCAGTGGGTCCCCCACGAGCTCGGACACGGAGGCCCAGTTCCTGGCAGAGGAGCAGGAGCGGCCGGCAGGGGCCGGCAGCCACCGGAGGAGGAGGTTCCTAAACCTGAGGTTCAAGGTGGGCTCCGGGAAGGGACCGTCGCTGGTGGGGCCCCGAGGCAGGGTGGCCCGAGGCGGGACTGTCCAGACCCCCCCACCTGGCAGAGGCGGGGTCCTGGGGTGACAGCCGACAGGACACGAGGGAGGGCAGGGCGGCAGAGGCCCCGGACGGGACACCTGTTCTGAGCCTGGAGGGTGGAACGGGCATGGCACCCAGACGCCGAAAGAAGACGAAGGAGGGGCAGGGCCAGGGAGAGGGGGTGCCCCGGGGGACAGCCGGGGCGGGCCCAGCCCCTGGACAAAGCCAG
>NW_006283774.1:527942-529310 GCF_000327345.1 Myotis davidii
GGCGGAGGGGCACCAGGGCCCAGACACCGCGGGGGACAGAGTCCCCACAGCGCACGGGGAGGATGCCAGAGCAGAGGGGGGCGCGGCAGGACTGAGAGAGGGCAGCAAAAAGGGGGACAGTGACGTGGGGGGCGGGGAGGAGAAGAGGAAAATGCGGGGGTTGAAAACACCCTCGTTCGGATGGTCCCCTGAGGAGACAAAGCCCGGGGGGGGCGGAACACGGGGACAGGAAACAGACAGAGAGACCCAGAGACACAGACACCTCACTGCTGTCAATTTGCAGATGGACCCAGAGGACGCCGACGGGAAGGAGAGAGGAGCCCAGAAACACCCTGCAAGGAGAACAGCAGAGAGGGACCGGGGGGCCAAGCCGGAGGGCAGCCTCGGCCTCGGGGACAAGGAGGTGGTCGCCCACGACAGCAAGTTCAAGATGCCCAAGTTCAGGATGCCTTCCTTCTGCACGTCAGGGGCAGCCATGGAGGCCTCAGGGGACGTGTCCCTGCCAAACGCTGAGGCAGACGTGTCCCTGCCCTCCATCCAGTCTGACGTCAAGGCCAGTGACCTCAGTATCGAGCTGCTGTCTGCCGACATGGACATCAAGACAGGCGAGCTGGGAGTGAAGCTCCCGGAGGGCCACCTCCCTGAGGGAGAGCTCGAGGGACCCTCCTCCGGAATGGGGTTCAAAGGGCACCTGCCCAAGGTGCACATGTCCAGCATGAAGATGCCCAAAGTAGACTTCACGGGCCCCCAGGTGGACATCAAGGGGCCCAAGCTGGACCTGAAGGGCGCCAAAGGGGAGGTGACCGTCCCCGATATGGAGGTTTCGCTGCCCAGCATGGAGGCGGACATCCAGGCACCAGGCCCAATGGTGGAGGGAGATGTTGTCCTGAGGGACAAGGAGATGGACACCTGGGAGGGGAAGTTCAAGATTCCCAAGTTCAAGATGCCTTCCTTCGGAGTGTCGAGGCCAGAGGTAAACTGGGGGACATCTGTGGACATGCCCGAGACCGAGTCGAGAGGGGAGGCGAGACTTCCTTCCCTGGAAGGTGAGATGCGAGTCCCAGAGGGTACCATCCACTTGCCATCAGCTGACCTCGAGCTCCCTGGGGGAGAGTGGGCGGTGGCCGTCCCCAAGGGAGAGGTGACCCAGGGAGAGCTGAAAGGCAACGCAGGAGCCAGATTCAAAGGCCACACGGCCAAGGTGCAGATGCCCAGCATCCAGGTACCCAAGGTGGATATAAAGGGTCCCCACGTGGACATCAAGGGGACCAAACTGGACTTGAAGGACGCCAAAGGGGAGGTGACTGTACCCAACATGGAGGTGTCACTGCCCAGCATAGACCACATGCAGGCACCAGGGATCAGACA
>NW_006283774.1:541692-544539 GCF_000327345.1 Myotis davidii
CAGGTGGACATCAAGGGGCCCAAGCTGGACCTGAAGGGCGCCAAAGGGGAGGTGTCGGCCCCAGACATGGAGGTTTCGCTGCCCAGTGTGGAGGTGGACATTCAGGCTCCGGGCGCCAAGCTGGAGGGAGACATCGTTCTGGGGGACACGGAGGTGGCCACCAAAGACAGCAAGTTCAAGATGCCCAAGTTCAAGATGCCCCTGGTGGGGATGTCTGGGCCAGGCAAGTCCATGGAGGCCTCAGTGGACGTGTCCCTGCCTAAGGCTGAGGCAGACGTGTCCCTGCCCTCCATCCAGACTGACGTCAAGGCCAGTGACCTCAGTATCAAGCTGCCATCTGCCGACGTGGACATCAAGACAGGTGAGCTGGGAGGGAAGCTCCCCGAGGGTCACCTGCCTGTGGGAGAGCTCCATGGATCGGCCTCTGCAGTAGGCAGCAAATGGCACATGCCCAAGGTGCACATGCCCAGCATGAAGATGCCAAAAGTAGACTTCAAGGGCCCCCAGGTGGACATCCTGGGGCTCAAACTGGCCCTGAAAGGTGAGGTGACTGCCCCTGACTTGGAGGTGTCCGTGCCCAGTGTGGAAGTTGAAATCCAGGCAGATGGCTCCAAGCTGGAGGGAGACATTGTCCCGGGGGTTAAGGCAGTGGCTACCAAAGACAGCAAGTTCAAGATGCCCAAGTTCAAGATGCCTTCCTTCGGTGCATCTCCACCAAGCAAGGATTGGGGAACATCAGTGGACGTGTCTATGTCCAACACCACAGGGACGGCCACTCTCTCGCTCATAGGAGGTGAGATTCAAGGCCCAGAAGGCAGTATCCACCTGCCATCTCCTGACCTCGAGCTCCCTGGCGGAGAGGTGGAGGTCCCCTTGCAGGAAGGAGAGGTGACGCTGGGGGAGCTGAAGGGCAAAGTAGAAGGGGCCAGGATCAAAGGCCACCTGTCCAAGATGCAGATGCCCAGCATCAAGGTGCCCAAGGTGGACATCAAGGGGCCAAAACTGGACCTTAAATGTGCCAAAGGGGAGGTGACTCCTCCTGACACCGAGGTGTCGCCATCCCGTGTGGAGGTGGCTATCCAGGAGCCACACGCCAAGGTGGTGGGTGCCATTGGCCTGGAGGACAAGGAGGTGGCCACCCGAGAGAGCAAGTTCAAGATGCCCAAGGTCAGCATGCCGTTCTTCCGACCATCATCCAGTAAGACGTACTCGGTGTCGGCGCCCGCCCATGGAGGTGCCACTACTGCAGAAGTGACTTCCTCTCCTGACAAAGTGCGTACAGCTGTTGACTCAGCTGATCATTCTGTTTCCACGGGCGACGCGGGTTGGGAGGACGCCACACGTACGAAGTGCCAGGTGTCTCTCCCCAGAGCCAGCGTCTCTCTAGAGATGCCTCGGGAAACCCCCTCTGAGTCCAAGAGGGGTGCGCCCCAGTTCGGCGCCCCCCGTGCTGCCGACCTCCCATCCTGGGAGCCCGTTCCTTCGTCCCAAACTGACAGCCGCCCTGGCCCTGCGGACCCCCCGGTTCACACGTCTTATGGCCGCGTGACTTTTCCTAAATTCCATCGACCAAAGTTCCGGTTTTCAGTCGCAGTGGCAGCCGAGGCCGAGGGAGAGCCCCGCGCCCTGGAGGGTGCCCCCTCCCCTCGCAGCCCCACACAGTTCCTGGACTCTGAGGAAGCCACAGTGTTCCTGGGCTCAGCCACTCCGCTGCCACCTGCAGACGTCTCCATGTCCAGGGGCACAGAAGAGCCCACGGGTAGTGCTGGGACATCTGCCATGGCTGCAGGGGGGGTGCCCGTGGGCGACGTGGCAGCCGGAGCCGAGCGGGTTAGCTCGCAGGACAGCTGGTTCAGGATGCCCTCGCTCCGCCTGCCCAGCTTCTGGCGCTCCTCGAAGGAGCAGGGGGGGCCGGGGGCACCGCGGGAAGGGGAGGCCCCCGCTGCAGCCAAGAGTCCAGGGGTCTGTGCTCCTGGGTCAGAGGCAGAGGCAGCTGTGGCCCCATCGCCCCCAGAGGCAGAGGCAGAAGCAGAGGCGGATGCGGCGGAAGCTCTCAGGGGAGGTCTGCACAGCCCAGCCCCAGGCTCGGAGCTGCACCTACCTCCTGCCAGCATGTCCCCCGATGAGCCTCCCACTTCCCAGGCCCGGGTGGGGCCCGTCGAAGGCCCCCTTTCCCTTCAGACGCCTGGAGGGAGACTTTCAGAAACCCAAGCTCCTGCCAGAGGGGCAGGGAGCACTGAGCACCCGTCTACCCCACCGGAAGGCCCTCTCAGACTGAAGGCTTCGAGGACAGACGTGCCAGCCCAAATCTCCATCGTGGGTCGGGTCTGGGAGGACTCTGTGCTCACTGTCAAGTTCCCCAAGTTAAAGGTGCCCAGGTTCACCTTCCCCGCACCCAGCTGCGAGGCCGACATCTTCATCCCCCCGGCTGTGCGAGAGGTGTGGTGCCCGGACAGCAGCCTGGATCTGGCCCTGAGCAAGGAGCAGCCTGGGGTGTGGGGCGTGAGCCTCCTGCAGGCCGGCGCTGTGGGCCCCGGGCAGCAGCCAGTGGCCTTGGACCTCCCCGCGGAGGCCAGCCCCATTTCCAAGGTCAGAGTCCACATTCAAGGTGCCCGGGTGGAGAGCCGGGAGGTCACCATACACAGCAGGGTCCTGGCAGAGCCTGCTGACTGGCCGGGACCCCAGGCTGGCTCCACTCAGATCGCCCGGGAGTCAGAGATCCCAGCCTCCGAGGTCCAGACGCCTTCTTACGGGTTCTCCTTGCTCAAGGGGAAGGTCTCCGAGAGCCCCTTGCGGGCCCAAGTGCAGGTGGTCACTCAGGGCAGCCAAGCCGCTTCCCAAGGTGAC
>NW_006283774.1:546157-546578 GCF_000327345.1 Myotis davidii
TCCCAAGGTGACCGTGCAGCCCTGGGAGCTGACCGGGGGCCTGGAGCCCAGCAGCCCGACACAGAGACGTTTGAAATCATCTTCTCTGGCACCGACGAGGGACCCCAGACGGCCACGTCGGAAGGGAGCTCGGGCCTCCAGCCTGCAGACAGCGGTTTCGACGACGAGGAGCCCGCGGAAATCCTCGAATTCCCCCCTGAAGAAGCCCGAGAGGGAGATGGGGCTGCCGGGGAGAAGCCGGAAAGCAAACGGTCCTCCGGGCGGTTCCGGTTTTGGCTTCCGAGCATCGGGTTCTCCTCCGCGGCGGCCGAGGACACCAGCACCGCAGCCACAGAAGAGGAACCAACACCGGCTCCGGTCCAAACGCAGCCCGAGGCCCGCCCGGCGGCCGAGCTGCCCAAGAAGCCGGAGAAGGCGGGCT
>NW_006283774.1:547200-549258 GCF_000327345.1 Myotis davidii
TGAGCCAGGGGGGGTGCCCCTGCGCGCCCCAGCCCCTCGCCGTGCCCGCCGACTCCGCCCGCTGTTCCCCGCCAGGCAATAAAGGAGGTGATACGCCCATGGTGCGGCTGCGAGGGCTTTTGTTCCGGAAGCGCGTCCCAAGGTCCGTCCCCCCGCCCCCCAACACACACTCCTGGTCCCGGGGGTTGTCCATGGAGCCCTCTGTCCGCGCAGACCCTCCTGGAAGACCGAGAGGTGGTGGCCTGGGGCTACATGTCCCCACCCGCCGGCGGGCACAGCAGACAGTGCAGAGGGGCCTAGGCCTGGGGGGCAGCAGGGTCCCCTCTCGGAAGCTTGCCTGCCCTAGCGCCCTCCCCCGCGCAGCAAGCCCACGCTGTGTGTGGGTGTGGGAGGGGGGGAGGGGTTCCCACAGTGCCCCGGGCTCCGGGCTCCCGGGCCTGCTGTGTTCGGAGGAGCCTGGCCCCCATGGCCGGGCGTTGGAGGGGATGCTGCTGCCCTGGCTGTGGGTGCGGGGGCAGGAGCTGGGCTCTATGTCCCCCTGGGGACTGCTGCTCCTGAGACTGCCCCCCCCCCAGGCCCTGGGACGGCAGGAGGCAGCGTCCACAGGGACATGAGGTCAGGTGGGGAGGAGGCCGGGTCCCTGCCCGTGGTGGGTGGGGTCATCCAGGTTGGGGGACTGGGACCCCCTAGAGGGGAGCTGACAGCAGGTCCCTGAGCGCCTCCTGAGTGGGGGGCGTGAAGGAGAGCTCAGTGGGCCTTCCTCCTGCAGGCAAGCAAGGGCAGGGCCTGGGGCCATCTCAGCCACCCTGTGTGCCCAGCCCTGCCCAGCAAAGGGGGGGGGGCAGTGGCACAGCTCTGACTGTGGTTGAATGAAAAGATGCCACTTCCTTTACCCAGCTGGGCCCAGGCTGGTGCTCAGAGGGTCAAGGGAGGCCAGTTAGCTCCTCTGGCAGCCCCAGCCTCGAATACCCCTGCCCTCCTGGCCAGGCACTGGCTCAGGGATTCACCCCCAACCCCCGCCAGGACCCTGGGATCAAGGCCTGCGATGCTGACCAGCGTGGCCGCCTCCCGCGTGCCTGTTATGTGCACCGTGTGAGAAACCACCACAGCTAGCGGGGTAGACATCACACGTTTAGGTCCTCGCCCGCAGGCACGTGGGCCTGGTTCCTGGCGGCAGCGTTCACTGCCCCTGGGCAAGGGGAGGGCACTCCTGGCTGCCCCCCCTCAGTCCCGCCCCCCTGAGTGCACTGTATTGGTTACAAGGAAGGACAGGTTCCCCTTGGGGCTCTGCAGGACGGGGTTCCAGGAGGTGGCATCCCCAGAAGGGGCCACATTAGGTTAGGGATCCCCCTTCCCCCCTCCACGCCCCTCGATCTCTCAATCCTCATCCATCTGGGCTCCGGGGAGGGGCTCTGCCATCCAGGCGGCCACTGAGGTGGGGTCCCCAGACCAGAGGGCAAGGCCTGGGCTGGCTGGGGGCCCCAGGGACGGGGTGGACAGGCCTGGGCAGCAGGTGGGGTGGGTGGTGTCCGCTTCCGGCTCCACTCGGTCAGTGCAGCTCACACACTGACCAGCCCAAGCCTCCCGCTGCCCTGCAGGCTGTGTGGGTCCCGGCACCCCCGCAGGTCCGTGCCCGTGGTGGGCATCAGGTGGGCTCTGGGAGCACCTCCTCACAGGCAGGATGCTGGTGTCTGAGGCATCCCACCTGACCTCCCAGCTCCCCAGGGGCAGCGAGGACTTGGGGGGCAGGAAGGACCAACCCAGGGTGTGGGGGAGCGGGACCCCGGTGTCTCCTTGCTCGCTTCCTCAGCGTCCGCTGCCCCTGGGCCCTGAGCCAGCCCCAAGCGCCATCCGGCCTTGGTGACCGGGGCCTCCGCCGGGCGGTGGGTCACAGCCCGAGTCATAAGCCAGCAGGTGAGACAGGCGTCCGATCCGAAGGGCTGGAACCGAGCGCAGACCCTGCCTCTGCAGCCCAGGTGCAGGCGGTTCCGGTTCCGGGATAGGGTGCGTCCAGGCCGTTCCAGCGGGGGCCACCCTCCCCCAGCTCAGCTAGGTCCT
>NW_006283774.1:549374-550053 GCF_000327345.1 Myotis davidii
CAGGCCTGGGACCTCCCCCTCCAGCCCCGCCCACAGGTCTGGGTCCCCTCCCCCTCCAGCCCTGCCCACAGGTCTGGGTCCTGAAGCCACACCAGGAACTGCCCAGGACACACCTGGTGGTCATTGGGGGGCCAGTCCATCTGCTCCTGCTCCCCCACCCCAGCCAAAGGCTCTGGCAAATACTGATGCCCCGGTTCCTGGGGGCTGGGCATTGAGGGGAGTCAGTGGCTCCATGCAGACACGCCGCCCGCACGGCCCGGCTGCCATGGGGACTGGGGCTCCTCACAGGGTCGGGATTTGGACTCCGGCCACGGGCTAGACCCACACAGACCAGGAGACACACATACTCTGAAGGCCCCACTTCTGGGCCAGGATTGCAGTTCTGTGGGAAGTAAGAGGCATCCTGGAGGGCTCCCTGGAGGAGGTGGGGGTTAGAGGGCCTGTATTTGGACAACAGGAGAACAAACAGTTCACAACACTGGGCATTGGGCAGTCTCGACCCTGACCAGGGCTTGTGGGAAAGGAGCTGCTTGGAGCCCAGATGGGGGGACAGACCGGGAGGCCTGGGGTGGCGGGGGCGGGACAGTGTCCACCAGAAGCTGTGCTGGCCGGGAGCTGGGCCTCAGCCCTGCCACACGCAGTCCTGGCCCTGGGCCTGTCCGTCCAGGCCCACGGCGTA
>NW_006283774.1:550130-551423 GCF_000327345.1 Myotis davidii
GACCACCAGGCCCACGCCCGACGTGCTGCTGAAGTAATCTTCCGACCAGTTGGAGGTGCCTGGAGGGGCGTGCAGGAGCGATGCTGGCGCCTGGCCTGGCCCAGCCCCGTGGGGACGGGGATCACGGGGCTGGTTTCGTGCCCTCAGAGCTGCACGGAGACCCTCTGGTCTGAGAGCCACGCCCCCCCGCCCCCCTCCGCGGGTCTGTGGCCTCTGTGTGTCCCCCCACTCACAGGGGCTCCTCTCAGACAAGGGTCTGCGGGCCCAGGCCTGGCCCTGCCCACAGACCTGCCCTGGGCTCACCTATGTAGGCCGCCTTCTCCGTGACCATGAACTTGCTGTGGCTCATTCTGCTGAACGGGATGTTGGAGTGATTCCCCACAGGCACAATGAAGACTTTCTTTGGGGACAGAGAGGGGGCGTGAGGGGGAGGGGAGGAGGGAGAGGGACGGGGGAGCGGGGAGGCTGTCCGCTGGGGACTGGGTCCTCACCACGTCCACGGACACGTTGGCCGCGGGGTTGCTGAAGGCCTGCAGGGACCGCAGGTAGGGGAACATTCTGGGGTCCGTGTGCAGCGAGCAGCTGACCAGCAGGCGCACCTGCACGTGCTGGCCGAAGGCCGCCCAAATCTTTTAGCTGCTGACAGAGAACTATCATCCAAAATTCTACAGTCAATGAAAATATTCTCCAGACATAAAGGTGAAATAAAGATATTAGCTACTAAGAGGGGGGGGGGAAAAAGAATTTGTTGCTAGCAGACCTACTCCAAATGATATAATACAGGAATTTCTTCCTATTTAAGAGAAGTAAAGCCAATTCTATACAATCTCTTCCAGAAAATAAATAAGAACTTTTCCCAAATAATTTCTGAAGCCAGAATTACCCTAATACCAAAACCAGACAAAAGCACTAGAACAACAAAGGCGAGGCCTGTTGGGGGGCAGCGGGGAGAGGTCCCTGAGGGCGCTGCCCGCTGCTCGGAACCACTTGGCTCCTGGACCTGGGAGCCCTCCCTGCAGCCACCCTCCAGGATTTGGGGTCCAGGAGGAAGACGGGGCACTGCCTAGAGAGACGGGAGGGGCTGAGGGGCCCTGTCCAGGCCAGGCTTCCCACCTGCCCAGGGCGACCCCTTGTCCAGGGTCACGTCCCCGCCCTGACGCCAGGTCTCTGTGCTGGACCAGCCCTGGGGCTGAGGGCATCTGCTGGGGGCATGGCCGGCCGCGGGGCTTCCTTCCGACCCACAGAGCGACAGGACGGCGGGATGAGCTGGCCCCACAACCTCCCCTCCCCCCT
>NW_006283774.1:551684-552247 GCF_000327345.1 Myotis davidii
CAGGGGTGCGGCCCCCCCCAGCAGCCCCCCGACCCCCGCATCGCCAGGAGGAATCCCTAACGGACAGGGTGCTGGGAGCGCAGAGCGGGGTGCCCGCGGGCCCCTGTGTGCCTTGAACGTCGCTTCCAAGGATTGAGGCCACACAGGTTTCCTTCCGAAACGCCCGGAAACCGTAAAGCGGGATTGACGGCGTGAATGTGTCGATTTTCCTACAAGGGACCAGGCCGTGCGGTCTGTGTGTTTGCCTGGATGGAGGCAGCAGTTTAGTGAGGTTCCACAGCCCTGGCCGGCGGGCCCCGTGGTTGGAGCGTCACCCTGCGCACCAAAGGGCCATGGGTTCGCTTCCTGCCCCCGGTTGGGCGCTCTCTCTCTCTCTCTCTCTCTCTCACCCCCTCCTCCCTCCCTTCCTCTCTCTCTGAAAAGCAATGAAAACACCCTCAGTTGAGGATTAACAACAACAAACCCCACTCAAGAAATAGATTGCGCAGCAGAGCTGGGGGCCACGTGGCGTCTGTAACTTCGGAGTCAGGCTCAGGGGGCCCACGGGGGGGGGGTGATGGGCG
>NW_006283774.1:572151-572654 GCF_000327345.1 Myotis davidii
GCTTCCTGCCCCCGGTTGGGCGCTCTCTCTCTCTCTCTCTCTCTCACCCCCTCCTCCCTCCCTTCCTCTCTCTCTGAAAAGCAATGAAAACACCCTCAGTTGAGGATTAACAACAACAAACCCCACTCAAGAAATAGATTGCGCAGCAGAGCTGGGGGCCACGTGGCGTCTGTAACTTCGGAGTCAGGCTCAGGGGGCCCACGGGGGTGAGGTTATGGGCGTGGCCGCTCACCCCCTTCCCTCCGGTGATGAGCCTGATGAGCCGTGGGGACACGGGGCGGGGAGGGCCAGGCCGGGACTCACCTGTGTCAGGGACCGCCAGTCCATGTTGGCGCTGCCCACATAGACGTGCCGCCCGTCCACGATCCAGAACTTGGAGTGCAGGACGCCGCCGGTGAGGCGCCCCATGGGCACGGAGCGCACCTGGGCGCCTGGCCGAGCCAGGGCAGCAGGTCAGCTTCAGTCTGCCGGCTGGCTCCACGCTTTCCCTCCCCACAGCCCCG
>NW_006283774.1:574252-574982 GCF_000327345.1 Myotis davidii
GGGGCAGCCAAGCAGACGGACGGGGCTGAGCCAGCAAGCCTGCAGGGCTGGTGACACCCAGGAGCCTGCCAGGGAGGCGGCCAGGGCTGGCCCACGGGGAAGGGCTGGTCCACGGGATGAGCTCAGGAGCCCCCAGCCGCCTCCCATCCCTGCCTCATCCCTGCCCACCAAGCCTCGCGGCTGCTGCCCGCAGGGCTCAAGGCAGAGCCAGGCCAAGGGTGCAGGGATGGGGAAGGGTCCACGGGGAAGGGCTGGTCCACGGGGAAGGGCTGGTCCACGGGAAAGGGCTGGTCCACGGGGAAGGGGTGGTCCACGGGGCAGGGCTGGTCCACAGGGAAGGGTCCACAGGCAAGGGCTGGCCCACGGGGAAGGGCTGGTCCACGGGAAAGGGCTGGTCCACGGGGAAGGGGTGGTCCACGGGGCAGGGCTGGTCCACAGGGAAGGGTCCACAGGCAAGGGCTGGCCCACGGGGAAGGGCTGGTCCACGGGAAAGGGCTGGTCCACGGGGAAGGGGTGGTCCACGGGGCAGGGCTGGTCCACAGGGAAGGGTCCACAGGCAAGGGCTGGCCCACGGGGAAGGGCTGGTCCACGGGGAAGTGCTGGCCCACAGGGCAGACACCACTCCCAGGCGGGGCCTCGAGGTGCCACACCTCAGCCCAGGTGGGACCTGCCTGGTCAGAGCCCTGGTGGCCCCTGTGTTTGCTGCAAAGAGCACCCAGGCCACGCGCTC
>NW_006283774.1:575774-581314 GCF_000327345.1 Myotis davidii
GGGGCAGGTGCCCCCCTGCTCTCGGGTTTGGGTGCCCCAAGGCTCCCCAGGGCTGGCTCTGTCCTCACCCTTCTGCCCACAGGCCTATGAGGCGGGGGGACCCCTCCCTAAGCCCCATCCTTCCGCGCCCGCCTCTCTGCCCTGGGGCAGCGTGGCTGTGGGTGCCTGCCTGGCCCCTGGTGCTCTCTGTGTCCCAGCCCCTGCAGGGCAGCCTGGGCCACCCCATCCTGGCCACATACCCAGCCACTGGGCACTGGGGATCCCCACCATGGGGACACTGCAGACACCTGCCTGGGGCCCCGGGTGTGAGGCTGCGCTCCTGCCACCCGGGCATCTGCCTGCAGGGCAGGCCAAGCACTGGAGGAGCCCTGGCCTTCCAATGGGGCACGTGTGTGTGTGTGTGTGTGTCACTGCTCTGTGTGTGTGTAATCCGTGGTATGTGTGTGACCAGCTCTGTGTGTGTGTGACCACTCTGTGTGTGTGTGTCGAGCTCTGTGTGTGTGTGACCACTCTGTGTGTGTGTGTCGAGCTCTGCGTGTGTGTGTGACCACTGCTGTGTGTGTGTGTCGAGCTCTGCGTGTGTGTGTGACCACTGCTGTGTGTGTGTGTCGAGCTCTGCGTGTGTGTGTGACCACTGCTGTGTGTGTGTGTCGAGCTCTGCGTGTGTGTGTGACCACTGCTGTGTGTGTGTGTCGAGCTCTGCGTGTGTGTGTGACCACTGCTGTGTGTGTGTGTCGAGCTCTGCGTGTGTGTGTGACCACTGCTGTGTGTGTGTGTCGAGCTCTGCGTGTGTGTGTGACCACTGCTGTGTGTGTGTGTCGAGCTCTGCGTGTGTGTGTGACCACTGCTGTGTGTGTGTGTCGAGCTCTGCGTGTGTGTGTGACCACTGCTGTGTGTGTGTGTCGAGCTCTGCGTGTGTGTGTGACCACTGCTGTGTGTGTGTGTCGAGCTCTGCGTGTGTGTGTGACCACTGCTGTGTGTGTGTGTCGAGCTCTGCGTGTGTGTGTGACCACTGCTGTGTGTGTGTGTCGAGCTCTGCGTGTGTGTGTGACCACTGCTGTGTGTGTGTGTCGAGCTCTGCGTGTGTGTGTGACCACTGCTGTGTGTGTGTGTCGAGCTCTGCGTGTGTGTGTGACCACTGCTGTGTGTGTGTGTCGAGCTCTGCGTGTGTGTGTGACCACTGCTGTGTGTGTGTGTCGAGCTCTGCGTGTGTGTGTGACCACTGCTGTGTGTGTGTGTCGAGCTCTGCGTGTGTGTGTGACCACTGCTGTGTGTGTGTGTCGAGCTCTGCGTGTGTGTGTGACCACTGCTGTGTGTGTGTGTCGAGCTCTGCGTGTGTGTGTGACCACTGCTGTGTGTGTGTGTCGAGCTCTGCGTGTGTGTGTGACCACTGCTGTGTGTGTGTGTCGAGCTCTGCGTGTGTGTGTGACCACTGCTGTGTGTGTGTGTCGAGCTCTGCGTGTGTGTGTGACCACTGCTGTGTGTGTGTGTCGAGCTCTGCGTGTGTGTGTGACCACTGCTGTGTGTGTGTGTCGAGCTCTGCGTGTGTGTGTGACCACTGCTGTGTGTGTGTGTCGAGCTCTGCGTGTGTGTGTGACCACTGCTGTGTGTGTGTGTCGAGCTCTGCGTGTGTGTGTGACCACTGCTGTGTGTGTGTGTCGAGCTCTGCGTGTGTGTGTGACCACTGCTGTGTGTGTGTGTCGAGCTCTGCGTGTGTGTGTGACCACTGCTGTGTGTGTGTGTCGAGCTCTGCGTGTGTGTGTGACCACTGCTGTGTGTGTGTGTCGAGCTCTGCGTGTGTGTGTGACCACTGCTGTGTGTGTGTGTCGAGCTCTGCGTGTGTGTGTGACCACTGCTGTGTGTGTGTGTCGAGCTCTGCGTGTGTGTGTGACCACTGCTGTGTGTGTGTGTCGAGCTCTGCGTGTGTGTGTGACCACTGCTGTGTGTGTGTGTCGAGCTCTGCGTGTGTGTGTGACCACTGCTGTGTGTGTGTGTCGAGCTCTGCGTGTGTGTGTGACCACTGCTGTGTGTGTGTGTCGAGCTCTGCGTGTGTGTGTGACCACTGCTGTGTGTGTGTGTCGAGCTCTGCGTGTGTGTGTGACCACTGCTGTGTGTGTGTGTCGAGCTCTGCGTGTGTGTGTGACCACTGCTGTGTGTGTGTGTCGAGCTCTGCGTGTGTGTGTGACCACTGCTGTGTGTGTGTGTCGAGCTCTGCGTGTGTGTGTGACCACTGCTGTGTGTGTGTGTCGAGCTCTGCGTGTGTGTGTGACCACTGCTGTGTGTGTGTGTCGAGCTCTGCGTGTGTGTGTGACCACTGCTGTGTGTGTGTGTCGAGCTCTGCGTGTGTGTGTGACCACTGCTGTGTGTGTGTGTCGAGCTCTGCGTGTGTGTGTGACCACTGCTGTGTGTGTGTGTCGAGCTCTGCGTGTGTGTGTGACCACTGCTGTGTGTGTGTGTCGAGCTCTGCGTGTGTGTGTGACCACTGCTGTGTGTGTGTGTCGAGCTCTGCGTGTGTGTGTGACCACTGCTGTGTGTGTGTGTCGAGCTCTGCGTGTGTGTGTGACCACTGCTGTGTGTGTGTGTCGAGCTCTGCGTGTGTGTGTGACCACTGCTGTGTGTGTGTGTCGAGCTCTGCGTGTGTGTGTGACCACTGCTGTGTGTGTGTGTCGAGCTCTGCGTGTGTGTGTGACCACTGCTGTGTGTGTGTGTCGAGCTCTGCGTGTGTGTGTGACCACTGCTGTGTGTGTGTGTCGAGCTCTGCGTGTGTGTGTGACCACTGCTGTGTGTGTGTGTCGAGCTCTGCGTGTGTGTGTGACCACTGCTGTGTGTGTGTGTCGAGCTCTGCGTGTGTGTGTGACCACTGCTGTGTGTGTGTGTCGAGCTCTGCGTGTGTGTGTGACCACTGCTGTGTGTGTGTGTCGAGCTCTGCGTGTGTGTGTGACCACTGCTGTGTGTGTGTGTCGAGCTCTGCGTGTGTGTGTGACCACTGCTGTGTGTGTGTGTCGAGCTCTGCGTGTGTGTGTGACCACTGCTGTGTGTGTGTGTCGAGCTCTGCGTGTGTGTGTGACCACTGCTGTGTGTGTGTGTCGAGCTCTGCGTGTGTGTGTGACCACTGCTGTGTGTGTGTGTCGAGCTCTGCGTGTGTGTGTGACCACTGCTGTGTGTGTGTGTCGAGCTCTGCGTGTGTGTGTGACCACTGCTGTGTGTGTGTGTCGAGCTCTGCGTGTGTGTGTGACCACTGCTGTGTGTGTGTGTCGAGCTCTGCGTGTGTGTGTGACCACTGCTGTGTGTGTGTGTCGAGCTCTGCGTGTGTGTGTGACCACTGCTGTGTGTGTGTGTCGAGCTCTGCGTGTGTGTGTGACCACTGCTGTGTGTGTGTGTCGAGCTCTGCGTGTGTGTGTGACCACTGCTGTGTGTGTGTGTCGAGCTCTGCGTGTGTGTGTGACCACTGCTGTGTGTGTGTGTCGAGCTCTGCGTGTGTGTGTGACCACTGCTGTGTGTGTGTGTCGAGCTCTGCGTGTGTGTGTGACCACTGCTGTGTGTGTGTGTCGAGCTCTGCGTGTGTGTGTGACCACTGCTGTGTGTGTGTGTCGAGCTCTGCGTGTGTGTGTGACCACTGCTGTGTGTGTGTGTCGAGCTCTGCGTGTGTGTGTGACCACTGCTGTGTGTGTGTGTCGAGCTCTGCGTGTGTGTGTGACCACTGCTGTGTGTGTGTGTCGAGCTCTGCGTGTGTGTGTGACCACTGCTGTGTGTGTGTGTCGAGCTCTGCGTGTGTGTGTGACCACTGCTGTGTGTGTGTGTCGAGCTCTGCGTGTGTGTGTGACCACTGCTGTGTGTGTGTGTCGAGCTCTGCGTGTGTGTGTGACCACTGCTGTGTGTGTGTGTCGAGCTCTGCGTGTGTGTGTGACCACTGCTGTGTGTGTGTGTCGAGCTCTGCGTGTGTGTGTGACCACTGCTGTGTGTGTGTGTCGAGCTCTGCGTGTGTGTGTGACCACTGCTGTGTGTGTGTGTCGAGCTCTGCGTGTGTGTGTGACCACTGCTGTGTGTGTGTGTCGAGCTCTGCGTGTGTGTGTGACCACTGCTGTGTGTGTGTGTCGAGCTCTGCGTGTGTGTGTGACCACTGCTGTGTGTGTGTGTCGAGCTCTGCGTGTGTGTGTGACCACTGCTGTGTGTGTGTGTCGAGCTCTGCGTGTGTGTGTGACCACTGCTGTGTGTGTGTGTCGAGCTCTGCGTGTGTGTGTGACCACTGCTGTGTGTGTGTGTCGAGCTCTGCGTGTGTGTGTGACCACTGCTGTGTGTGTGTGTCGAGCTCTGCGTGTGTGTGTGACCACTGCTGTGTGTGTGTGTCGAGCTCTGCGTGTGTGTGTGACCACTGCTGTGTGTGTGTGTCGAGCTCTGCGTGTGTGTGTGACCACTGCTGTGTGTGTGTGTCGAGCTCTGCGTGTGTGTGTGACCACTGCTGTGTGTGTGTGTCGAGCTCTGCGTGTGTGTGTGACCACTGCTGTGTGTGTGTGTCGAGCTCTGCGTGTGTGTGTGACCACTGCTGTGTGTGTGTGTCGAGCTCTGCGTGTGTGTGTGACCACTGCTGTGTGTGTGTGTCGAGCTCTGCGTGTGTGTGTGACCACTGCTGTGTGTGTGTGTCGAGCTCTGCGTGTGTGTGTGACCACTGCTGTGTGTGTGTGTCGAGCTCTGCGTGTGTGTGTGACCACTGCTGTGTGTGTGTGTCGAGCTCTGCGTGTGTGTGTGACCACTGCTGTGTGTGTGTGTCGAGCTCTGCGTGTGTGTGTGACCACTGCTGTGTGTGTGTGTCGAGCTCTGCGTGTGTGTGTGACCACTGCTGTGTGTGTGTGTCGAGCTCTGCGTGTGTGTGTGACCACTGCTGTGTGTGTGTGTCGAGCTCTGCGTGTGTGTGTGACCACTGCTGTGTGTGTGTGTCGAGCTCTGCGTGTGTGTGTGACCACTGCTGTGTGTGTGTGTCGAGCTCTGCGTGTGTGTGTGACCACTGCTGTGTGTGTGTGTCGAGCTCTGCGTGTGTGTGTGACCACTGCTGTGTGTGTGTGTCGAGCTCTGCGTGTGTGTGTGACCACTGCTGTGTGTGTGTGTCGAGCTCTGCGTGTGTGTGTGACCACTGCTGTGTGTGTGTGTCGAGCTCTGCGTGTGTGTGTGACCACTGCTGTGTGTGTGTGTCGAGCTCTGCGTGTGTGTGTGACCACTGCTGTGTGTGTGTGTCTGTAATTGCTCTGTGTATAACTGGCTGTGTGTGTGCGCGCGCACACACGTGCACGGCCCTCTCAGTGGGTGTCTGGGTGTCAGAATCTCGGTTCCTGTTTCAGCCACAATTGCACCGAGTGAGAGTCCCTTCTGCCTGGGAGTGTAGCCTCCTCTCAGGCCTATAAATAGCTGCTTCCGGCCTGGCCTGGGCCCCTCCGCCCCCACCCCGACCCCCACCCAGAGCTCCGGGCCCTGGTCCTGCCGGGGAGGTGCCGCATGGAGAGGCAGAGAGGCCTGTGGGGGCTGAGCTGGGACCCCACATGCTGTGT
>NW_006283774.1:581848-585000 GCF_000327345.1 Myotis davidii
CACCCAGCACCCAGCTCACAGCACCCGGCAGCCTGCTCCGCTCTGAGGCCTCTGAGGTCAACCCTGGCCTGAGCAGGGGGAGGGGCAGCCACGGGAGCTGCACCTGGGTCTGTCTGCCCGGGGCCGGAGCATTCAGGGTGGTGGGGACCCTGAAAACCAGAACGAGAGGGGGGCTCTGCCAGGGTCCCCTGGGCTGGCGCCCTCCCTGCCGGGAAGGCCCTACGGAGGAGAGTCAGGCTGCCTCCCCCCCAGAGGGGAGCTCAGGGCCTTAGGGGTGCTCACTGCAACCCCCTCCCAGTGAGGATTTGGGGCCCAGCATCGGGCCTTCGCTAACTCTCAGGAGAGGTCATCGGTGTCGTCCAGGGCGGGGGGACAGGTGAAGGGGGCGCAGGGGTGTCCTTGGACAGGCTCCCTGAGCCCACACCACGTGGCGAAGGGGCCTCCCCCACAGCCTGCGGGCAGGGGCGGGTGAGCCCCATCTGAACATGGGGCCACCGAGGCGCCGCCCAGGCCACCGATCCCCAGAGCATGCCACCCCACCTCTCGGCCACTGGAAGCTACAGGAACGGCGGGAGAGAGAGAGAGGTGGGGGCTGGCCGCCAGGGTGCTAGGCGGGTGCAGACCTAGTCCCTTGCTGCAGCGCTGGGGACCCGGGGGCGTCCCTGGGTGGGGCCTGCTGCTGCGAGAGAATGACCCACTGGCTCCCCCCTGGGCAGCTGAGCCCTCAGCCCGTGTGAGCAGCCGTGGGCCCTGCAGGCACCAGAGGTCCTGGCTGAAGCTGCAGGGCTCCTGGCCTGCGGGGCGTGGGCGGCTGCGGGCCCAGATGGGCACAGAGGCCGGCAGTCAGCTCACGGGGCCCCTGGCCCTGGTGGCTCCGGCAGAAGCTGGGAGGAACGGGTGGCCGCAGGCCCAGTGGCTGTCTCTGTGACCCTCTGGGCCGGGGTTGCTGGCAGCATGGGGCCAGGAGAGGACCCCAGCCTCTGGCCCGGGCCCGTGGGCACTTACCTCTGAGGGTCCTGCCTTGGTGCCCATCTTGGCTCCAGCTGCAGACTGCAGCCCTCAGCTCTCGGGCGGGCTCCCCGCCGCCTCCGCCCCGCCCCTGCCGCCTCTCCACTTGCCTGCAGCTTCCCCTTCGGCTACTTCCTCTTAGTCCTGAGCATCTCGCTCGGCACCGACAGCTGACATCTGCAGCCGAAGCACCAGCTCGACGGGGAGGCCGAGAACTTTCACCTCCAGGGAGAGGTCACGCTCCGTCCACCTCCCAAGGTGGAGGTGCCCCAGGCCCGCCTGCGGGTCAGTTGGGCTTCGCGCCAGCCACAGGGACCCAAGGCACCAGCTCCAGCGAGATGGCTGATGCCCCCTGACTCTGGCCAAGCTCAGGGCTGGGGGGCGAGACACCGCGCTGGCTCCACGGCCTTGGGGGCCGGCCCCTCAGCTCTCACTTGTGCCTTAGGGTCGCCCAGCAGCCTCACGGCCCCACAATGGCTGCCTGAGCTCAGCCGTCACCTCGTCACCTCCGCGTCCCAGCAGAGCGTCCAGGACATCCCAAGGACGTCCCGGAAGTCCCACTGGGCACTTCTACTTGGGTTTCCTGATCTAGAACTTAGTCACATGACTGCATCTAGCTGCAAGGGAGGCTGGGAAATGGAGGCAGCCAGGACCTGGAGAGGGCGCGTAGGGTGGCTCCTTGGCCGTCCGGCTCAGGGGCTGAGAGTCAACCTAGGAACCAGGAGGTCACAGTTCAGTTCCCGGTCGGGCCACATGCCCGGGTTGTGGGGCAGCCGATCGATATTCTCGCTCATCATTGATGTTTCTATCTCTCTCTCCCTCTTCCTTCCTCTCTGACATCAATAAAAATATTTTAAAAATAAATAAAATAGAATAGAAACGGTGCCCACGTGAGGCCGATTGTGAAGGAGGCTGAGCGTGTCCCATGTCCGTGTCCCGTGTCCCATGTCTGTGTCCCGTGTCCCGTGTCCCGTGTTCTGTGTTCTGTGTCCCGTGTCCCATGTTCTGTGTCCCGTGTTCCGTGTCCCGGCAGGCCTCCTCTCCTGTGAGCCTGGTTTTGTCTCGGGCCCATTTTTAGGTTAAGTTGCTGACTTTTTCTTAAAGCGGACAACTGCATTTAGAGGATCCACTCACTGTTCCGAGTCGCCTGTTTTAAGGGTGGCAATACCTTCTCTTAATTTACTTCCTCTTTTTCCTTTTTTTTTCTTCTAATTCTCAGACATGTGGAAATCGGCGAGGATGGTGCAATGACTCCCACGAGCTCACCACTTAGAATCCACGACTGTAGACATTGTCACGCCTGCTTCATGGACATTTTTGCTAAGGAACCTTCATATATATATTGATTTCAGAGAGGGAGGGAGAGGGAGAGAGAGACAGAAACATCAATGATGAGACAGAATCATTGATCGGCTGCCTCCTGCACGTCCCCTACTGGGGATGGAGCCCACAACCTGGTCATGTGCCCTTGACCGGAATTGAACCCGGGACCCTTCAGTCCACAGTCCAATGCTCTATCCACTGAGCTAAACCAGCCAGGCATTGCTAAGGAATCTTAAAGCAAAGGAGGACGCCAATGACATTTCACTCCTAACTACTTTAGTACACATTTCTAAATAAATAAATGTCCTACAAAACCATAGCCCAGGGATCACCCCTGACCACGTCCGTAATTCCTTCATTTTATCAAACCCTTGCAAGGCTGTTATTACTAGAGGCCTGATGCACAAAAATTTGTGTACTCGGGGGGGAGGGAGGGTGCCTCAGCCTGGCCTGTGCCCTCTTGCAGTCTGGGACCCCTCAGGAGATAACGCCCTGCTGGCTTAGGCCCTCTCCCGGCTGGCAGAGGACAGGCCCAATCCCTAGGTACAGCCCCTGGTCGGGCTCAGAGCAGGGCCGATTGGGGAGGTGGGACGCCGCCCCCGTCACACTAAAGGCAGGGTCGGTGGGGAGGTTGCGGCGCCACCCCCTGTCATGCACAAAGCAGGGCCCATCAGGGGGGTTGGGGCTCCTTACCCTGTCACGCACAGAGCAGGGTTGATCAGGGGGTGGGGGAGCTCCCCCCTGTCACGCACAGAGCAGGGTCGATTGGGGGTTGGGGAGCTCCCCCCTGTCACACACAGAGCAGGGCCGATCAGGGGTTT
>NW_006283774.1:586028-589328 GCF_000327345.1 Myotis davidii
AAGCAGGTTTCTGGGGTTTTGTTTAGCTTCTATATTTGTTACAATGTTTCAAACTGCAGGCTCAGAGGCCGGCAAGGAAGGCAGGAACGTTGGTTTCCTCTGTCACTAAAGCAAGCAAGCCTCATGTTAGTTTCAAGCTGCCTGGCTGCCAGCCGCCATCTTGGCTGGCAGTTAATTTGCACATCGCCCTGATTAGCCAATGGGAAGGGTAGCGGTCGTATGCCAATTACCATGTTTCTCTTTTATTAGATAGGATTATTTTAAGCCCCATGAGTTATACACCTTATGATTCTGCATCAGTCAGGGTAGGTTTAGAATGACCCACTTTTGCCAATTTGTCTACTCACTTTCCTTGTTTTGTTTGTTTGTTTGAGACCCTCCCTCTGTGACCACGGGCCTCCTTCCTGGAATGCCTCCTTTAGCGTCGACTGGACATACTTCAGCTGGACATAGAAGTCCTGGTTGCCCACAGAGGTGCCTTGCATGGGGATCCGTGCTGTTCTCGGGAGCGTGGAAATGCCTCTAGCTTCCCTCCGTGGCTGAGGGGCGTTTTCTAGACGGAGCTCCCGATTGGCAGTTTTCCTCTGGAGCCTGGTCCTCGGGTTCCATGATAGTTGTTGGGAAATCTGCCGTCCTCGTTTAGCGGGGACTCTCTTCTCCCTCTGTGGTTATTCTCTTGGTCTTTGGGGTCCTTCATCGTGACAATGATGACACTAAGTGTTGTTTTCTTTTACAAATCCTGTTTGGACCAGCCGGCATGACTCAGTGGCTGAGCATCGACCTACGAACCAGGAGGTCACGGTTGGATTCCCGGTCAGGGCACAGGCCAGGGTTGTGGGCTTGATCCCCACTAGGGGGCCTGCAGGAGGCAGCCGATCAATGATTCTGTCATCCTTGATGTTTCTATCTCTCTCTCCCTCACCCTTCCTCTCTGAAATCAGTAAAAATATATATTTTAAAAATATAAAAGTCCTGTTTGGATTTTTTATTGTCCCTGAAGCGTCCTGTATCATGGGTACATATACTAGTTTGCTAGGGCTCTTGTCACAGAGCCACACAGCCTGGGCGACTTAAACACAGAAATCGTCCCAGTTCTGGAGGCCAGAAGACCCAAGTCCGGGTGCCAGCAGGGCTGGTTCCCGCTGCAGGCTGTAGGGGGGATCTGCTCCCAGCCTCCCTCCTCATTTCTGGTGCCCTCGGGCATCCCTGGCTTGCAGATGGCATTCTCCCTGTGTCCACACATCATGTTCCCTCTGTGCAACCTCTGTCTCGGTGTCCAAATGCCCCCATCCTATAAGGACACCACTCATGGTGGATTAGGGTCGGACCTTGCAGGGAGCCAGTCCATCCTTGCTGTTTCAAGGGACCTGGAATGTATGGCATACTGTTCTTAATATGTTTGCTCACCTTCTTGGTGCTGTGTTTTAACGAAGGTCACCTCTCCGAGAAAGGTTGTTTCCCCAGGTAGGGATTTTCCCCAGAAGTTAGGGAGGGAATAAAACCTCTTAACTAAGTGCCAGACGGGTAGTTAATCATTTAACTACGAACAATCATACTTAAGCTACATAATCTTTCCTCCCTGGAATGGAGCTAAGAAACGCCCTAACCTTTGGAATAGAGATTGATAGGATTGAATCAACTGATATAAATACAGATGTAACAAGACAACAAGACAACAGAACCTGGCTGGAGAACCTAGCGAGAGAACATGGCTACAGAACCTGGCTGGAGATCGTGGCTAGAGATCCTGGCAAGGCTGCTGATCAACTGAACGCTGTCTCCGTGTCATTCCTTCTTCGCCGACTCCGTCCACACCTTTGATGACCTCGTCTTAACTGGATCATCTGTAAGGACCTTATCTATACTAATAAAAGAGTAATGTGCGTGCGCGTGTGCTCTCTCTCCTTTCTCTCTCTCTTTAAAAAAAAGTAATATGCTAATTAGACCAGGTGACCGGACATCCGACTTCCTTCCGAACAGTTAGGGAGCGACCAAGCCGGCAGGGGGGCAGTTGGGGGGGGGTGACCAGGCAGGCCAGCAGGGGGGCATTTGGGGGTCAGCCAGGCAGGAGAGCAGTTAGGAGCCAGTGGTTCTGGATTGCGAGAGGGCTGTCTGCCTAAACTGGCAGTCAGATATCCCCTGAGGGGTCCCTGATTGGAGAGGGTGCGGGCCGGGCTGAGGGATGCCCCACCATGCACAAATTTCGTGCACTGGGCCTCTGGTTCCCCAATAAAGCTCACAGCCACAGGAACTGGTCTTCAGCATCTTTGGGGGAGGAGGGGTGACATAACTCAGCCCATAGCACGTCTTTCCCAACTCTGAGTGTTTCTTCTCCCCACCCCGCTCCTCGGGAACTCAACGCACACGTATGTTATGTTCTGTCACAGGACCCTCTGTGCCCACTAACCTCTGCTTCCCATTTTGTCTCCACGCTCCTGTGCTGTGCACTCAGGGTCATTCCACCGATCTTTCCTGCAGCTGACCAATCCTTGGCTCTGCTGTGTCTCATGTGCTAACGCTCCTATTGAGGGTTCTTTAAAAAGCTTAATTTCCACTCATTACTGTTTTCCGTGCGATGTTTTGCCAACTCTAAGCAGCTCTGTTTGACTTCCTTTCCCTTTTTTAAACCCCGTTTTCTATTCCATTGTCACTGTGATGCTTTGCCGGTGTGGGCTGACTTCTGGTCGTTGAGTTCACTGCTGGCCGACTTTACCGAGCGTTTGCGGGGGGTCCTGGGCGCAAGGCCTTTCTCTGGAGATCATTTGCATTTTCTCCTGCAGGAACAGGGGTCCCTGTCCACCTGGAGCCACTCTGAACGGAAACAGAGAGAAGAGCACAGAAGACACGCAGGGCACGGTGCAGGCCGAGTCCCTGGGAGGGAAGGCGGGGACAGAGCAGGACAATATCGGAAAAAGGCACGCGAGAGCCACCGAGCCACCAACCCCCGAAGGGCTGCGGATTTCAACCCAGATAAAAGCAGGTATTTGTATGTAAACTGTAGTTAATTAAACCGCTGAAAACCCAATAACAGAAACATCCACACAGAAAGACACATCTCAGAGAGGCAACATGCGTACTTGACTTCTCCACGTGAACAGTGGAAGCCGGAAGAAGATGGGATGTTACGTGTTAAGCGCTAAAACACTGGCCAACTTAGATGCGATATCAAGTGAAAGGCGCGGGGACATGCATTCTCTTGGTAGCTGGGGGGGGTAGGTTGTGTGAACAGGGCTGCCGGGAGCCCTCCCAGGTGCCTTCCCGGGGCTGTGTGCACGCAGTTCTCCTGGGTCAGTGCAGGCA
>NW_006283774.1:607723-610468 GCF_000327345.1 Myotis davidii
TGCCCTGATTTGGGGGTCAGCCAGGCAGGAGAGCAGTTAGGAGCCAGTGGTTCTGGATTGCGAGAGGGCTGTCTGCCTAAACTGGCAGTCAGATATCCCCTGAGGGGTCCCTGATTGGAGAGGGTGCGGGCTGGGCTGAGGGATGCCCCACCATGCACAAATTTCGTGCACTGGGCCTCTGGTTCCCCAATAAAGCTCACAGCCACAGGAACTGGTCTTCAGCATCTTTGGGGGAGGAGGGGTGACATAACTCAGCCCATAGCACGTCTTTCCCAACTCTGAGTGTTTCTTCTCCCCACCCCGCTCCTCGGGAACTCAACGCACACGTATGTTATGTTCTGTCACAGGACCCTCTGTGCCCACTAACCTCTGCTTCCCATTTTGTCTCCACGCTCCTGTGCTGTGCACTCAGGGTCATTCCACCGATCTTTCCTGCAGCTGACCAATCCTTGGCTCTGCTGTGTCTCATGTGCTAACGCTCCTATTGAGGGTTCTTTAAAAAGCTTAATTTCCACTCATTACTGTTTTCCGTGCGATGTTTTGCCAACTCTAAGCAGCTCTGTTTGACTTCCTTTCCCTTTTTTAAACCCCGTTTTCTATTCCATTGTCACTGTGATGCTTTGCCGGTGTGGGCTGACTTCTGGTCGTTGAGTTCACTGCTGGCCGACTTTACCGAGCGTTTGCGGGGGGTCCTGGGCGCAAGGCCTTTCTCTGGAGATCATTTGCATTTTCTCCTGCAGGAACAGGGGTCCCTGTCCACCTGGAGCCACTCTGAACGGAAACAGAGAGAAGAGCACAGAAGACACGCAGGGCACGGTGCAGGCCGAGTCCCTGGGAGGGAAGGCGGGGACAGAGCAGGACAATATCGGAAAAAGGCACGCGAGAGCCACCGAGCCACCAACCCCCGAAGGGCTGCGGATTTCAACCCAGATAAAAGCAGGTATTTGTATGTAAACTGTAGTTAATTAAACCGCTGAAAACCCAATAACAGAAACATCCACACAGAAAGACACATCTCAGAGAGGCAACATGCGTACTTGACTTCTCCACGTGAACAGTGGAAGCCGGAAGAAGATGGGATGTTACGTGTTAAGCGCTAAAACACTGGCCAACTTAGATGCGATATCAAGTGAAAGGCGCGGGGACATGCATTCTCTTGGTAGCTGGGGGGGTAGGTTGTGTGAACAGGGCTGCCGGGAGCCCTCCCAGGTGCCTTCCCGGGGCTGTGTGCACGCAGTTCTCCTGGGTCAGGGCAGGCACTCGGGCAGTGCTAGCGCACGCTGCTCACTCGGCCTGGGCGAGCGCCCGGTGGGAGCCGTCCTGCTGGCCGCGTGGGGTAACGGTGCATGGCTCTGAGCAGTGGCTGACCTCGCGGTATCCCCCGGCTGCTCGCTCGAGCCCTTGCCCGTGTTTTATTGGGTCATCGCTCTGCTTCTGGCTTGTAGAGCTGTCATATGCTTCACATACAAATTATTTATTGGCTCTAAGAATAGTAACATCTTTCCTTTTCACTTCTGAAAGGTGTCTTCTGAGGAGCTGAGTGCCTGTGGGGCCGCCACGGGGCCAGGAGATAAGGCCCAGCAGGGAGCAGCTGGTCTGGAGGTCTCCACCGGGGGCCGGAGGGCCCAGCTGCTGAGACCGGTGCGGGGAACAGGGACGTGGGGAACAGAGCTGGTGCGGGGAACAGGGACGTGGGAACTGCTGAGGTGCAAGGCTTCTGGCCGAGTGACTGGCCTTGGGGGTTCCCCGCCTGCTGGACTCTGGCTCCAGCCCAACGTGTCCCTCATTGTTTTCAATCTATTTTTTTTACTTAATTTTTTTTTTAAATCCTCACCCAAGGATGTTTTTTAGATTTTTAGAGAGAGAGGGAGAGAAACATCGAACACGCCCTGACCAGACCAAACCGGCCACCTAGGTATGTGCCCTGATCTGAGTCGAACCCGCAACCTTTCGGTGCATGGGACGATGTTCAACCGAGCCACCAGCCAGGGACCGACCTGTCCCTCTGGCCCCAGGGTGCCCCGGCAGCTGGAGGTGGGGTGGTGGTGGCCGTGGGTGTGAAGGCGCAGGCTGCAGGCACCGGGTGGGGGGCAGCACAGGGGGCGTGCTCAGAGCCCTGCCAGCCCCCACCCCCCCAGGGCCCCCAGCACAGCTGGCTTTGGAGAACTGCTCTGGGCGTTGCCCTCTGGACCCGTTGGAATAAAACAGCTTTTCTCTTGGAGGAGCAAATCTCTGGAAATTTCCCCTCTGCCTTCTGGCCTCGGCTGCCCCCTGGTGGCAATGCCCCTGCATTGCAGTGTCCCCTGGGCTTGGGGGTCAAATGGGAGTTTCCATCCCAAGGAGGGAGACCGTGGGCCACGCACTCCCTGCCCAGCCACACACACCACCGAGAAACAAGGCCACGGCGCCGCCGCCGGAGGCTGCCACGTGATAGAATGATTTATTAGAACAAATTCCATGACAAATCATATAAAATAACCATTTTCTGAAAGACACCCACAGACCACCTGAGGACAAACCCAGAGGAGCCTCCGCGAAGCCGGACAAATAAGTTACTGACCCCGGGTCGGGGCGGAGGGGACACGCGTCTGTGAATAAAAAAGTGTACGGCGACCGGGAGGGTGCGTGGGGAGGGCCTGGTGGCCGGGGATCCGTGGCCACCGCGTGTCCGGCAGCTGGGGGCGAGGCGTGGGGCATGTGGGTGGGACCAGCACTAGCACCTCCTCCAAGGGACTCCACAGGCTC
>NW_006283774.1:610568-610945 GCF_000327345.1 Myotis davidii
GCGCCCAGTGTAAACAGCCACGACCCCTGTGGCCTCCGTCCAGCTGCAGTGCCCGCCCCCCTCCAGATGGTCCCCCGGCAATCGACTCGCATGCAGACGCCAGGGGCTGCCCGGCGCACCCACACCACTCTGGTCAAGGGGGCATCCCGCCCCCCAAACAAGCTCTTTGGCTTAGAGGCTCCAGAAACACAGGCCCCCAGGAGGGGCCACCTGGCATGTTCCCACCAACAGAATCCTGAGAAAATGAACCTGCCCCCCGGGCCTGTCCCTGCCCCTAGGATGGGGCCTGTGGGGCCCCGAGCCGAGTGTAGATGCCCCATTAATGCCCGGCGTCCAGGACGGGGCGGCGGGTTGCCTCGGGAGCTCCTGGGAGCCCG
>NW_006283774.1:611231-611447 GCF_000327345.1 Myotis davidii
CCCTCGCATCCCGGGGCATCCAGCCCCTCCGGCTCCCTGTTTGGCACTGAATGACCCACGGATGCTCCCTCCCCTGCCCGGCCCGGCCAGCGCCCGGGGACACGCCAGGCAAGCACGCGCTCCAGCCCACGAGGCTGGCGGGCCCCCCGGCGGGGAGGCTGCTGAAATGGAACAAACTACTTTACTCCAAAACTGAAGACAAAAAGGACAACGATG
>NW_006283774.1:611553-612158 GCF_000327345.1 Myotis davidii
TCAAGGTCAGGTTTAGAGAGGCCTCCAGCCAGGCCAAGGCCAACTCTGATTTCGGTATCTGCTTTCCTGAGCGCCCGTTCACTGTCTCCGAACAGACTGGGGCGGTTGCCAGCCCTGCAGTCATCTCGGAGGCAGTCGGCTCAGGCGAGCCCTGTGGTTTTGGGCCTGGACACTGAATGTAGGGGGGCTCCTCTCAGTGGGATGAGGATGGTCTGGCTGGGCTGGTGAGAGGAGGAGGGGGCCTCGACTTGAGAGGGGGCAGACGGTGGATGCAAAGCTCAGGATGGGCAGAGAGATCCTTCTAGAAATGGCCTAAATTCCCGCTGGGGTCCACGATGGCGTTGATGACTGCGGGGGGCGCAGCGTCAGGGGAGGGTCCTGCCCCCCCACACCCACCCTGTGTCTCCGCCCAGATCCTCGCCTCCACCCCAGCTGGGCCACCCACCTTCCAGCTGCTTCTGCACACGCCTCAGCTCCTTCAGGATGGAGCTGATCTCCTGGAAGAGGGGGGAGGAGGCTGATGGGCGGGGCCTGGCTACCGAGGGTCCCAGCCTGGGCCAGTGCCCAGGCCTCTCTGCAGGCAGGGCTGTGGATGGGGGGCGGGC
>NW_006283774.1:612843-613181 GCF_000327345.1 Myotis davidii
TCTGGTATTGAGATCCCACCTACTTTGTTCTTTCTCAGGATCGCTGCAGCTATTTGGGGTCTTTTTTTATTCCAGATGAATTTTTGGGAAGTTCATTCTATGTCTGTGAAATATGCTGTTGGTATTTTAATGGGGAGTGCATTGAATCTATAGATTGCTTTGGGTAGTATGGACATCTTGATGATGTTGATTTTACCAATCCATGAAAATCGTATGTTCTTCCATCTGTTTATGTCTTCCTCTATCTCCTTTTTAGTCTTCAGGATGGGCACCTCGTTCTCGGCGCTGATCCGCGCCTCCAGGTCCTCCCAGGCGCGCCCCGAGTTCTGGAAGAGGAT
>NW_006283774.1:614255-619640 GCF_000327345.1 Myotis davidii
GCCCAGCGGGGGGAGGAGGGGGCAGGAGGACTTGGTGCTCCCTCCCCGGGCCACACCCTCCCAAGGATGAGCGCCTCCCAGGGCAGCCACTAAGCGGGGCATGCAGCCTCCCAAACTTCGCCCAACCGGCCACCAGCAAGGGCTCCTCCGGGAGGCACAAGTCCCGGATGTCGGGGAGGTGGGCGTGGGGGGGGGTGGCAGAGGCAGGGCCGGGGCAGGGAGTTTGGGCAGAGACACCCACGGGCTCCCATGCAGGCACCCCCCGACCCCATCCTCCTCCGGTGATGGGCTAAATACCAGGGCTGCCACAGAACACGGAGGCCACACAAGCCCTGCTCTGCAGGGAGGGAAACTGAGGCAGGAGAGGGGGCGGGTCTCAGATGAGGGTTAGAATGGGGCAGAGGAAAAGGCAGGAAAACACACAGAAGCCAGGGACCTCCCCACCGCGTAGGCGGCCCAGGGAGCTGAGCCCCAGGACCCGTCGGCCCGTCTCCCTCTCCGCAGTGACACCGGCTCCCTCAGGCTCCCAGACCACCCAGCCAGGACCCCTCCTGCCCTCCACCAGCCCTGCAGGGCCCGATCACTGCTGAGAACAACCGCCCCCGGCCCCCACCTCTCTGCACCCCTGGCCTGGACGTGGGCCTTCTGCTAAATGACTGCACACGGGGCACATCTTTAACACAAACCTTTGCAGAGGCCCACCTCCCACCAGAGGTCCCCCCTCCCAGGAGCATCAGCATCCACCCACCCACCTCTCTACCTATAATCCATCCCTCACCCACCCACCCATCCATCCACTCTTCCATCCTCCATCCACTCCTCCATCCTCCCTCCACTCCTCCATCCACTCCTCCCTCATCCATCCTCCATCCACCCCTCCATCCTCCATCCACTCATCCATCTCCATCCACTCATCCACTCCTCCATCTTCCATCCACTCCTCCATCCACTCATCCATCCTCCATCGACTCATCCATCCTCCATCCTCCATCCACTCCTCCCTCCTCCATCCTCCCTCCACTCCTCCATCCACTCCTCCCTCATCCATCCTCCATCCACCCCTCCATCCTCCATCCACTCATCCATCTCCATCCACTCATCCACTCCTCCATCTTCCATCCACTCCTCCATCCACTCATCCATCCTCCATCGACTCATCCATCCTCCATCCTCCATCCACTCCTCCCTCCTCCATCCTCCCTCCACTCCTCCATCCACTCCTCCCTCATCCATCCTCCATCCACCCCTCCATCCTCCATCCACTCATCCATCTCCATCCACTCATCCACTCCTCCATCTTCCATCCACTCCTCCATCCACTCATCCATCCTCCATCGACTCATCCATCCTCCATCCTCCATCCACTCCTCCCTCCTCCATCCTCCCTCCACTCCTCCATCCACTCCTCCCTCATCCATCCTCCATCCACCCCTCCATCCTCCATCCACTCATCCATCTCCATCCACTCATCCACTCCTCCATCTTCCATCCACTCCTCCATCCACTCATCCATCCTCCATCGACTCATCCATCCTCCATCCTCCATCCACTCCTCCCTCCTCCATCCTCCCTCCACTCCTCCATCCACTCCTCCCTCATCCATCCTCCATCCACCCCTCCATCCTCCATCCACTCATCCATCTCCATCCACTCATCCACTCCTCCATCTTCCATCCACTCCTCCATCCACTCATCCATCCTCCATCGACTCATCCATCCTCCATCCTCCATCCACTCCTCCCTCCTCCATCCTCCCTCCACTCCTCCATCCACTCCTCCCTCATCCATCCTCCATCCACCCCTCCATCCTCCATCCACTCATCCATCTCCATCCACTCATCCACTCCTCCATCTTCCATCCACTCCTCCATCCACTCATCCATCCTCCATCGACTCATCCATCCTCCATCCTCCATCCACTCCTCCCTCCTCCATCCTCCCTCCACTCCTCCATCCACTCCTCCCTCATCCATCCTCCATCCACCCCTCCATCCTCCATCCACTCATCCATCTCCATCCACTCATCCACTCCTCCATCTTCCATCCACTCCTCCATCCACTCATCCATCCTCCATCGACTCATCCATCCTCCATCCTCCATCCACTCCTCCCTCCTCCATCCTCCCTCCACTCCTCCATCCACTCCTCCCTCATCCATCCTCCATCCACCCCTCCATCCTCCATCCACTCATCCATCTCCATCCACTCATCCACTCCTCCATCTTCCATCCACTCCTCCATCCACTCATCCATCCTCCATCGACTCATCCATCCTCCATCCTCCATCCACTCCTCCCTCCTCCATCCTCCCTCCACTCCTCCATCCACTCCTCCCTCATCCATCCTCCATCCACCCCTCCATCCTCCATCCACTCATCCATCTCCATCCACTCATCCACTCCTCCATCTTCCATCCACTCCTCCATCCACTCATCCATCCTCCATCGACTCATCCATCCTCCATCCTCCATCCACTCCTCCCTCCTCCATCCTCCCTCCACTCCTCCATCCACTCCTCCCTCATCCATCCTCCATCCACCCCTCCATCCTCCATCCACTCATCCATCTCCATCCACTCATCCACTCCTCCATCTTCCATCCACTCCTCCATCCACTCATCCATCCTCCATCGACTCATCCATCCTCCATCCTCCATCCACTCCTCCCTCCTCCATCCTCCCTCCACTCCTCCATCCACTCCTCCCTCATCCATCCTCCATCCACCCCTCCATCCTCCATCCACTCATCCATCTCCATCCACTCATCCACTCCTCCATCTTCCATCCACTCCTCCATCCACTCATCCATCCTCCATCGACTCATCCATCCTCCATCCTCCATCCACTCCTCCCTCCTCCATCCTCCCTCCACTCCTCCATCCACTCCTCCCTCATCCATCCTCCATCCACCCCTCCATCCTCCATCCACTCATCCATCTCCATCCACTCATCCACTCCTCCATCTTCCATCCACTCCTCCATCCACTCATCCATCCTCCATCGACTCATCCATCCTCCATCCTCCATCCACTCCTCCCTCCTCCATCCTCCCTCCACTCCTCCATCCACTCCTCCCTCATCCATCCTCCATCCACCCCTCCATCCTCCATCCACTCATCCATCTCCATCCACTCATCCACTCCTCCATCTTCCATCCACTCCTCCATCCACTCATCCATCCTCCATCGACTCATCCATCCTCCATCCTCCATCCACTCCTCCCTCCTCCATCCTCCCTCCACTCCTCCATCCACTCCTCCCTCATCCATCCTCCATCCACCCCTCCATCCTCCATCCACTCATCCATCTCCATCCACTCATCCACTCCTCCATCTTCCATCCACTCCTCCATCCACTCATCCATCCTCCATCGACTCATCCATCCTCCATCCTCCATCCACTCCTCCCTCCTCCATCCTCCCTCCACTCCTCCATCCACTCCTCCCTCATCCATCCTCCATCCACCCCTCCATCCTCCATCCACTCATCCATCCTCCATCCACTCATCCATTCTCCATCCACCCTTCCATCCACCTGACCATCTATCCCTCACCCTTATCCATTCTCCCATCCAATCACCCATTCATCACTCATCCATCCATGCATCCACTCATCCATCCTCCCATCCACTCATCCATCCATCCATCCACTCATCCATCCTTCATCCACCCATCTACTCGCCTGATCTATCCTCCACCCTTATCCATCCTCCCATCCAATCACTCATCCATCCAACTACCCATCCATCCTTCGTCCACCCAATAACCTACCCATCCATCCTTCATCCACCCTTCCATCCACCCAATTACCTACCCATCCATCCTTCATCCACTCTTCCATCCATCCACCTGACCATCCATCCCTCCTCCCTCCTCCCTCCTCCTGTCCATCCAAAGAGCATTTGTGAAGCCCATTTGGGAAGAAAGCCCAGCCCCAGCCCTGCCCTTGGGGTGCTCTTTGCCCCCAGGGGAGGCCCCCCGGCCCAGGGCACCCACCTGGCAATCTCCGCGATCTCCGCTGTCTGCACGATGAATCCATAGGGGTCGGGCTCCTCCTCGTCGTCGGTGTCCCGGAGGCCGGGGGCCCGGGGCCGGGCGCGGGCGGAGCCGGCCCGAGGGGTCTGCGTGGCTGTTGAGGCACGGGAGCGTGTGTGTTTGGGGGAGCCGTGGCGGGAGCCGTACTCCTCCTCCGAGGTGGACGTGCAGTCGGAGCCCTGTTGCCGGCGACGCGCGCCTGGGCGAGTGAATTGGTTCCAGAAGCAAGAACAGAACGGGGCAGCGCTCAGCTCCCGTGGCAGCCCCAGGCCCCCCTAGCAGGCCTGGTGCTGCACCCCGCACCCCTTCAGCTGGCACCCTGCACCCTGGCACTCAGCCGAAGTGCCGGCAGCAGCTAAGCGCCCGGGTCTGCGAGGCCACCACCAGCCGAGGCACATGCAGGGCTGGGCAGCCTGGCATCTCCATGGGCCAGGCTGTGCGTCAGGTGGGAGCGTCCTGGTGGCAGGGAGATGGTGCCCACACACCAGGTGGGTAAACCTCCCCAGTGGGTTAGCCCAGCCCTGGGTGGCTGAGCACGGCCTGGCCTGTGGGCAGAGCCTGACCTCACCCCTCAAGACCTCCCTGCACCTGCCCAACCCTTCACCTGACCCTGTGCAGCCTGCTCTGAGCTCCAGGGGGGCCACGCCGTGCACAATAAATAAAAGGGGGCGCGGGCAGCATTCACAGCAAGCCACCCCTTCCTCCCATGCACCCCACAGCTCAGCACCACTTGGAACTAGCTCTCAGGCTGAGCCAGCGTAGGGAGGGGGAGGGGTGTCCGGGTGAGGGAGGGGTGTCCAGATAGGGTAGGGGGTGTTCGGGTGGGGGAGGGGTGTCCAGATAGGGTAGGGGGTGTCCAGGTGGCAGCAGCAGCAGCAGCGTCTACACCTTAAACCAATTCACTCGGAGCTGCGGGTCAGCCCCCCATGGGTAAGCCAGCTGGGTCGGCATGAATGTCCAGCCCCCCTGGGCAGGAGGCCAGCTCCGGTGGCCACAGCGGCCCGGCCCCTTCTTGCTGCACACGTGGCTGCAGGTGACTCGGGTAGGGTGGGGAGAGGGTCACAGCCGCCCCTTGGCCACAGAGCCCAGGCTCACAGGGCACCCGGGGGCGCCACATCCCCACAGCAGCGGGCAGTGTACCCTCCCCTGGCCCCAGCCCACACGGACGGCCCAGCCTGCACAAGGGCCTCACACGCCACCGGGGTCCCAGCTGAGGTCCCAATTCCCGGGAACAGGGGGACACACCTAGGTCCCCCCAAGGAGATGGAGGGGCCCCTCCACCCGGGACACCTGGCCATGGCCGGGGTCTCCCGCCCTCACACCAGGCCAGCGGGACACCTGGGGCCTGGGTA
>NW_006283774.1:624062-626013 GCF_000327345.1 Myotis davidii
GTCCTCGCCCCACCAGGAGGGCTGCCCGTACAGGGGTGTGCGGTAGGCCGCTGCTTCTGCAGGGGGAGCGTGGACTCTGGGTCACGGTGGCCCCAACCAGACAGGGCAGACCCCAAGCTGGGAGACTGGGGGGAGGGAAGCCTGGCACCGCCTCCCAGCTCAGCCTGCAGCTGCCCAGGACCAGCCAGCTGCCAACAGCTCCCAGTCTTTCCACGTTGAGGGTGACAGCTCATGGCCATGAGCCCACGGCCATGTACCTCCCCAGCCCAGCGGGGCCTGAGCGCCAGGTGGGTGCTGTGGGCAGGCTGGCCTCAGGGGACCACTGTCCTCAGCACCCATCCTGGGCGGGCAAGCCCTTTACCCTGCCCTGGGCTCTGCCTCCAGAGCCGGCCGACGGGGAGCCCACATCCAGAGCCTGCCTCTTGCCAAGGCTCCACAAAGGGGACCCTGGAGGCTGCGTGCCACCAGTCTGACTCGACCGCATGGGGTGCGGGGTGCACGGGTCTGTGTCTGCAGGATGCTGGAATGCAGGCACACACAGTGGGTGTGTCTGTAGAGCTGCAGGGCTGGGGCGTGCACAGGTGAGTGCATGTACACGGGTGCAGGAATGTGGGCACACTGGGTGGGTGTGTCTGCAGGGGGCAGGGGGCACAGGTGGGTGTGTGCCTGCAGGGGGCAAGGGGCATGGTTGGGTGTGCCTGCAGGGGGCAAGGGGCATGGTTGGGTGTGTCTGCAGGGGGCAGGGGACACAGGTGGGTGTGCCTGCAGGGGGCATGGTTGGGTGTGTCTGCAAGGCGTGTACACGGGCACCTGAGCTCATATGTGAGCGGGTTGTGCCATGGCTGCTGGGGGTGGGAGCCCAGGAGGCTGAGGTGGAGCAGGAGTCGTGGGGGTGAGAGGACTGCTCCCCGTGAGGTGAATCAAGGGGAGCCTGTGGGGAGCCGCGTGGAGGGCAGGCCTGTGTGCGCTCCCAGCCCCGCTGCAAAGCCGTCCGTCGTACCTGTTCCGGGTCTCCGGTCCCGCTCCGGCCTGGGGTTCGAGGACTCGCAGTAAGGCGTGTGCTCCGGCAGGGCCTCGCCCCTCTTGGGCGCAGGCCCCTTGACGCTCACCTGCAGCTGGCTGGTGTACTTCTCGTGCTGCGGGGGGAGGGAGTGAGGGGCAGCCTGAGCCCCGCCTGCTCCATGCCCCAGCCGGGGGGACCCTCAGAACCACAAAGCTCCAGGGGGAGCAGCCTGCTTAGGTGGAGGAGGGGGTGGGCAGCCATACCAGAGGGAAGACTGCCAACCCAGTCCCACCAGAGCGAGGCGGGCAGGCCCCAGACCACGGGGTCAGCCACTCGGGGCTGTGGAGGGGGGGAGCAGTGGCCTGTCCAAGCAGATAATGAGAGCATATGTATGCATGGGCATGCATGTCTGGGTGTGTGTATGCACGTGCATGCACGTGTGTCTGCCCACGTGCCTATGTGAATGGGTGCTCGCTCACATACACACGTCTGCTCATGTACATTGTGTGTGCACGAGTATGTCTGAAAATGTACACACATTTTCGTATGTCTTTGCATGTGTGCGCATGTGTGGGTGTCTGCATGTGTGTGCTTGTGTATGTCTGCACCTGTACATCTGTGTGTGCGTGTGTGGGTACAGGTGTCTGTGCATGCCAAGGCCACCTGGCTGAGCTGTGCAGTCATCAGAGCTGGGCTCACACTGGCTGTCCCCGCAGGGGTCCTGCGGCCTTGGGCTGCCCACCCAGGCTCATTCGGAAAGTGAGCTGAGACCCAGGACCCTCAAGCCGGGCTGCCAGCCTCAACCCCCCTCCTGCCTGCTGCTGGCCACCACAGCGGCCGGATCAGGGTCCTGCCAGGGCACAGGCTGCTAGGCAGGGCCTCTAGGGCCCCAGCTACACCCACCAGCCACGCCCCCGTGGTGGCTGCGGCAGCCTGGCGGGGAATGAG
>NW_006283774.1:626146-626849 GCF_000327345.1 Myotis davidii
GGGACGCGGTGCTGCACGCGCTCCAGCACGTACATGTTGGCATGTGGCAGGGAGTTAAGGAGAACGGGGGAGGGGACAGCAGCTCAGCCCCGGAGATAAGAGGCCGCTCCCGGCAGGCGGAGGCAGGGGGGAGGGCCTGGCATCAGGCTGCCCCTCCCCCCCAGAGTGGCCACCGACCAGCACACACCCCCCACGTGTCCACCGGGCATGAGTCCACACCGCGGGCACAGCCTGCACCCTGTGCTGCCCCCACAGCAGGGGGTGGAGGGCAGAGGCCACTCCTGACCCCACACATACATGCCCGAGGGCTTGGGGCACCCCACTCACCGTATTCTGGGCACAGAACGCGGGGCCCGCAGCCCCCAGGCCACAGGGGCTCTGGGTCCCAGGGAGCGCAGGCCAGCAGGCAGGCGGCAGGGGCTGGTGAGGGGTTCATCCCTGCCACCCTCTCAGCCCAGCTGTGTCCGCTGAGGCCCCGCCCTGCTCCCAGGATAAGAGGGCGCGGGTGGCCGGGGCCGGGGAGCCAGGAGGGAGGGCGGCAGGAAGGATATCGTAGCCGAAGCGGATGACGTCATTGAGCTTCAGCGTGATGTACTTCTGGTCTGGGATGCGCACCTCATTCACGAACGTCTGCGGGGAGACGGGCCGGCTGGGGGGGAGCCCCTTCCCTCCGGCTCTGGGCTGGCACTGCCCTCTGGCACAC
>NW_006283774.1:627202-627886 GCF_000327345.1 Myotis davidii
AGAGAGGGACAGAGCTGGGGTGAGGCCAGCAGAGGGCGGGGCCATGGAGTGGGTGGGGCCATGAAGGAGGCGGGGCCAACGCAGAGGGAGGGGTGGGGCCAGTGCAGAGGGAGGGGCCATGGTGGGGGCGGGGCCAACACTCACCCCATTCAAGCTGCCCAGGTCCTTCACCCAGTGCTCATCCCGGTCCTGGTCGTAGTTGATGACGGCATGCTGCTTGTCCACACTGCGGGACTGGGGGACACGGGCGACTTTCAGGTGACCTTCCCTGCTAGGCCAGTCCCAGGAGGCAGAGGCACCCGCAGGGGCCCCCATCGTCCCCACCCCGGCCCCAACGCCAGCCTCATACCAGAGCCCACGCTGTCCCACCCACACCTCGCACCTGGAGGGTGTGTGCCCGGCCAGCCCCCAGATCAGGCCAGAGATTTGCAAGATGCCGGCCGGTTCCTCCCACCCCCTGGTGCCACCCTGGCCCCTCCCTTCGTGACCAGCCTCCACGGCACCATAGGCCAGTGCCCTCCCGTCCCGTGGTTGCTCCCGGCTCTGCCTGGGAGGGCTGGGAACCCTCCGGTCGTTGGGATGTGATGTTCCCTCCCAGGGGCGGGCGCGGGAGGCCAGCAGGTCCGGCAGAAGCCAGAGGGAGGCCGGGGGGAGGGGAGAGGCTCCCCCACTTCCGGCCCACCC
>NW_006283774.1:628233-628789 GCF_000327345.1 Myotis davidii
GGCCAAGCCCAGGGCAGGGGGGGTGAGGGTAGGGGTGGGGGTGGCCTGGGCTCCGGCCCCAGCCAAGGTCACTGCAACCAGTTTGGATTCCGAGGCCCCGAGATAGCCGCTCCACCCACAACGATGACAACACCGTGGGAGGCCTGGGGGCGCCGTGAGGACGGAGAGAAGTAAGGGCAGGACCCACACAGCCTCCTGCAGCGGTGCAGGGATGACAGAGGGCAGAGCACAGTCTGCAGGGCCACCCTGAGCCCCCCGCCCCCGCCCCCCCAGCCTGGGAGGGAGGAACAGGGTGTCCCTGCCCAGGTGCCCCCCCGGGGGGCCCCCAGAAAGGATCCTGCTGGCACTCCGGGAGCAGCCTGCCTCCTCCCAAAGCAGCAGGGCCCTGGCAAGCAGGGTCTGACCTTGAGACCCACTGCCCTCCCCCGGGCCTCACCTCTGCCCTGTCCTGAACGCCTCAGGGAAGCTGGCACAAGGCCAGCCAGCTCCCGGCCACCGGCCACCGGCACCACCTCCTCACGGCTCCTCGCTCTGCCCCACGCAGGCCTGCTGGCAG
>NW_006283774.1:629735-630775 GCF_000327345.1 Myotis davidii
CTCCAGGGCAGGATGCCAGCAGACGAACCCCTGCTGCCACAGGTCCCCACCGGGGAGCAGGCATGTGCAACCCCGTGTTCACACACACACACACACGCGTCCGTGTGCACATACACACCTGCACCGGAGCTCTGGCACCAGGCAGACCTGGGCCATGTCTCCACCGCTGCCCAGAGTCCAGGCCATGACCCTCCTGCCCAGACCGGGGCACAAGCCTGCAGGCCGGCCCGGCTCCCTGGCCTTGCCCCCTCTCTCCACACAGCCTGCCCCTCGCTCTGAGCAGAGGCCCCTCCCCCACCACATCCACATCCTGCCCCATCCCTAGTGCCACCTTCTTAGGGCAGGTGCGGGAGAGGCTGGGGCCCAGCGCAGGTGGGAGGGGTGCCCTCAGGAGGGTGGAAGTGGCAGACAGGGACCCCCGGGCATGGGTAAGGGTGCGGGAAGGGCAGGGTTTGCCCCTGGACGGCAGGCAGGACGTCCACGCTGGTGGGGGCCCTGGTGGAGGGACAGGATGGCGGGTTTCCACAGCCCCGGCCTGGGCCCCTGTGACTTCGGGAGGCTGGGACAGGGGCGGAGGCGGGCGGCACTCCACACGCACTGCACACCTGCAGACCCCATGAGCCTCAGTTTCCCCACATGATGGACAGCCAGGGGCAGACACCCCGGCAGCCCAGGCCAGGGCCCAGCCCAGCTTGAGGGCTGAGAAGGCCCTGCCACTCCCACCCTGCTCAGGGCCCCCAGTGACCAACCAGAAACTAGGAGGGGACCCCAAACTCCTCCTGAGCACGACCCCCAGCCCCTCTCAGCACGCAGGAGGATGCCAGCGCCAGGTCCTTCACCCCACCACCACACAGGAGGCACGGAGAAAGGACGTGCGGCCGGCCGGACCCTCCAGGGCCAGCCCCTCCCTGCCCTATCCTGTTCCCGAAGGGTCAGGCAGTGAGCCCCAGAAGCCGAACTCGGACTCCCACACCCGGGCCAGAGAGTCCTGATGCCGGTCCCGGTGCCCGGCTGGCTGTGCCCCTGCCAGCTCTCCTGCC
>NW_006283774.1:631623-633981 GCF_000327345.1 Myotis davidii
CCGACCCTGCCCCTCCGAGGCCCAAGCTCCTCCCAGAAACGCTGCCCCCCCAGGCCCCAGCATAGTCTCCCTCTCCTGTGGGTGCAGCAGGGGTGAGGCTGGGCATCGGCGGCACGGCCTGCGTGTGGACCCACAGATGTCCCGGTGACCTGACCAGAGGCCGCTCCCCACAGTCAGGGTCCCCACCATGCCAGGCCCTCTGCACCCCACCCTCCCAGGACACAAATTCTCAGCCAGAGGCTCCGCTTCCCCGAGCGGGCACTCTGGGACCAGCCCTGGGCACAGGGGCTGGGGGCAGCTGGAGGCAGGACCCTGACCCACCAATGCTCCCCACACTGAGAGGAGACCACACACCTCTCAGCGGCCACTGTGACCACCCTGCAGGCGCCCCCCGGCCAGGCCAGGAGCTGTGGTTGGGGCATCAGGCAACCTCTCCAATGCCCAGGAGGGAAGGGGTGCCCAGGGGGGAAGGGTGCCCAGGGGGGAAGGGTGCTTTGGTGCCCACGGTCCCGGAGCATCAGCGAAGGGGGATCTGCGGGCCGATGTGGTTGGAAGCGGGGGCTGCAGGTGGTTTGAGGGCACACCAATGACAAGGGCTGACGTCCCCGAGACCAGAGCTGTCCCGGCACCAGCACAGGGCACGGGCTCCGGGTGTGTGCACACACCTGCCACACCCATGTGCACGTGGCCTGGAGCACCGCCCACACCCCACAGTGTCCTGGCCACTCTCCTCTGCACACACGCACACACGCACACCTGCATGGCACATTCACATACTCACACACGTACACTTGCATGAAACACTCACACACTCACACGCACACCTGCATGGCACATTCACACATTCACACACTCACACACGTACATTTGCATGAAATACTCTCACACTCACACACTCACACACGCACACCTGCATGGCACATTCACATACTCACACACGTACACTTGCATGAAACACTCACACACTCACACGCACACCTGCATGGCACATTCACACATTCACACACTCACACACGTACATTTGCATGAAATACTCACACACTCACACACTCACACACGCACACCTGCATGACTCACACACACGCACACTTGCATGGCACATTCACACACTCACACACACACTTGCATGAAACACACACTCACACACGCACACCTGCATGGCACATTCACACACTCACACATGCACACACTTGCATGAAACATCCACACACTCACAGACTCACATGATACACCTGTACCAGCACTGCACACTTGCATGATACACTCACATGACACACACATGCATACCCACAGTGCACACACTACACACACATGTTCACCGCACACTGTATGTGTGCACACTGCATACACATGCACACACACTGAACATGGTGTGACACGCTGCACACGCATGTACACTGCACACACACTCATACAAGCGTGCAAACCAGATCAAATGCATCCCGGGGCTTCCTTCAAAAGGGGAAGCTGTGAGTGACAGGAGGGTCAGGGAAGGCTGCTGGGAGGGGACACCTGAGCGACACAGGGGCAGGCGGAAGTGGGTACATGGCATGGGGGGGGGCATTCCAGGCAGAGGGAACAGCCAGGGCAAGGACCTTGGCCTCCAGCTCTGGGAGTCGGGTGGCTGGTCCTGGAGCCAAAGGGGAGCCCTGAGGCCCAGCCTGAGTGGAGGACCCGGCACAGGGGGTCCCTCGTCCACGGCCTGACCTGTGTGCAGAACAGGCGGAAACTCGCTAGGAGCTGAGTCAGTGACCAGGGAGCTGCTGGTGCCAGCACCGTGAAGGTCCCAGACCCTGTCCCCGTCCCTGCAGGCCCGCACCATGGAGGTCCAGTCCCGTCCCTGTCCCTGCAGGCCCGCACCCAGAGGCCTCTGCTACCTCCCAGGCGGGCAGCGGACCAGGCCAACGCCAGGCCCCACCCAGCTGTGAAGGCCAAGGGACGGAGTGTCCCTCACCCTCATGCTGCTGGGCAGGCAGATCTGAGGATGTGGACACTCCGCCCCAGGAGAAGGCAGCTCCGTCGGTCAGAGCCCTGTCGCCCTGGGCCCCCGGCACTTCCCCAGGGCCCACAGGGGCTGCCACTGGAGACCAAGGGGCGGGCACCACCCAGGCCCCTTCGGCCCTCGGAGGCCTCCACAGCCCCAACCTCCTCAGAAACCCCTTCAGGCCGTGGGGCGCCCCCAGCCCATCATTGCTTTCCGGCCCTCGGCCCCTACCCCTGGGGGTCCCACACCGGCCACCACCTGCCGGGGATGGGCAGCAGGCAGAGACCCCACCCAGAGGAGGCCACAGCCTCTGCCTGTGGCCAAGGGAGGCCCAACCCCGGCCCAGCCAGGCTGCCTGGGAGGCGGGTGCTCTG
>NW_006283774.1:635408-636285 GCF_000327345.1 Myotis davidii
TGGGGGCGGAGGGCCAGGTGGTGTCCAGCCGCCAGGAGAGGAAGGGGGTCGGCTGTTTTTCCTCCTTTGCCCCCAGACCTCAGGGCAGCATCAGGGACCCCAGGCCCCACCCTCCACTCCCACGGCTTCCGGGTGAGTTTGGCCTCCAGCTCAGAAGTGGAGGGGGGGTCCCCCCAGCTCTCCCTGCTGGGGGATGGCCTGCTCTGCCCGAGGCCCTGGGACAGCCCCACCCGGGACTCCCAGCACCTGCTGAGGAGAGGAAGGGGGTCGGCTGTTTTTCCTCCTTTGCCCCCAGACCTCAGGGCAGCATCAGGGACCCCAGGCCCCACCCTCCACTCCCACGGCTTCCGGGTGAGTTTGGCCTCCAGCTCAGAAGTGGAGGGGGGGTCCCCCCAGCTCTCCCTGCTGGGGGATGGCCTGCTCTGCCCGAGGCCCTGGGACAGCCCCACCCGGGACTCCCAGCACCTGCTCCAACGCCTCGTCCACTCGTGGTAAATGGTCCTTCAAAAAAGTTGTTTTCTTTCTTTGCAGCTTTCCCTGCCAGGACCCAGCCTTCCTCCAGGTGGGGGGGGGGGTGTTAATTCCTTGTATTGATCAAATTTTTTTTTAAATTGACCTTTAATAAAATGTATGTAAAAGATACGTTATGTAGTAGTATTATTACAAAAATATTTGCTGCAGACTTCCTTTCTGAAAAAGGAAGCAAATCATTAGTTTTTACATTAGGAAAACTTGGTCTTTATTGCTTAGTTTTACTCACTATAGATTAAATTTTACTAAACACTTTTACTTATGTGCTAAAGCTATAAAGGATTTTGAATCATCTTCATTGCCATGCTTTATTTATTTTTTTGATTTCATAGAGGAAGGGAGAGGG
>NW_006283774.1:636318-638233 GCF_000327345.1 Myotis davidii
GTGGTAGGCCCAGCCAGGAACCTGCAGGGGAGACCCCGGAGGAGTGAGGCCACAGCCCCCCAAACGGACCCATACACCTCACAGCACCAGTGAGAAAGCACAGGGTGTTTTCCGGAGGAAATACAGGAGGAGATAAACAGGTGAGCACCGGAACCCCACAGCATGAGACCGAGTGCGAACGGTGACTGAGACGGAAGCGCAGCCCTGCCGGCTTGTCCGCTTGGCCCAGTGGACGGAGCGTCCGCCTGGGGACTGGAGGTCTTGGGTTCGATTCTGGTCAAAGGCACGGACCTCAGCTGCAGGCTCCATCGACCTGTGAGCCCGGAGGCCATGGTTCAGTTCCCGGTCAGGGCACGTGCCCGGGTGTAGCATGATGTCCAGTAGGGGGCGTGCAGGAGGCAGAATTTCAGTGATTCTCTCTCATTGTTGATGTCTCTCTCTCCCTCTTCCTTCATCTCCAAAATCAATAAAAATATATTAAAAAATAGAAATCAGTACAAGCAGGAAAATGCACCCCAAAAGCGCCGCGGGAGACCCCTCACTCCCGGGAGGATGGAAGGCAGTGCTGGCGGGGGGGAGGTCCGTGGTGCAGCCTCCGTGCGGAACAGCGTGGAGGGGCGTCAGAACCTAGAAACAGACCACGCGACCGGCAGTCCCACTCCTGCCACCGAGGAGGCAGCAGCCACGGGCAGTGATGGCGGAGCGCTAGTGAAACCGGTCATGCCTCCTGCCCTCGTCGGGGAAACTCGAATCCGTGCCCCTGAGAATGGCGCTCTCGCCCACAGACCCGCAACACGGGAGGCGAGGGGTGGGGGACAGGAGCCCAGTTATGCTGGGCGTGCCCAGGGCTCGGGTGGGGAGACGGTGCGTGTTGGCTTTCCGAAGGAGTTTGGCGTCCACCCCCGGCGTCCAGGCTGCACCCAGCGCAGGCGGGATGGCATCCAGCTGGGGTGCCCATCCATCGGGGGCACCAGCCACGTGGGCGCGACACGGCAGCTCCCTGGGCTGGCACAGAACCACCCGGAATTCTAGGCGCGCACAGCCCCCTCGCTCGCTTCACTGCCGGTCCCAGGGGTGGCCTCTGGGCGGGAGCTGGACCTGGGTTCCGGTCTGCCCTTGTCGCGACCTGAGTTGGGGATGAGATGGGCTGTATTCCTCCGGGGAGACTCCATGGGGATCCCAGCAGGTCTGGTGGACTCGGGGCCGAGGGCACCTGGCTTCAGGGCCTGGCAGGGGCCTGAGGTGGTGCCAGGGGCTGGCGGGGGTGGGCAGAGGCCCCATCCAGGGGTGGGAGTGGACCAGGGGACGAGTGGGAGAGAAAAGCAAGGTCGGGGGGCAGAGGCCTCCCCCCACCCCCACTCCCATCTCAGGGCCCAGCAGCCCTTTGAAGCTTTGGATTCTGCAGGTCCAGGAGGGCTGGGGCTGGGGCGGGACCACCCACAGGACATCGGCCACACTCCCGGCTCCTGAACCCCACACCCCCCTGTCCGGGACTCGGGCCAGGGCCTGTGTCTGCACCGCGGCCTCCCCCGGGGGCAGGGCTGTGGGGCCCGCTGTCCCTTTCCCGCCGTGTTTGCGTTCAGTCACCAGCTTCGCTCCCCGCATTGAAGGCTCTGGCCACAGCCCGGCCAGTGTGGCTCAGTGGGTGAGCGCCGACCCGTGAACCAGGAGGTCAGGGTTAGACTCCCGTCAGGGCACAGGCCCGGCTGCGGGCGTGACCCCCAGAGTGGGGCCTGCAGGAGGCAGCCGGTCCCTGATTCTCTCTCATCACTGATGTCTCTCTCTACCCCCCTTCTTCTCTGAAATCAATAAAAATAACGCTCTGGCCACAGCCGAGCCCTAAGAGCCAGACGCCTTTGCGGCTACCGGAGGTGGCGGCCCCAGTGCTGGCCACAGGTGACAGGTGACGGCAGGA
>NW_006283774.1:638271-640280 GCF_000327345.1 Myotis davidii
AGGTGAGCCCGGGGCCAGCTGCGCCAGGAGCCAGAGGACTCCGCACTCTGGGGCTGCTTCCTGGCCCCGGGGCCTGGGCGGCTGCCCGGGTGGGTGGACCTGTCCGGCCAGGGGAGGGCAGGATGGTCGGCGGGCCCGGCCCCTGCTGGGGAGCCCTCGGCTTTCGGGGGGTGTCTGCTGCCTGGGCAGATGGGGCGGCGGCCCAGACAGGCCCCCCTCGGCCTCGTCCGCATCGTAGTGGCAGCCCAGCTGCCCTCCCCACCTGCTGGTCCGAGGCCCAGCCTGAGGCGAGTGATCCCAGACAGCAGGGGCCGGGCCCACAAAGCCTCAGCCCAGTGGGGTCCACACCCCATTATTCCCCCTCCATCCAACAGCCCGGCTCTTTGCACTGCCAGAGGGGAGCATGGCTGGGTCCAGAGCTGAGTGTGGGCACTTGCCCCACTTTTTTTATTTTTTTAAATTAACTTCAGAAAGGAAGGGAGAGGGCGAGAGAGATAGAAACATCATTGATGAGAGAGAATCACGGATCAGCTGCTCCTGCACACCCCACACTGGGGATCGAGCCCAGGCCTGTGCCCTGACTGGAATCGAACCTGGGACCCTTCAGTCCACAGGCCGACGCTCTGTCCGCCAGGCCTGGGCGGGACTTCAGTGAAGAGTGACGGAGAGGCCTGCAAAACCCCCATCAACGCCTCTTACCGCACCGAGCTCACCTTTTATTCAGCAAAGGGCCTTTTTATTTCGGTTCACAGAATGGAACATTTTGTTTCACGTCTCAGATTTATTTTACACTAGAGGCTGGGTGCACAAATTCGTGCACAGGTGGGGTCCCTCAGCCTGACTGGAGACCGGGGCCTATTCCGGCCCTCTCGCCCAGTCCTAATTGGGGCCGATCAGGGCCGGCCGGCTGCGGGGAGGGACCGCGGGGAGGTTGGCTGTGGGAGTGCACTGACCACCAGGGGGCAGCTCCTGCTTTTAGCGTCTGCCCCCTGGTGGTCAGTGCGCATCATAGCGACCGGTTGTAACGGTCATTCAGGCTTTTATATACATAGACTAGAGGCCTGTTGCACGAAAAGATTCGTGCAATAGGCCTTCCCTTCCCCTGGCTGCCGGCACCGGTTTTCCTCCGGCACCCGGGACCCAGGCCTTTGCTCCGGCTGGAGCCGCCTTCAAGCCTTCGCTCTGCCGCTTCGCACCTATGTATGCAAATTAACCGCCATCTTTTTCGGTGGTTAATTTGCATATCTCGCTGATTAGCCAATGGGGGGTGTCGCGAAGGTACGGTCAATTACCATGTTTGTCTATTATTAGATAGGATTGTTAACACTCCGCCTCACTGTCCTCTGTGACATAGTCTTTGTCTAGTTAGAAAATTTTAGTAAGTCAACAAATGTTTTAAATGTGTTACAGCCGCATTTATAGACATTGTTATACTGAAACCATCTTTTTTTAAAAAAATATTTTTATTGACTTCAGAGAGGGAGAGGGAGAGAGATAGAAACATCAACGATGAGAATCATTGATCAGCTGCCTCCTGCACGCCCCCTACAGGAGGTCAAGGACATGTGCCCTGATAGGGAATTGAACCTGGGACCCTTCAGTCCACAGGCTGACGCTCTATCGCGAGCCAAACCGGCCAGGGCTGCAGAAACCACCTTGAGTCCCACCAGGCACAGCGGCCGGGGTCCGCTCTCCCGTCCAGGCGGCGCCCGCATCTGGGTTGCAAGTTGCACAAGCATCACGGTGCCCGGTGCTGGTGACCCGCGGGCGCCACAGGCTGGACGCCGCCTCTGTGGGTCGGGAGGTGCCCGCAGCGCCGATCTGGAGTGAATGTTTCTCTCTGGAGGTGATGGAGGGACCTCCATGCCGTGGGCAGGGCTGTCCGCACGCAGGGGAGGTCCTGCGGTTTTTCTTAATTTATTTCATCCAGTTCTCCAGACGTGGCCTCGCCTCCGGACGGATTCCCGTAGGAAACGCTGAGGACTGCAGCAGCCACGTGCACTTTGGGG
>NW_006283774.1:642663-645212 GCF_000327345.1 Myotis davidii
TGGTCAGGGCGGAAGGGAGGGTCGGGGTTGACAAGTCTGGAGCCGGCAGGGGCCTGCCTCAGTTTCCCTCCCTCCCTGCCCGCAGACGACAACATGGAGTGTGTGGACAGCGAGCGGAGGCCCCACTTCCCGCAGTTCTCCTACTCGGCCAGCGGCACGGCCTGAGGCGGCCAGCCCGGTGCTGGTGACCCGCGGGCGCCACAGGCTGGACGCCGCCTCCGTGGGTCGGGAGGTGCCCGCAGCGCCGATCTGGAGTGAATGTTTCTCTCTGGAGGCGATGGAGGGACCTCCGTGCCGTGGGCAGGGCTGTCCGCACGCAGGGGAGGTCCTGCGGTTTTTCTTAATTTATTTCATCCAGTTCTCCAGACGTGGCCTCGCCTCCGGACGGATTCCCGTAGGAAACGGGGGACTCCTGACCCAGATGAGAAAGAGCAACGGAGAACGGCCTTGGCAGCAGTGGGCCGAGCCTGCGAACCCGGCACCAGCTCAGGAGGAGCCAGCAGGTCACGGCCGCGCAGAAAGTCGAGACACAGCCGCCCTGTGCGGGGACGGCCGCCGCAGGAGAGGCGGTCCCACAGCAGGAGTCCCGCTGGGCGCGCCAGAGGGTGCCGGGTCCAGACCAGACCAGACACGCTGCGTCACGAACGTGGGAAGCCGGGGAGCCGGACAAACGGGCTCGGTCCGCGTGAGCCAGGGCGGAGGAGGACGTCGGAGCTCAGGCAGGTGTCCTAAAGCTGTATCTATTCTTACATTTATTTTTACTGATTTCAGAGAGGATGGGAGAGGGAGAGAGAGACACACACATCAGTGATGAGAGAGAACCATCGATCGGCTGCCTCCTGCACGCCCCACACTGGGGATGGAGTCCGCACCCAGGCCTGTGCCCTGACCGGGAATCGAACCCTGACCTCCTGGTTCATAGGTTGATGCTCAACCACTGAGCCGGGCCGGTCGGGCCTAAAGCTGTGTTTTTAAAAAGGCAGATACATGTGACCCTATAGAGATATTACATTGTGTGTGAGAAAAGATACCGCCAACAAACTCAACACGAACGTGATAAATTTGGAGAAATACAGACAGACAAACGCTGGACATCCGTCACATACAAAGGCTCTTGGAAACGACAAGAAACCGACTTGTAAAACCCAACAGACAGACGGACGGAATGTACACCAGCCGCTCCCAGAAGAGCAAAGACCCAGGTAGACAAGGGTGGACGCCCTGGCTGCCCCGCCCCCCCACCTTCGGCCGCAGGCGCCGCTGATGCGCCAGGGCCCAGGGGTCCCGGTAAGGGCTGGCAACCCTCCCCTGCTGATGGTGGAAAGGAGAATCGTCCAGCGCCTTGGGAGGGAGTCTGTCCACCATAAATACAATTAAAGCGACGAGTGGACATCAGTGCCCGGGAAGGAGACCCCGCCAGCGGCCTGGTGCTGCGCTCTTCACGGTGACACAGAAAACCGGGGCTCCGGTACCACGCACCGCGTGCAGGCGCTGTTTCCCGCCCGCGCCTGTGGCAGCAGATCGCAGCGCCAGCCCTTGTAGAAGTTCCATCGTCGTTAAGGAGACAGAAAATGAGCGACTGAATATACCTAAAATGCCGGCCAGTGGTCAGTACGAAGACCGAAACCGTCTCAGGAGCCCTGGCCGGTTTGGCTCAGTGGGTAGAGTGTCAGCCGCGGACTGAAGGGTCCCGGGTTCGATTCCGGTCAAGGGCACCTGCCTGGGTTGCAGGTTCAATCCCTGGCCCCGTAGTGGGCCTGCAGGAGGCAACCGATCGATGTGCCTCTCACATCCATGTCTCTCTCTCTCTCCTTCCCTCCCTTCCACTCTCTTTTTAAAATTTTTTAAATATATTGTTGATAGTATTACAGATGTTCCCCCACACACACTCTCTCTCTTAAAATCAATGGGAAAAATATCCTCAAGTGAGGATGAACAAAAACGTAATAATAATAAATAAAATAAAAATCAAATGTTGGCCAGTGGTCAGTAATGAGATAAAATATAACTTGGGAGAGAAGAGGAAATTCAGAAACCATTTCCACCTACAATAGCTCCTACAGGAATGAGCTGTTTGGGGGTGAAGCTACCCCGGTGCTGGGGGCCTCCCACAGGGGCTGGAGGGAGTGAGAGGAGGCGGGTGAGGGCCCGGTAAAGAGATCAGTTCCAGCCGGGCCGGGTGGCTCAGTGGGTAAGCATCACCCATGAACCAGGAGGTCACGGTTCGATTCCCCGTCAGGGCAGGCTTGATCCCCAGGGTGGGGCGTGCAGGAGGCAGCCGATCCGTGGTTCTCTCGTCATTGATGCTTCTCTCCCTTTCCCTTCCTCTCTGAAATAAAAGTATTAGAGAGAGAGAGATAGAGATAGGGAGGGAGAGAGAGAGAGAGAGAGAGAGAGAGAGGGAGGGAGAGGTCAGCTCTATCCGGTCCCAGATCTATGAAAACCCCAGCAGCCTCCCCCCATCGCGAGTTGCCTCCTGCACGTGCAGGGTCCAGAGGGGAGGTGGGGTTTGCACGGAGAAGCCCCCCCACCCTCCGCCCCAGCAGCCA
>NW_006283774.1:645559-647541 GCF_000327345.1 Myotis davidii
GCCTCCAGCCCCGCCCCCCATCTCCCCGCCGGCTCAGCCTGCACAGCAGGTCGCCGAGTCCGGTCACACGGACATGGGCGCAGGGCCCGCAGGCGCAGACAGGGTAGCAAAGCAGCCACCGAGGTCACGGTCAAGGTTCCCGAACCTCCCTGCGCACCCTCCCTCCCTCCAGCCACCTCCCTATGCGGCCACCCGAACACCATCTGTCCATCAGGCATCCACCCACCCGCCGGTCCCTGGAGCCCCCCCGCGCCCCCGGGGTGTAAACTCCTGCGCCCTCTCCGGCCCCTCCTCACCTGTAGCTCCGTCTGGGCCGAGGCAGGGCCCACGCGGTGCAGGCATCAGGATGGTCCGGAAGTTCAAAGGAATTGGTGGGATTGTTTTGTTCTCTAATTTTTAAAATTGATTTTAGAGCGAGGAAGGGGGAGGGGGAGAGAGAGAGAGAAAGAGACATCCATCAGTTGCCTCCCATACACACCCCAGCCGGGACCAAGCCCACAAGCTGGGCAGGTGCCCTGGCTGGGAATCAAACTGCTGACCGTCTGGTGCCCAGGGCGACGCTCAACCGATAGAGCCCCCGCCGCCGAGCCTCTGCTGTCAGCGCCCTGTAGGATGGATGGACGCCCCTCACAGCCTCCTGGACCACCCTGCCTGCTCCCTAACGCTGCCCCCCGCCATTCTGCAAACAAGCCCTCGCGGGGTGACCTCTGTTCTCTGCTGCTCTGGGCTCTCGTCCCCAAGGGCACGTGGCCCTCCCGTCCTGTCCCCTCGGTGCGGCCACTCTAAGAGCCCCCCTTTCAGAAACACCAGGGGGAGTGGGCACAGCTCCGAGGTGGCGGGCGCACGGCTGGGGGCCTGGTGCAGTGCCCTGGGCACGTCACACTCCATTTCACATGGGCTCTGCTGCGCACTCACTGCTGGGGTGTTGCAGAGGGAAACCGTGTCCTCTCGCCACCAACGCTGTGCCCCGTCGGGCCAGGCCCCTCCCTGCCTGTCTTCCCCCCAAGGCCTACCGCACGTGGGCAGGTGTGTGGGTGAGGATCATGGACCTGGTTGCTAGGTTGTTCTGATGCCTCCTGACAGGGCAGGGCAGGGTCTAGGCCAGAGATTCAATGTCTCTTCAGGATGCGGGAGCCTCACGGGAGCAGGTCCCGGCGCCAGGTATTCCGGTCCCTGTCGGCCCTCCAGCCTCTCACTCACGCAGACACTGCGGCCCAATGGGCTGGTCCTTAGCCGCTGGGTTGGTCTGGGGGGAGCGGGTCTGTAACAAGGACCACAGTGGGCCGCCTACTCTCACCCATTCTTTTTTAAAAAAATATTTTTATTGATTTCAGAGAGGAAGGGAGAGGGAGAGAGAGAGAAACATCAATGAGAGAGAATCATGGATCGGCTGCCTCCTGCACGCCCCCGACTGGGGATGGAGCCCACAACCTGGGCCTATGCCCTGACCCGGAATCGAACCCTGACCTCCTGGCTCATAGGTCGAGGCCCAACCACGGAGCCACGCTGGCGGGTCTCTCCCATTCCGAGGTCAGAAGTCAAGGTGCCCCAGGGCGGGCTCCCTCCCGGCTCCGGACTTTCCTGCCTCCTCCAGCTGCGGTGGCGGCCCTCAGTCCTGGGCTGGCGGCTGCGGCACCTCCACCTCTGTCCTCGTCACATGGCGTCCTCCCTGGTGTCCGTGTCCCAGTTTCCCTCTCCTTAGAAGGTCACCCCGACAGCCTCCTCCCGACTGGATCTGGTCTCATTCCGGGTACCAGGCGTAGGACTCGGTGCAGCAGCGTGGGGGTGGGGTGGGACCCAGCACAGAATGCCCTCCAGCCCCTTTAAGCAGCGACGGACTCCCATGGAGCCGGGGATGGCTCAGATCAGGCTGAGCTTCCGGGAACAGTGCCAGGCCCCCTGCCAGACGGGGCTGCTGCCCCACGGAGCCCGGAGTTCTGTCTCTGCAGCAGGAAGCTGCCATGCCCAGCCCGGGAGGATGC
>NW_006283774.1:647563-648492 GCF_000327345.1 Myotis davidii
GGGGGGGTGGGCTCCCGGGGGGGGGGGGGGGGGGGGGGGGCGTTGGCCCTCAGACCCCCGCCTCTGCATGCGGCAGGTCACACGGCTGCGCTTGGCGAGGGGGTGCAGGCCAAAGTCACCCTTCTGACCCCAAGTGGGGAAACAGGATCCCCGTGTGGGCGCCATAAAAGGCAGACAGGAGAGTCCAGACGCTGGGCAGCCGCTTCCTTAGGTCTGTTCCCATCCCCCCTCCTCTCCCCTCTGAGCACCTGGGAAGTTAGTGCACACAGCAGCCCGGGGCATGGGGCGTGGTTCTGGCCAGTGAGCTGCAGCCATTAGCCGAGGGGGGGGGACTTCTGGGAATTTTGTCTCCACGATAAAAGAGATGGCCCCGCCTGCTGGCTCAGGGGTTGAGCCTTGACCTATGAACCCGGAGGTCAGGGTTCGATTCCTGGTCAGGGCACAGGTCCCAGTTGCAGGCTTGATCCCCAGGAGGTCAGGGTTCGATTCCCAGTCGGGGCACATGTCGGGGCTGTGGGCTCGATCCCCAGTGTGTGGTGGGCAGGAGGCAGCCGATCCATGATTCTCTCTCATCATTGATGTTCCTCTCTTTCTCCCTCTCCCTTCCTCTCTGAAATCAATAAAAATATTTTTAAAAATTTTTTTTAAAAATGGACATCTGTCACTACCCTTCCCCCCTCATCCAGCCTGGAGCAGGGTTGTGGCAACCCCCCCCCCGTTACCAGGAGAAAAGGACAATGGCCCATAGAGGTGCTGGCCTGACACCCCGACACCCCAACACCCCGACACCCGGGCTGCTCAGCTAAGGACATGCCGCCTCCAGGCTCCCTGTCTGGGAGGAAAACAATCCCCATCAAGTTGAACCACTGCATCTGCCAGGACGTCTGCTATTTGAAGCCAAAAGTTCTTCTCATCCACCCATCCATCCA
>NW_006283774.1:649264-650262 GCF_000327345.1 Myotis davidii
AAAGGCAAGCTCAGCCTTCAGAATCGGGCATTTCTGCAGCGCCTCCCAAAGGCAGCACCATTCTGCCTAGAGAGAGACCTCGCGGCATGAGCACCAGCATGCGTTTGTTCAGTTTTATAAAACGAGACAAACTGACAGTGTCATAGGTCAGCATGAGGGGCAGGAATAACCAGTACCGCCTGCCATTCCTGGCTCTGCCGTCTGACCTTGAGCAATTATTTTAACCTTCCTGAGCCTCAAAACACTCACCTATCTATCCATCCATCCAACCACCCACCCATCTACCCATCTCTCCATCCATCCACCCATCTATCTATCCATCTATCTGTCTATGCATTTATATATCATCCATCTATACATCCATCCATCTATCCATCTCTCCATCCATCCATCCACTCATCTACCCTGGCCATACCTGTTTGGAGCTGTCTCTCCATCCATCCATCTATCCATCTATCTATGCATGTATACATTATCCATCTATACATCCATCCATCTATCCACGCATCTATCCATCCATCCACCCACCCATCCATCCATCCACCCATCCACCCACCCATCCACCCATCACCCATCCACCCAGCCATCCATCCATGCATACACCCATCCACCTGAACTAGAGCTGACGAAGCGTGTAACTGCTCCAGCGAGTTCCAGGAACAAGTTGTGCTTGTTTTCTAAGAAGGACCGAGGAGAGGAGGAGGAGGCAGAGCGGAGGGAGGTGGAGGGGTGTGTCCTGGAGTCGCCTCTAGCACGTGGCTTCCTGTGAGAAGCAGGAATCGGGACATGCTCAGTTTTTTAATAAATATTTTTATTGATTTTTAAAAATATATTTTATTGATTTTTCACAGAGAGGAAGGGAGAGGAATAGAGAGTTAGAAACATCAATGAGAGAGAAACATCAACCAGCTGCCTCCTGCACACCCCCTACTGGGGATGTGCCTGCAACCAAGGTACATGCCCTTGACCGGAATCGAACCTGGGACCCTCGAGTCCGC
>NW_006283774.1:659112-660373 GCF_000327345.1 Myotis davidii
GTGGAGCCAGCGCAGGGGGGTGTTCAGGGAGGGAGAGGCCCGGAGGCGCCTGGCTGGGGTCCTGAGGACCCCGTGTGCCAGGTGCCAGAGCTGAAGGTGTGAGGGGACACCTAGTCCTGCTGCCAGAAGGAACCCCCCTTCCCCCCCAGAGAAACAGACATGGTGTGGGGGTGCCTCACCCTGCTGTGGAGGGTTCCCCCAGGGCTGACCTAAGGGCTGCCCACAGCCCAGCTCAGCCTCACAGCAGAGGTGTCCCACCCCTGGGGGACGTTAGGCAGGGAGCCCACGGCCACAGGGAGGGGCTGCACCAGGATTCGGACCCCCCACCTGCACCTCCCAGATACGGGGTGGGGGAGCCCCGGGGAGGAGTCAGGTAGGAAAGGGGCCTTGACTAGGGCGGGGGTGGTGCCAGGGGAGGCACTGGTACAAAGCATGGGGCCCTCGGCCCACCTGGCGGAGCAGTGGGAGTCCTGCAGCCTCCGCCGGCCGGAGCCAGAGTGGGAGCAGGGAGAGCCGCCTCGAGGCGGGGCAGGGGTCGGGGAGCCCGGTCAGAGGCCCGGGACCACAGCACAGGATCACGGCCGGAGGGGAGGAAAAGCACTTCTTACACTGAAAACAGGAGCCCTTGTTTGTCTGAAATTCACACTTGCCTGGCCATCCTTCATTCTCCTCCCCTAAACCCGGCCACTACGGCTAGTCCTGGGAGACCTCCCGGCTCCCTGGCCCCATCCACGGTGGGGGGGACCCTCCCCGAGGAGGGCCAACCCCGCTGCCACCCTGGCCCCAGCGCCCGGCCGGGCAGCGGGATTCACGTCAGGTCCGAGTGACCCAGGTGGGCCGCCCCAGGGTCTGGCCTCCCATCCAACCCCACTTCCCCAGGACTCGGGGTTCGTCCCCTCGGTCCTGCCGTCACACCGGTGGCCGCAGTGCACCTGCTCACACCTCACCCCCCGCCCCACCGGCGGGGTCAGGGGCTGAGCGTGGGCCTGGGACCAGGAGGTCAGGCTCATCAGGCCCAGGGCTCAGGCCGGGTGGGCTCCATCCCATGGGGCGCAGGAGGCGGCGATGCGGGACTCCCTCCGCACTGATGGTTCCATTCCCTTCCTCTCCGAGATCAATTTTCTAAAAAAATAACTAACCCCTCTGCCACGTCCCCCTGCCCAGCCTCCGACGGGGAGGGCCGAGCCAGGCACTGACGGACACGCCGACACACAGGTCCCGCCTCCGCGCCACTGCCCAGCGGGAGGCGGCAGGTAAACCA
>NW_006283774.1:661419-662675 GCF_000327345.1 Myotis davidii
CGCCCTCTGTCCACAGCCGAATCTGCGGCACCTTCCTTTTTTCTTCCCCCCCCTCTTTTCTTAAAAAAAATAATAATAAAATGTTTTTATTGATTTGAGAGGAAGGGAGAGGGAGAGAGAGAGAGAGAGATCAATGATGAGAGAGGATCATTGATCGGCTGCCTCCTTCCCGCCCCACTGGCGATCGAGCCCGCACCCCATTGAACTGTGACCCCGGGTTCATAGGTCGAGGCTCACCTGCGCGCTGAGCTTCACCTGCACCTGCCGCTGGACTTGCGGGCAGTTTCCGCAGCATCCGCCCCCCGGGGGCTGTAGTGCCAACTCGGGGAGGGCGGGGCGGACCGGCGCCCCTCCAGAGCCCCAGGAGCGGGTCCAGCGGGACCCGGCATGTGCCCGGACCCGACTCCCACCGCGACCTCCTGGTTCATAGGTGGACGCTCAACCACGGCCGGCCTGGGGGCAGCTCCCCGGAGCCAGAGGAGCCCACTCCTGTTCACACGGAGGACAGAGAAGCAAAAGCAGCCACGGAAACGGAAGAGGAGGAGGGTGCGAGGGGAGGCCTGCGGGAATCAGGGGGGGCGGGGAGGGGCGCCCTGGCCCCGCAGGAGAAGTCACCACCCGGAGTGAGAGTGAGGGCTGCTCATCGGGATGATGGGAGGGCAGACCCCCGGGACCACAGCCAGTTAAAGCGAACGCGTCCAGGATGCAGCTGGAGGAAGCAGAGCCCCTGACAATGCTAGAAAGGGCGACCTTTAACACGGAGCGAAGTGCCCGGAGGCCAGGGCTGGCAGAGACAGGAGCACGAGTCAGCCCAGAGCCCCGGGGCCCTGGGCACAGGGAGCGGCTGCCTTCCCTCCAGGGAGAGACACGCACGTGAAAATGATCCCGAGCCCTGGCTGGTGTTGCGCAGTGGATAGAGCACCGGTCTGTGGACAGAAGGGTCCCAGGTTCGGTTCTGGTTAAGGGCACAGGCCTGGGTTGCGGGCTCGATCCCCAGTAGGGGGCGTGCAAGAGGCAGCCGATCCATGATTCTCTCATCATTGATGTTTCCATCTCTCCCTTCCTCGCTGAAATCAATAGAAATATATATATTTTTTAAAAAGATACTTGAGAAGTACTTTTCCCTAAAGAATCCGTGCAAGTCCGTGTACTTGGGATCGACCATAAACGCCTTAAAACAAAAATGACATTGTACCTGTCGTGTTTCCGTTCCTCCCACTGTTTGCAGCCACACTGCAGCGGGCAGGCTGTAGGGC
>NW_006283774.1:662724-663330 GCF_000327345.1 Myotis davidii
CTGGGCACCGGGACGCCGTACCCAGGTTCCCCCCGGGAGTCTGTCTTGTCCCTCCCGTGCCAAAGGGCGCAGGATCAAGGTCATTTGCTGCCGCGTTGCTGACAGCAGCAGACGCTGGAAACCACGCAGCGTCCATCCTGCGGAGACAGGCGATGCCGCAGCTGCCTCGGATGGGGAAGGGGTGCCTGTGGGCGGGGGGACGGCCCCTGTAACCTCCTTTCACGTGAAAGAAAGCAGCGACCGAACAGCGACGTGGACGCCACCTCTTCTTGTTGTTAATCCGCCCGAGGATCTTTGTCCAGTGATTTTTTTTTAGAGAGAATAGAAGGGAGGGGTAGAGTGAGAGAGAGAGAAACATCAATGTGAGAGAGACACACTGATTAGTTGCTTCCTGCACACGCCCCTCCCCCCCCCGACCAGGGCAGGGGGTCCAGCCTACAGCCAAGGTACATGCCCTTGACCGGAATCCAACCGGGACCCTTCAGCACAGAGGCGACGCGCCATCCACTGAGCCAAACCGGCCAGGGCGGTCTGCCGCCTTTCAGGGCGGTGACAGGGGCCGGGGGGTGGGCATTTGCTTGCATTTACAACAGGAAACACGGGGAA
>NW_006283774.1:663695-664334 GCF_000327345.1 Myotis davidii
CTGGCTGCCTCCTGCACGCACCCCGACCAGGGCCGGCCCCCTTTGGTCCGCAGGCCGACGCGCTATCCACTGAGCGAACCGGCGAGGCCACCTCCTTCCATTCCGAACCTGTGGTCCCGCGTCCTGTGAGCTGCTCCGGGAAACCCGTCAAACCAGGGAGGCGTCACAGAACCTCCAACTGCGGCCGGGCACCTGGTCAGAGGTCAGAGGTCAGAGAGCGGGTGACAGCCTGGCTGTGCGGGTGGCCTGGGGTCAGGGGTGGGCAGTCGGTCGGGCGGAGCCCTGGCCTGTGGGATGGGGCGCCCTCCCTGGGCGAGTGTCAGAGTGGAGCTGAGCTGGAGGCCACCGGGCGGTGCAGAATTGCTTGTTGGGTGTGTGGACGCCCCCTCCACACACGCACGCACACACACACGTGCACACACACACACATGCACACACACACACATGTGCACACAGTGGAGCTGGGCCCAAAGCCTCATCACAAGCCGGGGTGCCTGCCGGAGGCCTGGGAGCGGGTTCTCCTCACCCAACTTCTGTTCACGTTGGAGAAAAGAAAACCCTGCGGGTCCAACCCGGAGGCGTCTCGGCTCCCTCCCCGCGTGTCCGCGCCCCGCCCACCCCCGCCCCCTCTGCAGGACC
>NW_006283774.1:677981-680714 GCF_000327345.1 Myotis davidii
GCGATGCCGCAGCTGCCTCGGATGGGGAAGGGGTGCCTGTGGGCGGGGGGACGGCCCCTGTAACCTCCTTTCACGTGAAAGAAAGCAGCGACCGAACAGCGACGTGGACGCCACCTCTTCTTGTTGTTAATCCGCCCGAGGATCTTTGTCCAGTGATTTTTTTTTAGAGAGAATAGAAGGGAGGGGTAGAGTGAGAGAGAGAGAAACATCAATGTGAGAGAGACACACTGATTAGTTGCTTCCTGCACACGCCCCTCCCCCCCCCGACCAGGGCAGGGGGTCCAGCCTACAGCCAAGGTACATGCCCTTGACCGGAATCCAACCGGGACCCTTCAGCACAGAGGCGACGCGCCATCCACTGAGCCAAACCGGCCAGGGCGGTCTGCCGCCTTTCAGGGCGGTGACAGGGGCCGGGGGGTGGGCATTTGCTTGCATTTACAACAGGAAACACGGGGAAATGCCCACGCAAGGAACAGCGGGGTGGCCCGAAGGCGGGCAGTGGTCAACGTGCATCTTTTCCCGGCAAAGGATGAGAGGAAAGCAGTGCTCGGGGCGGGGCGGGGCGGCACAGATCAGCCGGGCCGAGCAGCAGTGCCGGGAAGGCAGGGGGAGCGATGGAGGCAGAGGGAGGGTCCCGTCTACTCTGACTCGTTCGGATGGTCCACCCACGGGTGAGGGGACTCCGAGCAAAACAGGTCTCCCCGCCCGAAGGCACCGTTTCCCAGCTCTCTGTTTTCTCTTCCTGTTAATCCTCACCGAGGATGTTTTCCCCTCGCTTTTAGAGAGAGTGGGAGAGAGAGGGAGAGACAGAGAGACACCGATGTGCGATGAACACATCGACTGGCTGCCTCCTGCACGCACCCCGACCAGCGCCGGGCCCCTTTGGTCCGCAGGCCGACGCGCTATCCACTGAGCCAAACCGGATTCGGGCCGACGCGTATCCACTGAGCGAACCGGCGAGGCCACCTCCTTCCATTCCGAACCTGTGGTCCCGCGTCCTGTGAGCTGCTCCGGGAAACCCGTCAAACCAGGGAGGCGTCACAGAACCTCCAACTGCGGCCGGGCACCTGGTCAGAGGTCAGAGGTCAGAGAGCGGGTGACAGCCTGGCTGTGCGGGTGGCCTGGGGTCAGGGGTGGGCAGTCGGTCGGGCGGAGCCCTGGCCTGTGGGATGGGGCGCCCTCCCTGGGCGAGTGTCAGAGTGGAGCTGAGCTGGAGGCCACCGGGCGGTGCAGAATTGCTTGTTGGGTGTGTGGACGCCCCCTCCACACACGCACGCACACACACACGTGCACACACACACACATGCACACACACACACATGTGCACACAGTGGAGCTGGGCCCAAAGCCTCATCACAAGCCGGGGTGCCTGCCGGAGGCCTGGGAGCGGGTTCTCCTCACCCAACTTCTGTTCACGTTGGAGAAAAGAAAACCCTGCGGGTCCAACCCGGAGGCGTCTCGGCTCCCTCCCCGCGTGTCCGCGCCCCGCCCACCCCCGCCCCCTCTGCAGGACCACAGTGTGGGGAGCAGTTCCCACGCTCAGCCCGACCGGCCTCTGCGCTGCCTTCTGTCCGCAGCCAGCCCGGCACTGGGGGCAGCGTGTCTGCCTCTCTGTGCCGCCCCCCCCAACTCCCAGCTGCCCTGCCCTCCAGCCAGCTGCCCGGCTCCTGCAGCCACGGCTCACTCAGCCGGCCTGTCCCCTCTGCAGTGGCTGCCACCTCTGTGCCACCTGGACGCTCCCAGCCCATGCTGGGTGGGCGGCTCTGGGACACTCCTGCCCGACCCTGCACTCCCTGTGGGCTCTTTCTGGCTGCCCTGTAGGGAGGGCCAGCGCCCGTGCAGCTCAGCCAGCCAGCCCCTTCCCGCCTCAGTTTACCGGGCAAACAAGGGTCGTCCAGGGAGGGCACTCAGGGGGTCCCCTGCCCAGGAGGGGGCTCCAGCCCTGAGCTGAGCGAGCAGCTTGGCAGGGCCGGGCAGGTGGGATGGGGCCCTGGAAGCCCCTCTCCGGGTCAGCCCTCCCCTCAAGGGGCCTCTTCCCGGCCCTCTTCCCCTGCCAGGTTGGCATGATGACAGCTCCTCCCTGCCAAGTTGGGAGAAGGCCGGGCTGAGCCATGGGACCAACTGGGAACTCACTGGGCCTTCCTGCAGGACAGGGGCTCCAGGGGAGGCAGGCGAGGGAGGGAGGGGAGAAGGGGCCGGCACCACCCCCAGAGGAAGGACCCCTTTGGGGTCAGGACAGGGAGAGGCCGTGAAGGCTGGTCCAAGAATCAGGGGCCTCTCCAGCGCCCATGTAGCCCAGCTTGGCGAACTCTGTGGACCCCTTCCCTTGGGTCCAGGCCTGGGCTCAGGACATACATGAGGGAGTCGGCCCCCCTGCCCCTCTCGGGGCCCCTGCAGGTCCGTCCGGCCCACGGGACGAGGGTAGGGGCAGGAGGCACCCCCTTCCCATCCTTGGCCACCCCTGGCCCAAACCCAGGCCTCTGGGGGCCCATCCCACCGAGGGAGCAGGGGACAGATGAGGAGTGGAGCGGGGGGAGGGAGGCAGAGGGCAGGAGTGTGGTGCTTCTGGAAGGGAAGCACAGGACCCAGGACCCCAGCTCAGGTCCAGGTCCCAGGGCCTGTGGCCCCTCAGCAAGGCCCCCTCCCCTGCCAGGGCAAGAAGCCGCCAGGCCTCCAGGCGGCCCCAGCGGCCTCCTGCCCCCAACACAGCCTGCCTCCCTGGGCACCCCTTCC
>NW_006283774.1:680876-682150 GCF_000327345.1 Myotis davidii
AGGTCTCCACAGGGCGGCTTTATTAACACGGTCACCACACAGACGAGGGCGGGCACGGAGACAGGCGTGTGCAGCCAACAAACTCCCGCCAGCGGGCGCCCGGCCCCTCCAGGGGCAGCACAGCAGCGAGGCAGGAGGCCGGCCGCCGGGGATGACCCCACAGCCGGTTCCACCCCACAGCACGTGCACACGCCTCTGCCGCACGCCCCCCCACGGCAGCATCTTAAATAGAAATATAAACACGTTCCATCTGAACTGTCGGCCATCGCGTTCGACCGGCCACTCCTCTCCGCAGTGACTTCACAGTGACAGCTGCAGAGGACCCGGGATCCAGTGCTGAGCGCTCGGGGCCACTTCCCGCCCAGAGAGTACATTTCCCCGGGGCTCCCTGCTGCTGGCAGGGTTCGCATGACCACACATGTACACACACATGTACACCCCCCATATGTGCGCACCTCCCCCACACACAGGGGAACCGGGTCAGGGAGCGCTTCACACTGGCGTCTCCGCAGGTGAGGGGCCGGGGGCAGGCAGTCAGCAGCAGGGATCCCCTCACCCAGCTCCCTGGTCCCCACGGGGTCCAGGGTGTCCAGCGCTCGGCTCAGCAGAGGCAGCCACACGGGGAGCCAAGGGCCGGCAGGGGGGCCGGGCTCTGTCCACCTGCTGGGAAGGGCCTTCCCCTGGAGACCAGGAAGACGAATAAATAGGACGTCAAGTGTTGCCAGGAGGGAAAATAACTTAAAGCTGCTGGACGGCTCGCGCTGCGTCCAATGACAGCAGGACAGCCCTGCGGCCGGAGCCAGGAGCCCGGGCGGCCCCACCGCCTGCAGAACCCCCCGCCCGGGCGGCCCCACCGCCTGCAGAACCCCCAGCCCGGGCGGCCGCGGGCCACAGCAGGGGTTCCAGCAGCGAGCTCTGCTCAGCGCGCAGGCGGGCAGGGAGGGTGGCCTCAGCCGCCGCGGACACAGCAACGGCCACAGGCGGGGGCTGGGCCTGCCCTGAGCCAGCACATGCAGTGGCCGCCTGCGGGGACGGGAACCCCTCCAGGCACGGCCCCTGGTGGGAGCAGCCTTGCCCCCTCTCTCTGTTCTGGAAGGGACCAGCGGCTGGGGGATGAGCAGGTGGCCCAGCAGCGCCCCCTCCCAGGCTGAAGCCCTGGACCCTCTGCTCAGGGGGGAAGGGGCACGGCCCAACGGCCAGGGCGGGCAGCTGGCAGGCTCGGAGGCCCTGCGTCTAAACAGAACCCTTTCCAAATTCCAACTTCTCCGCCTGCG
>NW_006283774.1:682174-682533 GCF_000327345.1 Myotis davidii
CAGGTTGGGGTCATGGCCTCCTCCCCCCGACACCCCCCAGCCTGGCACCCCCCAGCCGCTCAGCTTCCGCAGCCTCATGGCCCCCCAGTGCGGGAGCCCCCCCGGCAGGGGCCTCACGGACTCCTGTGATGTGCACCCTTCGCCAAGTGGGGCCAGATGCACAAGGGTCCCCTAAGGGGCCAGGGGAGGCCCCAGGCAGGACACGCGGGGGGCCCCACACGAGGTGCCTGGGCCAAGTTTGGGGGCCCTTGCGACACCCCCAGAGCTGGGAGGTGAGGAAGACAGTGTCACAGACAGGGCACAAGGTGGGAGCAGCGGGCAGCCTGGGGCTCCCACCGACCAGCTCCGGGCCCCGCCCA
>NW_006283774.1:684501-684814 GCF_000327345.1 Myotis davidii
TCCGGAGGATCAGCGCCGCTCCTGGTCCGCGCTGGGGCAGGTGCCCGAGGGCGAGGGCGCCGTGGGACCCCGGCCTCCTGTTGTGGGATGGAGGACGGGGCGCGGAGGGGGTCGGACATTTGGAAAAGATGACACCCCTGTCGTTGGAAGCCGCTGTTTGAATTAATGTAGCTGGTGTAGCTGGGACCCTCTTGCAAAACCCAATAGGATTGGACCTTGGAGTCCAGAGCGGGGGCCTCCCTCTCTCTCAGGGACCCAGCTCAGCGCTGGCCGGGGGAGCTGTGTGTCTGAGGCCGGGGACCCGGCACCCCCC
>NW_006283774.1:685167-685715 GCF_000327345.1 Myotis davidii
GCCCGGAGGCGCCTGGCTGGGGTCCTGAGGACCCCGTGTGCCAGGTGCCAGAGCTGAAGGTGTGAGGGGACACCTAGTCCTGCTGCCAGAAGGAACCCCCCTTCCCCCCCAGAGAAACAGACATGGTGTGGGGGTGCCTCACCCTGCTGTGGAGGGTTCCCCCAGGGCTGACCTAAGGGCTGCCCACAGCCCAGCTCAGCCTCACAGCAGAGGTGTCCCACCCCTGGGGGACGTTAGGCAGGGAGCCCACGGCCACAGGGAGGGGCTGCACCAGGATTCGGACCCCCCACCTGCACCTCCCAGATATGGGGTGGGGGAGCCCCGGGGAGGAGTCAGGTAGGAAAGGGGCCTTGACTAGGGCGGGGGTGGTGCCAGGGGAGGCACTGGTACAAAGCATGGGGCCCTCGGCCCACGTGGCGGAGCAGTGGGAGTCCTGCAGCCTCCGCCGGCCGGAGCCAGAGTGGGAGCAGGGAGAGCCGCCTCGAGGCGGGGCAGGGGTCGGGGAGCCCGATCAGAGGCCCGGGACCACAGCACAGGATCACGGCCCG
>NW_006283774.1:686937-687142 GCF_000327345.1 Myotis davidii
GCCCTGAGAGGGTTCTGGGCCCCTGCAGTCACCAGGTCTGAGCGAAGCCCTCTGGTCTCCAGGAGGTGCTGTCCCAGGCGGCCCCCAGATGGCACCCCGACTGCCAGTCCCACAGCCCTCGGTGCCCTGCCTGCACAGCAAGGTCTCGGGCACTGGGATGACAGGAGGCATCACAGTGGTGTGGGCAGTGCCTCCCCGGTGCCGC
>NW_006283774.1:687705-688370 GCF_000327345.1 Myotis davidii
CCAGCGAGCAGGCAGCACTTTTTGTTGGAAACATCTGGCCAAGGGACCCCGAAGCGGCTGCAGCAGTGACCGGCTGGGGAGAGGCTGGGCCCTCCCCCACCATTCTGTCTGGGGGCTGAAGGGGGTACTTGGGGCGGGGCTGGCCCTGTCCGCAGGGTGCCCGGTCACAGGGGCAAGGACAGGACTGGGCGCGGCCCCAAGTGGGGTGTGGGCTCATAGTGGGTCCCAGTGAGTGAGCCAGGGGGCCGGCCGCCCTGTGCAGCCTCGGAGATGCTATTCCTCAAATGGGCCGCAGGCCCACGAGCAGCCCACAGAGTCCCCCCGTCTTCCACGAGAGGGCGCCCTCCGGGCCCCTGTGGCCCGGGCTGCCACCCCAACCATCTCTCGCCCTCCCCTCCCCACAGCTTCTGGGGTCCAGGATGGGGAGCGGGATGAACCCCTCCAGGGAGAGCGGTGGGTGGGACAGTCGCGGAGGGTCCCCGGGAAGGTCTGTGGGGTGAGTGATGGACAGAGTCGGACTGTTGTGGGGTGACCCTCAGGTCAGGCGTCTGCCAGGCCTCTCGCTGGGCCCTGGAGGCAGGGCGCTGCCTGGGGGCGCCCGGCCATGCTGGGACACCGCACTGGGTGTGTGTGTGTGGGGGTGCGGCCAGAGGGTCCGCGGGGAG
>NW_006283774.1:688491-688888 GCF_000327345.1 Myotis davidii
CCTGGGAGCCCCCTTGCCCAGGAGCGCGTGTCCCCAGTGGAGACAGTCCTCCCTGGGGAGCGTCCGCTGTCCTGTCCGCCCAGAGGCTGGGACTGAGCCTCAGTTTCCCCTGTGGGAGGCGGTGGGGGCTGCCCCTGCCCCTGATGGCTGTCTATACCCCCCGCTGAACTCTGACCCGTGAAGAACAAAAGTGCCCGCCCCCCCCATAAGAGAACTGGTCTTCCTTCTCCGCGGGGGTGGCCATCACCGGCCCGGCCGCGGGGGAGGCGGGGGCAGAGAGGGCGTGTCTGCGGGGTTAGGGCCCCTCTGCCTCCGGCCCTCGGCTGCCCCCAGCGGACTGTGGGGGCCCAGGGCCCGTGGGCACCGCGGGGAGCGTCCTGGCGGCCTCCCTGGTCAC
>NW_006283774.1:690251-690568 GCF_000327345.1 Myotis davidii
GCTCGGGCCCTGGTGGGGGTAGGGGGACACCCGGAGGCCAGCCCTCTGCCTCCAGGCCACGCCCACCCAAGTGTCACCAGAGCCCCGAGCCCAACGCGCTGGGGCTCAGAGCTCGGTGCCCTGGGCCGACTGAGCACGTGGGCACTTCCTCCGGCAAAGGGTGTCTTCCCTGTCGAGGCGTCAGGCGGGTCTAACTGCCCATCAGAATTCAGCCTCAGTCAGTGCAAAGCCACCTCCTCTGGGCGCCCAGCCCCCGCCTCGGGCCAGGGAAGCCAGCGGCTGGGGAAAGACCCACATTGGGATCCATTCCAGGGATC
>NW_006283774.1:690662-691744 GCF_000327345.1 Myotis davidii
CTGTGCAGGGCCTGCCATCTGGAGTCCCTGTCTGGGGGGTCGCAGAGGCCTGGGATGCCCGGAATGGGTGATGTGGGCAGTGGGTTTTGAGGGATGCCTAGGAGTTTACCCAGCAGGGGGCAGTGGGGAGGGCCGTGCCAGATGAATGGCCAACGTGTCTGCTCAAGAGAGGGCTGCTGGTGGGCCCTGCGGGGCGGGCGTCCGGCCTGCGTGCGTACAGCCCCTTTGTCGCCGCCCGGACCCTGTAATTAGGGGTCTGCAACCACCCTGGACGGGGTTCCCTCCAGACGGGACCTGTCTGAGCTTCTTTGTCGCCAGTGCCCAGGCCGACCCCGCTAAACCAGAGGTGCCGGCCCACAGGGGCTGGATGAATGATGGAGATTCAGGCTGGTGGGGCGCTGTGGTTTAGGAGGGGCCTGGGGTTTGGGGAGAGTTCACACCACCCTAGAGGGCACCCGGTGCCCGGTGCCCGCGCCACCCACCCACACGCTGGCCCTGCCGTGGCTGTTTGAGCAGCTTGGCTTCCATTCCCAGTCTGGGGTAGGGAGGGGCTCTGTGCCCGGCCCTGGGGGACCCCGCCTGTGGGCAGGAACACCACGGAGAGGGGCAGCAGGCATCCTCAGCAGGGGGTTGGAGGTCAAGTGCGGGGGGGCTGCCTGGAGGAGGTGACGTTCGCTGGGTTGGCAGTTAGGGAGGGCCTTGGGGAATGTGAGTGGTTAGTACAAAGGCCAGGGGAGTGGGTATGGGCACGGAGGTGCCTGGGAAGCTTCCAGGGCCTGGGGTCCAGGAGGGTGGGGGGACCTAGGCCCAGGGAGCAGGTGGCATGGTGGGGACGAGGGTGAGGGGCAGAGACTGCGGGCAGCAGTGGCCCCGAGGGCCCAGCAGGGCAGCCGCACAGGAAGGTGGGCCCAGGCCTCGGCCCCGGGTGGGACGGGCCTCCTGGGCTCGCCGCTGGGTGGGAGGAGTGGCCCCAGCTGGACACGGCCTCACACTGCCCTTCGCTTCCCCCAGAGGCCGTGGGCACCACTGGGCTCGGGGAGACCCGCGGAGAGCGGAGCGTGAGCGACCCCCGGCACCATGAC
>NW_006283774.1:691958-692431 GCF_000327345.1 Myotis davidii
CCGGGGCACTCCAAGGGCTCCTGAGGGCAGGGCGGGGCGGCTGGGCCTGGCCCGGTGCCTACCTCGGGCCTGGGCTGGGCCTGGGCTGTGGGAGAGCTCGCTGCACACTGGCCCCGGGCGCGGGCATGTTTTTGCTGCAGCCCGGTGCCCGCCCAGCCTCCCCTCACTCCCTTGGCCCTGTGCCCCGGGCGGTGCTCGGACAGGAGCTGCTGAGATGGGAGCTGAGGCCTTAGCCCCTCACCTTCCAGCCTCGCCGCCGCCCCTGTGCCCGCTGCTCAGGGCCAGGCAGGGGGGTGACAGGCCTTCCACCCTGTGCCCTGGGCAGCCACTCCCTCCTCCTTCCTCGGGAAGTCCTGGTAGCCCCACGCCCCAGCCCCCAGCCACCTCTCGCTAGCTCTCTCGCAGGTGGGGCGAGGGGTCCCTCTCCCCACCCCAGGGTCCCACCGGCTGTTGTGGAGGGAACCCCTGACCCT
>NW_006283774.1:693960-695297 GCF_000327345.1 Myotis davidii
CCAGGGCCTGGCTCACAGTGGCCCGGGGCACTGCCCAAGGGCTCCTGAGGGCAGGGCGGGGCGGCTGGGCCTGGCCCGGTGCCTACCTCGGGCCTGGGCTGGGCCTGGGCTGTGGGAGAGCTCGCTGCACACTGGCCCCGGGCGCGGGCATGTTTGGGCTGCAGCCCGGTGCCCGCCCAGCCTCCCCTCACTCCCTTGGCCCTGTGCCCCGGGCGGTGCTCGGACAGGAGCTGCTGAGATGGGAGCTGAGGCCTTAGCCCCTCACCTTCCAGCCTCGCCGCCGCCCCTGTGCCCGCTGCTCAGGGCCAGGCAGGGGGGTGACAGGCCTTCCACCCTGTGCCCTGGGCAGCCACTCCCTCCTCCTTCCTCGGGAAGTCCTGGTAGCCCCACGCCCCAGCCCCCAGCCACCTCTCGCTAGCTCTCTCGCAGGTGGGGCGAGGGGTCCCTCTCCCCACCCCAGGGTCCCACCGGCTGTTGTGGAGGGAACCTCAGACTCTGATGGGCGGATAGGGAGGACTCACACATCAGGGCCAGGGCGGGCAAGAGCGTGTGTCGTGAGAGGGGTTTTGTGGGATGCATAGGAGCTCCCCACTATGCAGGGAGGCTGCAGCAGCGGGGTGCAGGCAGAGAGGTACGGCAGTGCGACTTGGGGCTGCAGAACTTGGCGTGGGGGGTGGAGGATGTGGTCAGCATTAGCACTCCCTGGGCAGCTGCGGGGGGCGGGCAGTCCTCGCTGGGCCTTGAGGAGGAGGCGCGGAGGCGGAGGGGCCTGTGGTCTGTAGGGAGACCTCTGCCTGGTCCCCGCGAGGCCCCGGCACCCGCCTGCCTCCTTGGTCCCCTCCCCAAGGCTCACCACTCCTGGCTCCCGGAGTCCTGCTCCATGTGCGGAGCCCCCGTCCGGCCCTGCTGTCGGCCTCCCCTCAGCCCCCACGGGCCGGAATCGGGGACCCCCACACCCCACCCTCCCCTCCCCTCGGTGCCCGGCAGCAGCACAGAAACTGCCACCTGGGACCAGTGCCTCTTGATGTCGGCAAACGTTTGTTGACTGAATGTTAGATCAGGAGCCGGCCCAGGAGGTGGGCCAGCCAGGGTGGGGCCTTCTGAAGGCTGGGGGCCTGAGTCAGCCCAGAGGGGCATCTGAGCCCAGTGCCATCCTGTGTCCCTCTCCAAGGGCCGGTGCTTTGGGCTCCCCGGGCCTTGGTTTTCCCATCTGTGTAATGGGAGTGGAGGCTGGGGAGGCCTGGAGTAGGGTATGTGGTTTGTGGGGCCTGACCCAGGTGCAGCCAGGCCCTCGGCCTCCGGGGCAGGAGAGGGGCTGTGTCCCCCACACATGCGCT
>NW_006283774.1:695331-695832 GCF_000327345.1 Myotis davidii
GAGGGCCCTGCCTGGGCAGTGGGCCCGCTCCTCCCAGGCCCCGGTCCCGCCTGCCCTGCTCACGGAGGAAGGTCTGTAACACGGGTGCCCTCATGCCCCCTGCTCCCTGTTCCTGGGGACCCCAGGACCTCTGGTGTTCTCCGGCTCCCCACAAATGTTTGGGCGCTTCCTGGGTGCTGGGCTTTGGGGTGACCCACTGAGAGGGCGGAGTCCTGGGGCGGGCGCTGGGAAAGGGATGGCTTTCGGTGGGTTGTTGGGGGACCTGAAGGCTGGAGGCCTGAGTCAGCCCAGAGGGGCATCTGAGCCCAGTGCCATCCTGTGTCCCTCTCCAAGGGCCGGTGCTTTGGGCTCCCCGGGCCTTGGTTTTCCCATCTGTGTAATGGGAGTGGAGGCTGGGGAGGCCTGGAGTAGGGTATGTGGTTTGTGGGGCCTGACCCAGGTGCAGCCAGGCCCTCGGCCTCCGGGGCAGGAGAGGGGCTGTGTCCCCCACACATGCGCTTC
>NW_006283774.1:695889-696936 GCF_000327345.1 Myotis davidii
CAGTGGACGGGAAGCACCACTCTCTCTGCGGTCGGGGAGGGTCAGGATCGCGTCCTGGCCGTGGAGGAGGCAGGTGGTGGGCCCATGCAGGTCTGATGGCGGGATGGGCACGGGGAGGGGCGCGGGGTGGGGCGCGGGCCTGCTGAGCGGGGCACCGGCCAGGTTTCCTCGTCTCACCTGGCCGTTCTGGAAGGGCCGCTGCCCTGCCACCCCCTGCGAGAAGCCTCCCAGGCTTCCTCCTCCCGCTCCTGGCTGACCCTCTGGGCTGCCTGCTGCCTCTCAGCGAGGAGGGGGGACCTCTGGGCTGGGAGGGGTCCCAGATCTGGCCGGGGTGGGCAGAGGGCCCCACCTTCAGGCCTGGCCAGGGGTGGGATTCAGAGCATGGGAGGGGGTGGGAGCTGTCCGTCCTCCAGGGCCTGCCCCGTCCCTGGCCCGTAGGTTAGGAAGCGGCTGTCCTTCTGTATCCCGCCAGGGCTGGGGACAGGGCAGACGGCCACCCCCAGGCCCAGGGGCTGTGTGGGCATCGCAGGGGCAGCTGGCTGGCTGTGCAGGGCAGACCCTGGGCCCTGGCTCCTCCACCCCTTGGGGAGGTGGGCGGTGGGCGCCCATCTGTGGGGAGGGACCCCAGGCTGAGTTCTGGGGGTCCTGACGCTGCTTTAGCCAGAGCAGCTGGGGGCAGAGTCCCCGTTCTGGGCCTGCACTGACCGTGGGGTCCAGGCCTCATGTCCGTGTGCCCCATGGGGGGCTGGTCCCCGGAAAGTGCTCCAGCTGCTGGAGGCTCAGGTGCTGGGGGCAGCGGGGCAGGTGTCCCTGTGGGGAGGGCCCCTCCTGAGCCCCGAGCGGGTGTCCCCAGCGATGGGCCGGCTTCGGAGCATGAGCTGGACATCCTGAGTGACCGCGACCCGCGTGGTGGGCAGACACGCCAGCCGGCCGTGCGGGGCGGGTGGGCTGGTGGGGCCCCAGCTGTGTTCGAGGCCGTGGTCTGTGCTGTGAGCGCCCCCCCCGCCCCCGCCTTGGGGGCCTGGGCTCAGCTCTGTGTGGGGAGCG
>NW_006283774.1:697075-697450 GCF_000327345.1 Myotis davidii
AACCCAGGTGGGCCGCCCGGACCAGGTGGGCCAGGAAAGGGCAGGGGCAGCGAGAGCAGGGCCCCAGGGTGACGGGAGGGGCCGGCTGGGGGGGCACCTGGGCCGGTGCAGGCGGCCGCTGGCCCTGTAAGCCAGGAGGGGCAGGCCTGGGTGACCCCACCGGGCCACGGTCCCGCCAGCTGGGGTGCGGGGCGGCGCGAGGGGAGCCCCTGTGGGCGTGAGGCTCCCTGCCTGGACGTGGTCACCGGTGTGGTCTGCCCGGCGTGTTCCCATGCCTCAGTTTACCTTCCCCCAGGAGCTGCGCCAGGAGGGTCCTGTGTGCACGAGCTCCGCGGGCCCAATCCCCGGGGGGTCTCAGGCCTGGGGGGGCCCTCG
>NW_006283774.1:697727-698167 GCF_000327345.1 Myotis davidii
TGTCTGCCCAGGCTGTTCCCATGCCTCAGTTTACCTTCCCCCAGGAGCTACGCCAGGAGGGTCCTGTGTGCACGAGCTCCGCGGGCCCAATCCCCGGGGGTCTCAGGCCTGGGGGGGCCCTCGCCCTGAGCCCCTCACTGGCCTGACCCTCCCCAGCTCCCGGCCAGAGAAGGGCGCCCTCGCCTCCAGCCCAGGTGGTCCCGGCATCCGGCGAAGTGCGTCCTGGGGCCCTCCCTCTCCCTCCCTCATGTGCCCGCACGTGGCCCTGAGATGGGGAGGTAGACGTCCGTGTTGCTGACACAGCACCGCTCCGTCCCGGGCCTGGGCCCTGCGGGGCGAGGGGTGGAGGGTGCAGGCGGCCCTGTGGAGGGGCAGCCATCACGGCAGGGACAGGCTGTGGGCCCTGTAACCCCCTGCTGAGTGCCAGCTGCCGTGGAGGC
>NW_006283774.1:698324-698963 GCF_000327345.1 Myotis davidii
ACTGCCTTGGCTCCTGCATGAGGGCTCAGCGGGGCCGCGGGGAGCCTGCTGTTGCCCTGGCTGCAGGGCCGGACGCCCAGGTCCCGGGCGGGTCCCCCACCCCCTCGGGCCCCCGCAGTGCTCTCGGTTCACGGGGCGGCTTGTGCAATGCCCACGTCCGAGGGTCCAGCATTGGCCCTGGAGCAGGTCCGAGCAGGCGGTCAGGCCCGTGGTAGAGCAGGGGCCAGGCCTCAGCCCTAAGGACGGGGCCTGGGAGGCAGTGCCTGTCCCTAAGGCGGCTCCTGGGCCGTGGCCGTGGCCGGCCCGGCCTATGTAGGGCTGAGTTTCCTGTTTTGTGAGTGTGTTGAGTTCTCCCTTCAAAACAAACAACAAAAGAGGAAGCTTGGCCCTGGCCGGTGTGGCTCAGTGGATAGAGTGTCGGCCTGTGGCCTGCAGGGTCCCAGGTTCGATTCCGGTCAAGGGCACATGCCTGGGTTGCGGGCTTGATCCCCAGTGGGGGGCGTGTGGGAGGCAGCCGATCCATGATTCTCTCTCATCACTGATGTTTCTCTCTCCTTTTCTGAAATAAAACAGCAGCAGCAGCACATGAAGATATAAAAAAAGAGGAAGCGCAGGCCTCGCGGGGGGGGGGGGGGGGGG
>NW_006283774.1:699554-700421 GCF_000327345.1 Myotis davidii
AGCCGCCCTGCCCGCTCCCGGGTCACCCCACAGCGGGCACACGCTGCCCCTTCCACGGCCGTGCCCTGCCCGCCTGGCTCCTGCTCAGCAGCCCCACCAGAAGGGCCCAGCCCCGGCCTGGCCCCGGGCAGGCTGGCAGAGGGGCTGGGGCTGCAGGCTGGCACGCCCCCTCCCTCAAAAAAAACAGAGTGAGTGGGATCCCTCTGGCAGGTGGGGTCCCTCGGCCTGACCTGCAGGGATTGGGCCGAAACTGGCTGTCCAAGGGGTCCTGGATTGCAGCGGCCGAGAAGCGGTGGGCGTGGCGTGCGGTCCTGGTAGCACCGTCAGTGGTGGGGGCTCCGGGCACCGGAGATGCCTTTGGTGGGAGCCAGGGCAGAGACCCCACATGGGGAGCCCTCAGCTGGGGAGGGGGCTGGGGAGGGCATGTGGCCGGCCTGGGTTTGGGGGCCTGATGGCAAGGGTGGGTGTGGCCAGGGACTTGGGGCGATGCTGCCGGGGATGGGGGTGCACGGCCAGCCACCATGTCACCGAGGGCGAGGTGGTGGGGAGAGCGTCCCGCTGTGGGTGTGGGGGGGTTAGAGCAGAAATAACTAAGGCACGGGCCCTGCGAGATGGGGGCCTGTCTGGAGGACAGGGTCCCCCCTGGCCTGGCCCCCTCTCTCCCCCACGCAGGGGGGCTTTTCCTGGGGATGAAGGTTCCCGCCTGAGACAGGCTGGACCCACTAGAGGCAGGGGTGTGGTCCCACCTCCGAGGGTTTGCGGGGAGGGTGTGGGTGTGGCTGCCCCAATGGGCTCAGGACAGCCAGGGCCCTGGGTGGGGGGCAGGGGGCTGCTGGGCACCCGCGGTCCTTCTCCAGAGGCAGGTGC
>NW_006283774.1:701629-701892 GCF_000327345.1 Myotis davidii
CGTCTGTGCCCGAGTGAGGGCTCTGCGCTTCCCGTTGCCGGCACCCCGATGTGTCTGCCCCCCCTCCCTGGGCCTCAGGACAGAGGCCGGCCCACAGGTATCCTATGGCCGAGAGGACAGCAGTGGCCGTGGAGTGGCCGCCTCCTGCACTGCCCGCTCTGTGTCCGCTCTACCCGTCTGTGCGGGCGGCCGCCGGCTGGCCTGCTGTCCGGTCTGGGCTGAGCTCATTCAGGCTCGGCCCTGGCCCACCCCCTGGGGGGCCC
>NW_006283774.1:721488-721807 GCF_000327345.1 Myotis davidii
CCTGCCCAGGGCTGGACTTCCGAGAGAGCCCGGGGGACCGTGCAGCGCCCCATCCTGCTCGCCTGCCACCAGCTGGCGCCAGAGCCCCGCCCCTGCCTCAGCTCAGTCCCAGGGCAGCCCTGGCTCCCGTTGGTCTCCTGGCAGGAGCCGAGCTGGGGGACCTGGGCCCCGTGGTGGTCCCAGGGCTGTGCCCAGGCCCGTGTCGGCCGCAGCGCGTCCAAGTGTTTGCCCGGGTGGGAGTGGGGCCTCCTGTGTCCGGGCTGCCTGCTGGGTGTGAGCGGCGGGGCTGCTGGGCCAGGTCCCACTGCCCCCCGAGTGC
>NW_006283774.1:741901-742414 GCF_000327345.1 Myotis davidii
CTAGTTAATAAAATTTCCCTTTCCCACCTCCCCTTCAAACAAGCCTCTTTTGACCTCTTCCTAACTTTTGCTCTAAGCATGTTTTAGAGGCTTGGGAGAAATATTGATAAGATGTCTCCCTGGGGCATTCGTTGGACTCGCCTCCTGCACTGCCCGCTCTGTGTCCGCTCTACCCGTCTGTGCGGGCGGCCGCCGGCTGGCCTGCTGTCCGGTCTGGGCTGAGCTCATTCAGGCTCGGCCCTGGCCCAGCCCCTGGGTGGCCGCCGCCTGACCTCTAGGCGGGCACCTGAGACACTGAGAAAGGCTGTGTGTCTGGGCGCCTCAGCCCACCCTCCGAGGCCCCGGGTTCCGCCTCCTGGAGGGGTATCTGGGCAGAGTGGGAGGGACCCCTGGTGGGGACCCCGAGAGCTGAGGGCCTTGGGGCAGGAAGAGGTGGGCAGCCCTGGTCCGGGCGTGGGCTGACCGCGTGGGGGAAGGCGGGCACAGTCCCCTCCCTAGTGGCTGGGCAGGACC
>NW_006283774.1:743915-744164 GCF_000327345.1 Myotis davidii
CTCCCGCCCGTTGGCTCTGCGGGAGCGGCCGCCTAATTAGTAAGCCCTCGCTGCGGCGCAAACGCCTTGCTCTGCAAAATGGAAATGAGGCGTTTTTTCTGGGTGTCAGTTTGAAAAATGACGGTGGCCGGCACAGCGCAGAGGACATCTGCTCGCTTCTGCGCGGAGGCCTGTGCGCGGCTGGTGTCGCGAATCGGGACCCTCCGCGTGCTCCCGGGTGACCTGGTGGTGCGGGGTCTGGGGTGCAGG
>NW_006283774.1:744365-744909 GCF_000327345.1 Myotis davidii
GGAGCTGCCCGCTTGCCCCGTCACTGCAGTAACCCTTTCGGCCGACAAATGGCCACCCCGGGTGGGGGGAGAGTTCCTGGCCCTGCAGCCCCAGCAGGTGGCTGTAGCTCGTGCTTCAACCGTTGCTGCAGAGTCACACTGGCTTGGTGCCACCTCCTCCAGGAAGGCCCTCTAGATTGGGCCTCCCCACAGCCGTGCCTTCCCCCAGGTCCAGGTGCCCGCCTGGCCCCTTTCCACCCGCTCCTGTGGGAATTGGGGTCAGAGCTCACGCATTTGGGGTCCTGGGTGCCTCTGGCCGGCACCGGCAGTTGCCTGATTGCTGCGGGCTGGGGTCCGAGGGTGGGGAGCGGCGCAGCCTCACAGCCCTGTGTCCCAGGGGAGTACATCAAGACCTGGCGGCCCCGCTACTTCCTGCTCAAGAATGACGGCACCTTCATCGGCTACAAGGAGCGGCCGCAGGACGTGGAGCAGCGCGAGTCGCCCCTCAACAACTTCTCCGTGGCGCGTGAGTGAGCCCCGGTGACCCCTGGCCCCTGTGTCTGGG
>NW_006283774.1:756801-757105 GCF_000327345.1 Myotis davidii
TGCCTGAGTGGGTGGAGCTGGGGCTCCGGGCCTCTGGGGGTGGAGTCAGGAGTGGGGACGAGAAGCCAGGCCTTGGGATGGGCCCCGGGGCTCGGGACACTGAGTGGGGGTGTGCAGAGGCCCAGGAGGCCTGCCTGTCCCCGGCCTGTGGTGACGGCGGCCCCTCCGTACCGGCCAGCCCAGAGCCCTGCTCTTGCCCCAGCCTGGCAGACCGCTCCCTATCTGGGCCCGGCTGAGCCCTCTGTCACCAGGGCCCGGACGCTGGGATGGTAGAAGCCCTGCACAGCCCCCCCCCCCCCCCCCC
>NW_006283774.1:757319-757626 GCF_000327345.1 Myotis davidii
GTGAGCCTGGCTGCAGGGATGCGTGTCCCTGGGCGGAGCCTGGCTGCAGGGGTGCGTGACCTTGGGTGAGCCTGGCTGTAGGGGTGTGTGACCCTGGGTGAGCCTGGCCCCAGTGCGTGCCTCTCCCGCTGTGCGTGTGCTCAGGTGCGTGCCCCTCCCGCTGTGCGTGTGGTGCTGGCGTGTGCGGCCCAGCATGCGTGTGCTTGGGTGGCTGTGCTTCTGGCCTGTCAGCCTGTCTGCACCCCTGTGTGAGTCCCGCCCCCCAGCCCCCGGGCGTGGGGTGGCATCGTGCTGGGGGTGGTGTCCC
>NW_006283774.1:759343-759594 GCF_000327345.1 Myotis davidii
AGGGGCAGGTACCTGGGGCCCCGTTGCTGTGCCCGGTGGGGTCCCAGCCAGGGGCCCCTGTGCTGGGGTTCTGGCCCAGGAGGAGTTTGGGGGGAATCCTTAGCCTGTGGGACAACAAGGAATCAGCTGGAAATTGGTTTCCCAGCTCAGCCAGCTCCTGGGGACACGGGCGGCCCCTCCTCCAGGGTCTTGGGGGCCCAGCTCCCACGGGGACCCCGGCCCTGGCCCTGCGCTCAGCCCTATGCTGGCGT
>NW_006283774.1:762188-763148 GCF_000327345.1 Myotis davidii
GCTACCCGCAGCTCAGCCCGCCCTTCAAGCCCCAGGTCACCTCCGAGACGGACACCAGGTATTTTGACGAGGAGTTCACAGCCCAGATGATCACCATCACGCCCCCGGACCAAGGTGAGGGCCGCTCTCCCCGACTCCCCCCAAAACAGCCGAACCAGGGCCCCCCGCCCGGGCCTGGGCCTTGGCTTTGACTGGAAGGGTCCCCTCTGGAGGGTGCTGATCAGGGCGGAAGGGAGGGTCGGGGTTGACAAGTCTGGAGCCGGCAGGGGCCTGCCTCAGTTTCCCTCCCTCCCTGCCCGCAGACGACAACATGGAGTGTGTGGACAGCGAGCGGAGGCCCCACTTCCCGCAGTTCTCCTACTCGGCCAGCGGCACGGCCTGAGGCGGCCAGCCCGGTGCTGGTGACCCGCGGGCGCCACAGGCTGGACGCCGCCTCCGTGGGTCGGGAGGGGCCCGCAGCGCCGATCTGGAGTGAATGTTTCTCTCTGGAGGCGATGGAGGGACCTCCGTGCCGTGGGCAGGGCTGTCCGGACACAGGGGAGGTCCTGCGGTTTTTCTTAATTTATTTCATCCAGTTCTCCAGACGTGGCCTCGCCTCCGGACGGATTCCCGTAGGAAACGGGGGACTCCTGACCCAGACGAGAAAGAGCAACGGAGAATGGCCTTGGCAGCAGTGGGCGCCGCCCGGCCAGACACTGCGCTGCACCATGGCGTTTTTTTACATCAACTTTAGTATTTTTACTATTATGAGACTTCCCTCCGAATTCCTCAATAAAAACGGCTTTTCAACGTCGTGGCTTGTTTTGCTTGTGGGGGGCCCCCCGTCCGGGCCCCGACACCCGGACAGCTTCTGAGGGGGGTGACTTCCCAGCTCACATAGACTTGCTGGAGGGGGTGTCCCGGCGGTCCCTGTTCCACCTGGCCCCGTGCCCAGGGGCCATCTGACCGCCAGGAGGGACC
>NW_006283774.1:763256-765315 GCF_000327345.1 Myotis davidii
TACCCCCAGCAGAGCGGCCCAGGAGGGCGGGCTCCGGGCGCCACCTGCTGGCGAGGAGAGGAACTGCCACCCAGCCCCAACCGTGTCAGCGCTTGGCAGGCAGGGCCCAGAGGACCCGGCTCCTCACCCTACGTGGGTGGGCGCCCCCTGCAGGGGTGCCCGGGTCGGGACGTCCCAGGTCTCGGTGGCCCTCTTCCCTCGGCTTTGACCGGCCGTGAGTCACAGCACAGCAGTGACGCCCCCACAAGCAGCAGGTCAGGTGAGGGAGGTACCGGTTCAGGGAAGAAACGCCCGTCAGCCGGGCCTGTGCCCAGAGAGCAGCGAGGACCCTCAGGCAGTGACCTCAACGACCATCCACCCAGCGATCCCACCTCTGCCGCCCCCGCCCCCCCTAAGAGCTGAAGGGGCCCCCAGAGACACTGCACCCACGTTCACAGCGCGGAGATGGGGATGCAGCTCGGTGTCTGGGACGAGAACTGGGTGAGGGACTGGTCCGTCCGCACCACGGGAAGTGCTCAGCCTCAGGACGGACACACCACCTGCTCCTAGAGGGACGTGTCGTGCTCAGTGAACTAAGCCAGCCACGTAAGGACGGGCCCTGCGCTGGGGGAGTCAGAGCCACTGGGACCCAGCAGGTGGTGGCGCCGGGCTGGGGGGCGTATGGGGACAGGCCAGCTGTGCAGGACGGGGCGCGGGGATGGGAGCATGACTGTGCCCCTACAAATGGGAAGCTGGTGCTGTATGTTCACACCATTGGGAAGGGAGATACGATACACGGCAGACACAGGACACACGGCCACACCCTTCCACAGCCTCAGGCTCCCAGCAAGTGGCAGGTGGGGTATGAAAATGGGAGGAGCCTTCAGAGCTGGAGCCGGGGTGTCAGGTGGGGGCCGCTGGCCGGGCCAAGGGTGCGACTGGCTCCCTCCCACAGGACCCGCTTTGCGCTGGTGTGGGGAGATGCCTTCGGGATATTCCTCCGGCCTGGAGAGGCTTCCAGGTCACAGGCATGGACACAGGCACCTTATCTCGTGCCCCCTCCCAGGCAGGACCCCCTGCAGCAGTCTGGGGAGACAGGCCCCTGGGAGAGAGAACTCCTGGGCACAGCTGCCAGGGCCAGGCTTGCTGACTTGTAGCCTGGGGCTGTCGGGCAGTGAGGGCCAGCAGGGGGAGTCCCTCCTGTGTCCCCCACCCAAACCTGCCCTCCCCAAGGCCGGCGTCGAGGGGCAGGAAATGGAAACAGATGGTCTTCCCCACCGGGACTGCCCACGTTGGGGGCCACCCAGGGGGTGTCACGGTGACATTTCAGAAGTCTGGACATTACCCACCCCCTCCCCGGGCTGTGCTGGCACAATGTCACCCGCTCTGGAGTCACATGACCTGGGTTCAAAGCTTTCCTCACCAGGACCGGCGGGTGGGCTGGTAGGTGATGGACTTGGACCTCCATTTCCCCGTCTGTAAAGTGGGGTGACCAGGCGCGCAGCTTGCGCGAAGCTCAGAGAGCACTGAGTGAGCTGCCAGAGTGGCACGGAGGCCCTGCCTCCTCTGTGGGCCCCTCCAGCACCTGCTGGTCACAGGACCAGGAGGCCGCACCCCCAGGACTGTTAACATAAGCAAGTCCTCTCGTCCAAATATATAGGATTTATTCAGTCATCAGTACAAAACATCCAACAGAAAGCTGCCCGCCCCCCCAGTCCCTCTGCGTCCACACCGGAGCCCGTCCTGCCTGGAAGGCCACATCCGCTGGGCCCTCAGGCCTCGAACATGGCACAGCTGGCGCAGAGCACTTTCTCGTGGACGTCACTGCAGCTGCAACATCGCAGGGAGGAGAGAAGAGCGGGCGTTAGGTTGGGGGCTAAGCTGTGTCCCCCGTTTACATATGGAGGTGCTACCCCAGGCCAGAGACCGACTGGGAGATGGGGCCGTTCGCTGCAGAGATAGTGAGCTAGGACGGGCCCCTGCAGGCGGTGTCCTGAGTAAACACACGGAGGAGGGGGATGACGCCAGGATGCGGGAGCCGCCAGCGTGCGGCAGCCCCGGGAGGTGGGCCAGGTGGGGA
>NW_006283774.1:768276-770815 GCF_000327345.1 Myotis davidii
GAGGCGCGCCGCGGGATATGCCGAAGGAGACTTGGGGGCGGGACTCGCGAGAGGCGCAGCGCGTGATAGGGCAGAGGCGACCTCAGGGGCAGGATGTCAGCTCTCATTTTGTTGGTAAACATTTCCTTGTTTACGTCACCAGAGTTAGAGGGTGACTCCCTTTCTCCTAATTTTCACTTCGTCGAAATCACGGAAGTGGAGAGTGACGTGTGCACGCCCGGGACGTCCGGCCCTGCAACGCCGGCGCGGCTGTCCCGACGGAGCCACGAGGCGCGCGCGGCCTCACAGGGCTCTGATCCGGAAGTGCCTCCCCACAGCTGCTCCGTCGGGCTCCTCCGTCATGCACTTCCGGTGACGAGGCTGCCGCTTTGGTTTGAGTGCACGTCACGCGTGACGTCACGTCCGCCGGGTCTCCACCGGGGAGCGAAGTGTGTCGCATGGGTGATGTGTTGTAATAAGTGATACCGCAGTAGACTCGGAACTCATGTGACCCCATTGGCCAATGTCACCCCAATACACTTGATTAAAGAGGGAGTTCCGCTCCTACATGTCAGTCTAACTTTAAGACGTATTTGTCCACTGGGTGCGTTGCCAGCTCTCGCCTGGCCTGCAGGGAGGGCTCACAGGGCCCTGTCCCCGCTGCTGGGGCCGGAGTCCCGAGCAGGTGTGCGCCCCAGAGCAGGTCTCGCAGGCGGGCTCCCCGAGGCCTCTCTCCTGGGCGTGTGGACGGCCACCTTCTCCTGGGTCCTCACAAGACCGCCCTTCTGCCTGTCTGTGTCCCATCTCCTCGTCTTAAACGGTCCCCCATCAGCCTGCTTAGGACCCACCCGTATGGCCTTTCTAAAACTTAACCACAAGTGGCGTCTGAAGTCATGGAACCCAGAAGCAGAGTAGAAGGTGGGACCCAGGGCTTAGGGGCGGGGCCAGTAGGGGAGCTGGCCGGCGGCTCGGACCCGCCCAGAGGACCCAGCTCACCCTGGCTGACTCCGGCTGCTCCACGGAACCCCTTTCCTCTCTGCCTGACGCGAGAGGGCAGGTGTGGCTCTCAATGTCCCCCAAACCCTGCAGAGCTGTGACCGAGGCTGCGCAACCAGGCGAGGGGGGCACAGCGGGGACAGGCCCATGACCAGCTCGGGCCATCTGCCCAGACCCAGGGGCCAGGCAGGACCCGCTGACACCGACGGGCCCGGGCGGGCTCATCACCCAGCGGAGGGGGACGGGGGGGTGGGGGCTCTAGAGCGAAGCCCTTTAAATGTTTGGGAAACACATTCACTGCCGTGGCCTCTCTTACACGGGCTGGTTCTGAGCACATAAACCGCCTGGCTTGGTGTCACCCAGACCACTGTCACGGCAAAGCATGGCTGGTGACTTCGAGTGTTTAAAAGTCAAAACAAAACGACTAAGTCAGCCCGGCGGGTGTGGCTCAGGGGTTGAGCGTCGACCTATGACCCAGGAGGTCAGGGTTCAATTCCCCACCAGGGCACATGGCCGCTTGCAGGCTCCATCCCCAGTGTGGGCCATGCAGGGGCAGCCGATCCATGATTCTCTCCCATCACTGATGTTTCTATCTCTCCCTCCCTCTCTTTTCCTCTCTGAAATCAATAAAAATGTATTTTTATAAAAACAAAAGACACAGTGAGGCCCTAGCTGGTTTGGCTCAGTGGAATTGATAGAGCCGGCCTGCTGACTCAAGGGTCCCAGGTTCGATTCCGGTCAGGGGCATGTGCCTGGGTTGCGGCACATCCCCAGTAGGGAGTGTGCAGGAGGCAGCTGATCGATGTTTCTCTCTCATCGATATTTCTGACTATCCCTCTCCCTTCCTCTCTGTGAAAATCAATAAAATATATTTTTTAAAAGACACAGTGAGAGCAGAGCTCGCGTGACCACTCCCGCTCCGCGGCTCCAGATGTTTATTGCTGACCTGCTCCCACCGGACACAGCGTGGGACAGAAAGGAGCCACCACGGTCCGTCCGCCCGTCCCGGGATCATTCCAAACAGGAGCGAGCGACAGTGGTCGCGCCCACAGCCTCCGGAGGAACAGGGAAGTCCACCAAACCGCCTCGCCTCGCGTCTCTTCTTCTACGGCATCGGCATTGCCTCCGAGGCCCAGGACACGCTGCCTGCGCCGCCGCCGCCTAAAACAGCTGGATGATCGAGTCCCGGGACTTGCCGACACCAACCCATTTCACTGAAAGGGAAAGGCCGTTCAGGCTGAGCGCAGGGAGGGGAGGGGGCGCACTGGGAGGGCGCGGGGTGCGGGGCGCCGGGCACCCACCTGCCACGCCCACGTGATTCTCCACAAACCGCACGTAGCTCTGGGCCTGTGGGGGCAGGTCCTCCCACTTCCTGGCGCCCGTGGTGTCCGCCTTCCAGCCAGGCAGCGTCTCATACTCCACCTCCACCTTCTGCAGGATCTCCTGGTTCGCTGGGGACACGGGTGGTCGTGCCCTCAGGCGTCGCTCCAGCGTGGGCAGAGGCCGGGGAGCCGGGACCCCCGCCCGGGGCCTGCCTCCCTGGGGGATCAGGGGCCCCTGGCTC
>NW_006283774.1:770922-772136 GCF_000327345.1 Myotis davidii
ACACCGGGCCACATCCACCCACGCGCATTCCCGTGGGCTCTGCTGGGCGACCCCGGGACCCAGCGAGGAGGCCGGGACGCTGCTCGGAAATTCTCACGGGCGCCCGGCTGGTGCGGCTAAAAAAACGGTGGCTCTGAGATTTTGTTTATTTTTTTTTAAAGACATATTCTTATTGGTCTCAGAGAGGACGGGAGAGGGAGAGAGTGATAGAGGCACGGAGAGGATCAGTGATCGGCTGCCTCCTGCACGCCCCACACTGGGGATCGAGCCTGCAACCGGGGCCTGTGCACTGACCGGGAATCAAACCGTGACCTCCTGTCTCACAGGTCGACGCTCAGCCACTGAGCTGGCTCTGAGATTTAACGTGTTAAGACGTCCTAAAGGAGCTATGCCCGCCCCTCCCTGGGCAGGGGCCCCCCCGGACGGGACCCCAGGGCTCACAGATGCCAGCCATCTGCTACTAATGGAAGATGCTGGAACAAGCAGGCACCCCGAACCTGACCCTGGGGTCACGCCACACTTGTGCTGTGCCCTCTCAAAGGTCAGGGCCAGTAGGGCGAGTCGGGGACCCTGGAATCTCTGGTGGGTCTACAGACGGGGGAGGGGGCAGCGAGGGCGGAAGCCGCTGGTGCTCTGGACCCGGGTGTGAAGTCAGGAACCCCAGCTTCCCAGGGGAGGGGTGTGGCGGTGGGAGCCCAGCGAGCCTCGCACGGCCACCTGAAGGGTTTTCTTAGGTCGCACTTTCATCTTGCCATTTGCAGAGTTTTAGGTTCACCTCTGCTAACAGGAGCGGGGCTTTGGTGCCCGCGGATCCCCAGGACCCGGGGTTGGTGCGCAGTTGCCTCCACCTGCCACCAGGCCAGTCCCTCTGAGCCCTGCCCAACGCGTGGGACGCCCCTGCAGCCACCCGAGAACCGGCCACGCCCTCATACGTGGACCTGGGCGGCCAGGGGTCAGACAAGCGCTGCTTCTACACTCGCCAGGGGCGAGCCTTCCCCTCTCGCCGGGCCCCGGGCACGTCTGCCGGGCGCCAGTGCCGCTGCCAGGGCGGGAAGCTGCCTCCCCTCGTACCTGGGAAATAGGGGATCCTTTTCCCGTTCAGCTTGTAGGCGATGCCGACCTTGATCTCGTCCAGGGCGTCCAAGATGTCCAGCTTCGTCAGGGCCAGCCTGTCGGAGCCGGACACAGTGGAGAGGCTGCGGGCCCAGTGCTCG
>NW_006283774.1:772228-773235 GCF_000327345.1 Myotis davidii
AGTGCTCTCTCTGTCGCCCTCCTCCCCCGCCCCCGCCCCACCTTGGGGGGCAGTAAGTAAAGGGCCCCACGCACCAGCAGTGGGCAGGCGGGCACACTTAGCGCCCAGCAGCACTGCCCTCCTGCCCTCACCTGCCTCATCTGGGGTCTCAGCCCGGAGCCTGTGCCCAGGCTCATTCGCCCGCTCTGCCCCCCGCCGGGCTGCCCATGCAGGCCCAGCCCTGCACTCCCTATGCCAAGTGGCACCCGGCTTCATGGATCTTCCTCCCACCAGGCCTCACCCCGACCTCACACCCCTTCCCCCCGTCAGCCCCGGGCAGGACTCGGCCTCGCCGCCCACTGTGGCCCCGCCGTGCGGGAGGGTCTGGGTGGGTCTGGGTGCAGTGACACCCGCTGGGGAGACTGCCCTGAGCCCCACGCCCAGCTGTGATGGCCCCGGTGGGGTGTGGGAGCCCGGGGGCCCCGGTGAGGTCAGGAATCCAGGGGTCTGGTGGGGTGTGGGAGCCCTGGGGCCCCTTTCTGACTCTCTATCCCTCTCCCTTCCTCTCTGTGAAAAATCAATAAAATATATATTTAAAAAAATGCCCAGGGGCTACTCATAGACAGAGGGAAACGGGGTAGGGATGGTTGCTGAAAGAGGTGAAGGGATTAATAAATATAAATTGGTAGCTACAAAACAGTCATGGAGATGTAAGTAAAGCACCGGGGGCCCCGGTGGGGTGTGGGAGCCCGGGGGCCCCGGTGAGGTCAGGAATCCAGGGGTCTGGTGGGGTGTGGGAGCCCTGGGGCCCCGGTGGGGTCAGGAATCCAGGGGTCTGGTGTGGTGTGGGAGCTCGGGGGCCCCGGTGGGTTGAGGAGTCCAGGGGTCTGGTGGGGTGTGGGAGCTCGGGGGCCCCGGTGGGGTCAGGAGTCCAGGGGTCTGGTGGGGTCTGGGAGTCCAGGGGCCCGGTGGGGTGTGGGAGCTCGGGGGCCTCGGCGTGGATGGCACCCGCATGGCCACACGGTGAC
>NW_006283774.1:773505-773817 GCF_000327345.1 Myotis davidii
CCTCTCGGGACAGCTGGCGCCCCGCCCCCCTTAGTGCCCAGGCGCAGGGCGTGAGGGGCCTGGCCTGTCGCTCAGCTGGGGCCTGCGGTGTGAGGTGACTTCTCCTGGGGTCCCCTCCCTATCGCTGGGTCCCCTGCCCCATCAAAGCTGCCAGATTCTTCCGGACACGGCACCTTCCCACCCCCCGCCCCCCCTCCCCTGCGTCCTCACATACCAGCTCAGGACAGGGGCCTCCTGTCCTCGCGGCCACCAGACCCAAGGCTAGGCTGACAAAGGCAGCTGGGGCACCCTGAGAACCCCTTTCTGAGCCAA
>NW_006283774.1:774316-774609 GCF_000327345.1 Myotis davidii
GGGAGCCCCGGGGCGGGGAGGGAGGTTGTGGGGGCGCTGCTCTAACCACCCCCACCCCGTCCTGGTCTCTGGGCCCTCGGCCTCTCATCTCCAGCCGCCTCCCCGTCTCGGCTAAGTTAGGGGGAGGGCACGGGGGTCAGTCCGAGGCAGGATGAAGGCCACGCCCCGTCCCCCCAGACACGACAGCGCGGTGCGTTGGGGCGCGGGGGCCGCACCGAAGTCGATGTCCAGCAGGGCGGCGTTGGCGCCTTCCACCAGGATCTTCTTGGGGGGGCCGTGCAGCGCCTCGTACA
>NW_006283774.1:774659-775065 GCF_000327345.1 Myotis davidii
GCGGCTGTGGGGCCCGGGCCGCCCCCCAGCTCCCAGCTCTCGCGACTGCCTGGCTCACCCTGACAGCCCCCCACCCCGGCCGGGGCCTCGGTGACTATGGGGGTGGTGCGTCCCCCAGTTCATCCACTGGAGCCCGACCTCAGGATGGGACTGGGCTGGGGGTGATTAAAGCTCAAGTGAGGTCCGGGAGGTGGGGGGCCCTAATCCAGTGGAACCGCATCCCTATGCTCTCCGCTTGGTCCTCATTTGGCTCAGACACAGTGGGAGGAGCGCGATCCCAGCTGGAAACTTCCAGAAGGGCTTTGTGCTGACGCCTTCCTGCCCCCCCCCCCGCCCTCTCAGAGTGAGCAGGGGGGCCACTGCCCCTCCTGCCTCGGCTGGGACAGCGCCACCTCCTGCCCAGCGC
>NW_006283774.1:777081-777766 GCF_000327345.1 Myotis davidii
GCCCTCCCCAAGGCCCTACTGCCCTCCCCACAGACTCCACTGCCTCCCACAGGTCCCACTGTCCCCCACAGGCCCTGCTGCACCCCAGGCCCCGCTGCACCCCAACAGCGCCTGCCTCCATGGGAAGGTGGCGTCCAGTATGAAAGGGGCACCTGGCTAGTGTGGCTCAGGTGGTTGGAGCGTCGCCCAGGGCACCGAAGGGTCTTGGGTTCGACTCCCGGACCAGCACACACCCAGGCTCTGCCCTCCCCACAGACTCCACTGCCTCCCACAGGTCCCACTGTCCCCCACAGGCCCTGCTGCACCCCAGGCCCCGCTGCACCCCAACAGCGCCTGCCTCCATGGGAAGGTGGCGTCCAGTATGAAAGGGGCACCTGGCTAGTGTGGCTCAGGTGGTTGGAGCGTCGCCCAGGGCACCGAAGGGTCTTGGGTTCGACTCCCGGACCAGCACACACCCAGGCTGCAGGTTCGATCCCTGATGGGGGCGTGTACGAGAGGCAACCCATCGACGCCTCTCTCTCTCAAATCAATAAAAACAGACCCTCGGGTGAGGATTAGAAAAAAGAAAGGGGTCAACTTGGAACCGGCCTCCACTCCTGACTCACGTGGGACCGGGGCCCCCGGGCTTTGGTCTCCCCACCTGCCCAGGGCCATGAGCCCGGCCACCCTGAGCTCTGGGAGGCTG
>NW_006283774.1:777881-779265 GCF_000327345.1 Myotis davidii
TTGGCAAGACACTTGATGTTATGTTTGGTTACATAAAGGCTTTTGAAAAGAAACTGGAAGTCTTTAAAAGGGCTGTGGATGGTGAGAGATTGAGATATTTCCCAAACCTCAAGAGAGGCACATCAGACCTCCCAAAAGATGACAGAATAGACTGTCAAAGCCTTCAAAAGCTGGTTTTAAACATCATCGAGTCAACTATTGAGTCTCCGCCTGCTGGGGTCCCAGACCGCACCCCCAGGGGACCCCCACCCACTGCCGCTGGCACCTGTCTCCCCACAGGCCTCCCTCTGGCACCTCCTGTCGCCCGATGCCCAGGGTCAGGTTCCCGCGAGCCCTGACCTTGAGGCCTGACCTTGAGCCCGAGGCTCAGGCTCTGTTTCCTTCCAGACCCTCTCGGGCCTCAGGGTGGCTGCGTCCTGGTCAGGCTGCCCCTAGATGCCCTCACGGGGCTCCCTCACCAGACGCACTGCCCACCGGCCGCCGGTCCCCAAGGGCCCCCAGGAGCCACATATGAATGTTCATCATCAGAGTCCCCTCTTTGGTGATTTTATAGGAAAATAAAAGTCATTGTTACATTAAAATGCGTTCTTTTCTGCTTCTTCAAACAGGCCCGGCAAGTGAACAACCACCCCGTTGCCTGCAACACACGGACACGGGCTGAGACGGGGCCGGGACTCGGGGCTACCATGGCCTGAAATCGCCGCCGCCACCGGGGCTCAGCGATTGAGGTCGACCTCTGACCCAGGCGGCCGATTCCCGGTCGGGGCACAGGCCCGGGTTGTGGGCTTGATCCCCAGGGGGGGCCGGCAGGAGGCAGCCGATCCATGAGTCTCCCATCATGGAAGTTTCTCTCTCTCCCCAGCTCTCTGAAATAACACAAATATATTTTAAAAAAGAGAAAGACATGGGCACGGCCCGTTCACAGGGCAACAGCCACGGCCGCTGGGACGTGGACACAACCCAGGGTCTGCATGCGGAGCCGTCCCCTGACGTGGCCCCTCCACACCGTGGAACGTCACTCAGCCTCGAAGAGGACAGACGTTGGGGAAACCTGCTACAACGCGATGGACGTGAGGACGGGCGGACGTGAGGACGGGCGGACGTGAGGACGGGCGGCCACCATTGATGTTTCTCTTTTCTATCTCTCTCCCTCTCCCTTCCTCTCTGAAATCAATAAAAATATATTTTCAAAGTGCATTTTACATAACCTGCCTCAGCTTAGTTTTTGTTTGAAAGTCTCTACAGCAACTCTTACATAATATGTGTTGCTGGAAAGAAAGCTGGGCAATCCATTCTCCAACTTGATAGCTCATTTTGATACCTACCTTTGGTAATAACTTCTTCCTCTTTATAATCTGTCTCTTTACATTCCACAGCCTCAGCC
>NW_006283774.1:779977-780440 GCF_000327345.1 Myotis davidii
GACAGACAGCGGTGGTGGGGCCGGGGCTGGGCGGGGGGTTAATGGGGCAGAGGGTCCGTGGGGAAGATGGGAAAGCCCCGGGGACGAGGGCGGGAGGGCCGCACACGCTGCGGACGCATGACCTCCCTCTGACCCGCACGCACAGGGGCTGAGACGGCACGTTAATCTGTCTGCATTTTATGTACAAACACAACAGGCCCAGCCCGGCCGGGGGGAGGGGGGTGAGCGTCAGCCTATGAACCAGGAGGTTGGATTCCCAGTCAGGCCAGGGCACACGTCCGGGATGCGGCCAGTAGGGGGCGTGCAGGAGGCAGCCGATCAGATTCCCTCTCGCGGCTGTTTCTCTCTCCCCCTCTCCTTCCTCTCTGACATCGATATGAACACATTTTAAAAACCACAAACAAACAAACACAAGCCCAGCCCGAAGCATTTGCAGCGACAGCAGAGCGGCAGAGGCCGGGGG
>NW_006283774.1:780570-780781 GCF_000327345.1 Myotis davidii
CGCTGCAGGTTATTTAATAATCTGGAAACGGGACCCTGGGCCCGAACCCTCCAGGGTCGGCCAGCGCACGGAGCCCAGCTTCCCAGCAGAGCAGGCAGCCCTGGTCACACGGGCCCGTGGGGTCCAGGTGAAGCCGGATGCTGCCCCTTCCTCCGGGACCCCAGGCCCTGGGCCAGGACATGGTCTCAGGGGAGGCCCCCCCGCCCCCCCC
>NW_006283774.1:788472-788690 GCF_000327345.1 Myotis davidii
GGGTTGGATCCCCAGTCAGGCCAGGGCACACGTCCGGGATGCGGCCAGTAGGGGGCGTGCAGGAGGCAGCCGATCAGATTCCCTCTCGCGGCTGTTTCTCTCTCCCCCTCTCCTTCCTCTCTGACATCGATATGAACACATTTTAAAAACCACAAACAAACAAACACAAGCCCAGCCCGAAGCATTTGCAGCGACAGCAGAGCGGCAGAGGCCGGGGG
>NW_006283774.1:788819-789302 GCF_000327345.1 Myotis davidii
CTGCACCCGCTGAGGGGCGCTGGTGTCCTCCTGCTCCGCCCCCTGCTCACAGCCACCCCCTTCCCTTCCGGGGGCCACCCCCTTCCCTTCCAGGGGCCACCCGTGCCATCGCTGGGGCGTGCCTGCTGCTGCTCCCCCACTTCCTGACGGGGAGGGTGGGAGCAGTGAGTCACCAGTGTGGCTCAGTCACAGAAGGAGCCGGAAGGAAAAGTACTGGGAGGTGGGGGGGGTGAGAGAGGGACAGAGAGAGCCGGAGAGAGACCACGGGGAGGAGGGGAGAGCCACAGGGTCCTGGAGCTGGCGCTGTCTCTCGAGGGCACTAAAAGTGCAGGGCGGCTGCAGGAAACTGCAGGGGGAGCGAGGAGGGCGCTGGGCAGCACAGACCGCCCGCAGGGCCCGGCAGAGCTCAGCCTCCCTGCAGGGCTCGGCTCCACCACAGCAGGAAGCCAGGCCTGTACGTGCACACGTGCACGCACACACGCA
>NW_006283774.1:789351-791048 GCF_000327345.1 Myotis davidii
CCTCCCACGCGCACACACACACCCTGAGCAGGCATGTTCCATCACGGGCGTGCACACACACACACACACCTGAGCAGGCATGTTCCATCGCGGGCGTGCACACACACTCACACACACCCTGAGCAGGCATGTTCCATCACGGGCGTGCACACACACACACGCACACACCTGAGCAGGCATGCTCCATCGCGGGCGTGCGCGCACACACACACACACTCTCACACACACGTGCACACACCTGAGCAGGCATGCTCCATCGCGGGCGTGCACACGCACACACACGCGCCCAGGCATGCATGTGGGCTTGCTCAGCACCTGGGGAGTCGCGGAGCTCAGGGAGCCGGCACCCCCGGGCCCTCTGGCCAGGCTGTCCGCATCCTGGCCGCCCCCGCCCCTGAGGCTGAAGGGGCCCCTGGGGGTGACCGGGACCTGGGCCGGGGCCTGGCTGAGCAGGTGGTGCAGGGACAGCCGAGGCCCAGCTCCCCGGTCAGCCCCTGGGCGAAGGGCACTCACCGATGAAGGACACGGCCTTGGTGTTGATGATGCCGCTGGGCAGCAGGTGGAAGTCATACTCTTTGCCGTCCACCACCACCGTGTGGCCAGCGTTGTTGCCCCCCTGGGGACGGAAACCGCTGAGTGTGCAGGGCCTCGGGGCTGGGGCCACCGGAGAGCCCGTCTCACACCAGCCCTGCCCGGGGCCTCCCAGCTGTGCCCAGCCCTGCCCGGGGCCACCCGAGAGCCTGTCTCACACCAGCCCTGCCCGGGGTCCCCCAGCTGTGCCCAGCCCTGCCCGGGGCGCCCGGCTCCAAGGCAGGGTGTCCAGGCTGCTGGCACGGGAGGCCCTGCCCCCAGGGTGGGAGAGGCCGTCCACACCTGGACTCGGGGAGTCTAGTCCGGTGTGGGCTCTGCGTGTCGGGGTGAGCCGGGTTGGCGCCCTGCTCCTCCGTGGAGGCGGACCCAACACCCCCACTGTCCCGGGGCACCCGCTGCCCCAGGAGGTGTCTCAGTGCAGCCCTGGCGCTGGGGCCCTCGCATGAGAAATGAGCGCCCAGCCTTCCCACTACAGGCTCAGCCCCCACGGCCCGGACAGCCGTGCACGGGGGAGGGGACGGCGCCATCACGGGCCAGCGCCCTCCCTCAGCAGGGACCCCGGAGCATCCACACCCTCCACTTCAGAATAAAAAGAAAAAGGCCCTTCCCCAGCCCTGTTCTGGGACGCAGGCCGCAGCCCCTTGTTCTGCCACTGGAGGGCCCCGCGGACCCCAGGGCCTGGGTGGGGGGCCCCTCCCGGCTCCCCTGCCTCCTGGGTCCCCACAGGGATGAGCAGAGCCCAGGGAGGTGCCCAGCCCGTGACCTGTCCCTGTGTCCGCTCCGTCCCCAGGACCCTGAGCCCAGCGGGCCCCACCTCCTGCCTCCATCTCCCCAAGGCGGGTTTATCGTGGGCCCCGCTCAACACGCTATATGAGGTCCCCCCATTCCCCCCCGCCCGCAGGGCCCAGCAGTGGGGGAGCTCACTGGCTTTCCTGACGTCTCCAAGTTCCTCCAACATGGGGGTGGGGGGCAACTGGGGGCCGTGAGGGGCAGACGGGAGACAGTCCCCGAATCACTGAATGAAGTGGCTGGAACCCCAGCCCTCCACCGGCCGAAGCCCATCCCGCAGGGACCCTGGGCGCGGGGCATCCCTTACAGCCGGCCCC
>NW_006283774.1:791098-791596 GCF_000327345.1 Myotis davidii
TGCCAGGAGGGGGGCCAGGGGGTGAGATGGGCTCTGACCATCAGAACCCCCCCAGGGGATGGGCCTTCCAGCGGGCGGGGGTCCTGGCCTGGGGTGCTGGTTCTGCCCCCCCCGAGTGGGGGGGGGCTGGCTGTTCAGACCGGCTCCCGTGTGACTGACAGACCCCCGTCGTGGGGTCCCTATACCTTCCAGGGGTGCGTCCTTGCTCGGCCCTGTCTCCCCACAGGGGCAGTCACCCCCTCAGTGGGCTTCTCTGCACACGAGACCACACCCAGTCAGCTCTGCCACCAAGGAGGGGTAGCTGAGGGGGGGGCGTGGTCCCCAGGGACAGATGGGGAACCAGGTCCCCAGAGAAGGGAGCTGGCTGAGGCCCAGGGCTCCCCTCCCTCCCTGCCCAGTGCCCACGTGACCGCCCCCACCTCTGAGCTCCCGCCCCTTTGTTTGGGGTTAACACAGGCACAGGCCCCCCTGAGGACCAGGGCATCGGCGACCCTGCCG
>NW_006283774.1:808774-809202 GCF_000327345.1 Myotis davidii
CACTCTCAGACCGGGGACCAGGCCAGGGCCAGGGCCAGGGAACCTGACCAGCCTGACCTTTCCGGGGCCTGCAGGCATCCGGCCGGCACAGCCTGTCCCCAGGGAGCACCCGCGGTGACCCTGGGCCAGGCCACACGCCCCAGGCTCCCCCCTCCCCTGCATCTACCCGCTCTACCCGCCCTGTGTGGCCTCTGCCACCCTCCTTGGCACCCCAAGGCTCAGGCAGCCCTGACACCCAGCCCTGATGTCCCTGCTGGGGGCACCTCGCCACACCCCTCCTCACCCCATGTTCCACATGGGGGGGTCCCTGGATGGAGCCGCCCTGCGAGTCTTGTCCCCCACCCGTGCCCCCAGCCTTGCTCTCTTGTGTCTGTCCTGGCCCTGCGTACCCCACTATCAGCTTGGAGGCCTCCTCTGACCTACCAGGC
>NW_006283774.1:809340-810610 GCF_000327345.1 Myotis davidii
CCGTCCCCTCCTCTGACCAGCACACAGGTCTCCTCCATCTTTGGACGGTGACTTAGGCCACGAAGTGCCCACTTGGCCCAGGTTCCCGGGGAGGCGCCAGCCTGGCCTGTCTCCCTGGGATGCAGCCCCTGCCCCACCCCGATGTCAGCACCACTCACTGGGACAGGAGCCAGCTCTCCAGCCTGTGTGCACCCCCAGCCCTGGCCCGTGTGCAGGACGAGTGGACAGAGGGAGGCGAGAGGTGAGCAGGGGGCGGGGACGGGGCACCGACAGCTCCCCAGTCTGTGCAGCTGCCAGCCCGGCGTGGCCGCGGCCGTGGCCCTGGTCGGGGAGACTGCTGGGCTGGGGCAGCAGCGGGTTTTACAAGATGGCAAACAGCACCCAGCAGGGCGGGCGCTCAGGTGGGGACCGGTGACCTGGGTCTGGGGGAAGCGGGGAGCCCCCTCACCTAATCAAGGCTTCTCTCGTGTGGGACCCGCTGGCAGGTTCCATTCATTCATTCATTCATTCGACCCCAACCAAGAGCTGCTCTCCTCCTGCCAGGCCCTGGAGCAAGGCCTGGGACAAAGGAGGCCACAGGGACACAGGCCATCAGGCCTTCGGGCCAGGGAGAGGGGACCCACCCGGAAACAAGTCCCGGAGGCGAAAACCCAGGAGGAACCCAGGCTGACAGGACCACAGGCCCCAGACAACTGAGATGAGAGCAAAATACGCGCAGCTGTTGGACACAGATGTGGGGACGCAGCTGTGGGGGACCCAGATGTGGGGATCCAGATGTGGGGATGCAGCTGTGGGGGGCCCAGATGTGGGGGACCCAGATGTGGGGATGCAGTTGCCACAAGGGAAGGCCCAATGCAGGGACAGGCCGGGTGACCTGGTGACAGTCACTGGGGCCTGGTGCCGTCGCCCTTTCAGGAGCCGCCCAGACAGACTCTGGCTCCAGCCCGTGGCCCGTGGGTGGTCTGTCCAGGGCACTTGGAAGTGAGGGGCGTGGGCGGGCTCGGCCTGCAGACCCAGCTCCGTTCCAGAGCCACCTCTGCAGCTGGTGGGAGAGGCCCAGGACGCCAAGAGGAGGGTGTCCACAGTGAGGAGGGACAGCCCCCCCCCCCGCCCCGTGTCACTGGAGCAGACAGCAGGAGGGGGGTGACCTGTGCTGGAGCCGGAGGGAGAAGCACCCCCCAGGCCACACCCCTGCTAGGCTACAGAGGGACCTGCTCCTGGCTCACACAGCAGGGACTGGGGGGAGGGGCCTGGGAAGGGGGGGAGGGGG
>NW_006283774.1:811319-811641 GCF_000327345.1 Myotis davidii
GCCCTGCCTTCTCAGGGCCTCCCCCAGGCCTGCCCCCCTCCTCTTGGCCCAGAGTCACCCCCTCCTTGCTGGCTTCTTCCCTGGGCTTCCCAGCACCCAGCCCGCTCCGTGTCATGACCCCTGTGTGGGGTCAGCCAGCCCAATCCCAGACCCAGACGGAAAGAGGAATGGGGTGTCTCCGGTTGTCCTCAAACCACCCAGGAGCTGGGGTCCCGCCTCCGCCCCCCCCTTGGAGGGCTAGAGGCATGCCCAGGGCACACCCCACCCCCTGAGGATCCGGTGTCCCCAACTCAGCAGGGCTTGTATTTATAGCTCTGCCCAG
>NW_006283774.1:812470-816285 GCF_000327345.1 Myotis davidii
CTGAGTTCTGAGCTGGGTGCCCTGCCTGGGCCACCCCCGACCCCCACCCCCACTCCCCAAGGGACTCTTTAAAAAATACGTTTTTACTGATTTCAGAGAGGAAGGGAGAGGGAGAGAGAGAAACATCAACGATGAGAGAATCATGGATCGGCTGCCTCCTGCACAGCCCGCACTGGGGATCGAGCCCACAACCCGGGCCTGTGTCCTGACCGGGAATCGAATGTGACCTCCTGGTTCATAGGTCGTCGCTCAACCACAAAGCCATGCGGCTGGGCCCCAAATGGACTCTTTTTTAAAAATATATATATATTATTGATTTTTTACAGAGAGGAAGGGAGAGGGATAGAGAGTCAGAAACATCGATCAGAGAGAAGCATCGATCAGCTGCCTCCTGCACACCCCCTACTGAGGATATGCCGGCAACCAAGGTACATGCCCTTGACTGGAATCGAACCCGGGACCCTTCAGTCCCCAGGCCGACGCTTTATCCACTGAGCCAAACCGATCAGGGCCCCAAATGGACTCTTGCTTGGGTCTGGAGAAGGGGCCAGCGATGGGTCCCTGGGGACACCCTGAGCCCCTCTCCCGTCCCTGGGGCCTGCCCTGCAGAGGGGCCCAGAGCCCATGCACTCACCCTGTCCAGGGCTTGGAGAGCCAAGGTGGGGGGCTCCTGGTGCTCCCAGGCTGGACGGGGGACGGCACTCCCAGGAAGAAGGGAGTGGACCGGGCTTGTCACCCCGGCCATCATGGAGCGTAAGGGTCAGCCCCCAGGGCTGCGCTGCCCCCGTGCCTCTCCTCCCCCCCCTCCTCCTCCAGGTGGGAGCGGGCTCTGACCTGGGCTGGTCACTCGGCCCCTGGCCCCTCGGGGCCCAGCCCTCTGTGCGCATGGGGACACCAACAGTTCCCGCCCCTCAGCACCATCCGGGATAAACACCACACTGTGTGGGTGCCGGCATCATGTCCACCACTTCCTGGTGACTGGCAGGGTGGGGTCCCGAGACCAGCCCTGGGGGCAGGGGCCAGGCCGGAGGGCCGGGCGTGTTTCTGAATGCCACCAGAGGCCGAGCGGGTGAGGAGGGGGCCAGGGGGCGGTGCCGGGGCTCGGGGCTCAGGGGCTCAGGAGTTTGGGCGCAATAGCTGGCTGTGTGGGTGAGGAAGGGGCTGGGTTTAGCAGGGGGCACCCAGAGTTCCGGAGGGTTCTGTTCGCTTGTTTCCGGAGGAAAGAAGCTGGGCTGCGCAGAGGGACCTGCTAGGGTCGTGGCAGCTGAGGGCGCTTCCCTCTGCCCGCCCGTGGGGGCGGGGGATGCTGGCCCTCCCTGAGGAAGACCCAGGCGGGGACCAGGGGACAGCGGGGCTGACAGCTCAGCGGGGCCCCAGGCTGTGTCTATAAATAGCGGCGGGAGCCCGGCCTGTAAACAGCCCTGGCGCCAGCAGCTGGGCAGTCACACGCTCAGCTCAGCCTGAATTAGACCCTCCCTGCTCCCCCCCCCACCACGGCAATGCGGGGGCGGGAGCGGGGAGGCGGCACTACAGGCCTGGAGCTTGGGGCCCGCTGTGTGACCCCCCACATGGCTGTGTGACCCCTGGCATGGCTTTGTGATCCCCATGTTGTCAGGGAGCAAGTGGGCCCGGCCACTGGGGGGGCCACAGCTCATGTGGGGCATCGCCCCTGGGACCAGGACACAGAGCCCGCACCCGCCTGCACCTGGAACTTGGAACGTGTGTGGGAATGAAGGGTGTAGCCCTTTGGCAGCCCTGGCCAGTGTAGCTCAGTAGATAGAGCGTTGGCCTGCGGACGGAAGGGTCCCGGGTTCGACTCCCTGTCAGGGCACAGGCCCGGATTGTGGGCTCAATCCCCAGTGGAGGGGCGTGCAGGAGGCAGCCCATCCATGATTCTCTCTCTTCATTGATGTTTCGATCTCTCTCCCTCTCCCTTCCTCTCTGAAATCAATAAAAATAGTTAAATGTAAACGTAGCCTCTGACTCCCTGCCTGAATCCCCGAGAACCGACCACTGGAGCCACGAAGGCCAGCGAGCAGGGCCACAGCGCCTCTCCCAGAGCCTCACGGAGCAGCCGGGCCCACACAGCCTACAACCGAGGCACACGCTCTACCAGAGTCGCACCCGGGATCCTTCAGTCTGTGGGCTGATGCTCTATCCGCGGAGCCAACTCACTAGGGCTGATGGGAATATCTTAAGCCTGGACCACGGTTAGAATTCCATGACCTTGTACTTCTGCAGAGGTCACGATGGGGAGCTTATGGGTGTGAATTGTGCCCTCAGAGGGCTGATGTGGGCCGTGTGCCATCTGCTCTGCCCTGTCCAAGGCACTCAGTCCCTCTGTCCCTCCTCCCCCACCCACCTGCTGACCCAGCCCTCCCTCCCTCCCTCTGCCTGTCCGTCCGCCATCCCATCACCCACCCACCGGGGCCAGGCCCCACCACGTTCACCCGCAGCTTCTGAGCACCGCACGCCCCGCCCCCGCCGGCTCTGGGATGTCCTGGTCCACATCCCCCCCGCTTCCTGCCTCAATGGGCAGAGCCGTCAGCACAGGCAGCGGCCCCCCAACCCCCAGCTGCATCCTCCCGGTCCTCCCGTGCTGGGAGCCGGTCCATCCTTGCTGTTTCAAGGGACCTGGCATATATGGCATAATGTTCTTAATATGTTTGCTCACCTTCTTGGCACTATGTGTTTTAACCAAGGTCACCTCTCCGAGAAAGGTTGTTTCCCCAGGTAGAGATTTTCCCCTGAAGTTAGGGAGGGAATAAAACCCCTTCACTAAGTGCCAGGCGGGTAATTAATCATTTAACTACGAACAATCATACTTAAGCTACATAATCTTTACTCCCTGGAATGGAGATAAGAAACGCCCTAACCTTTGGAATAGAGATTGATAGGATTGGAATCAACTGGTATAAATACAGATGTAACAAGACAACAGGACACAGAACTTAGATGAAGATCCTAGAGACAGAACATAGAAGACAGAACCCACACAGAACTTAGTGAGAGAACATGGCAAAAGATTCTGGACAGAAACTGGCCAAAGAACCTAGAGACAGAACCTAACGAGAAAACCTGGCTGAAGAACCTAGAGACAGAACCTGGATAGAACGTGGCAAGAGAACCTGACTAGAACCTGGTGACTGAACCTGGCTGGAGAACCTAGCGAGGGAACATGGCTACAGAACCTGGCTGGAGAATCTAGCAAGAGAACATGGACATAGAACCTGGCTGGAGATCCTAACCAGAACTCCGCTGGAGATCCTGGCTAGGCTGCTGATCAACTGAACGCTGTCTCCGTGTCATTCCTTCTTCGCCGACTCCGGCCACACCTTTGGGGACCCCTGGATCTGCTGGGGTTGGACCCCAGCACTCCCGGCCTCCTCTGTCCAGAGGGGAAGCGGCCCCAGGAGCAGTGCCGGGGTCCGACCCCAGCAGGTCCAGGGGTCCCCAAAGGTGTGGACAGAGTCGGCGAAGAAGGAATGACACGGAGACAGCGTTCAGTTGATCAGCAGCCTTGCCAGGATCTCTAGCCACAATCTCCAGCCAAGTTCTATGTCCATGTTCTCTTGCTAGGTTCTCCAGCCAGGTTCTCCAGTTTCTCCAGGCAGGTTCTATAGCCAGTTCTCCAGCCAAGTTCTGTCTAGGATCTCCAGCTAGGTTCTCCAGCCAGGTTCAGTCGCCATGTTCTCTCGCTAGATTCTCCAGCCAGGTTCGGTTTAGGTTCTCCAGCCAGGTTCTGTAGCCATGTTCTCTCGCTAGGTTCTCCAGCCAGGTTCGGTTTAGGTTCTCCAGCCAGGTTCGGTCTAGAT
>NW_006283774.1:816657-818799 GCF_000327345.1 Myotis davidii
AGTTAAAGTGATTAATTACCCGCCTGGCACTTAGTTAAGGGGTTTTATTCCCTCCTTAACTTCAGGGGAAAATCTGTACCTGGGGAAACAACCTTTCTCGGAGAGGTGACCTTGGTTAAAACACATAGTGCCAAGAAAGTGAGCAAACATATTAAGAACAGTATGCCATATATGCCAGGTCCCTTGAAACAGCAAGGATGGACCGGCTCCCGGCAGAGCAGCAGGTGGGTGGTTCTGTGGACTAGATGCCTGGTCCGGGCTGCGGGGTGGGCAGGCACCTCCCACCCTCAGGCCTAGACACACTGGGGGGGGGACACTCCATGGGCCCCCCCACCCCTCTGCTGAGCAAGGGGCCCTGTCCTGCCCCAAGCAGTGCCCACCAGCCTGCTCCTCCTGGGCCCCAGAGCCCTTTCACTCCCCGCCCCACCGAGGCACCACACAATGAAAGACGCACAGTCCCATTTGTTAAAATCCCTGTTCCAGCCCAGCTGAGCGCGTAGGGGCCGAGCTGGGGAGCAAGAACGGGCATCGGGGCTCCAGCCTGTCTGGCTCCCGTGGTTTGGGGGGTCTGTAACGGGCCGTCCCCAGAGGAATCCGGGTGCCAGGTCACTGGAAAGTAGATGCAAGCTGAGGTGCCTGGGGACATGCCAGGACCCCTCCTCGGGTGGGTGCCAGGTGCATGCAGGGGTGGCACCAGCGTGAGAGCCGGACCAGGACGACCAGCCGTGCGGGCAGTCCGGGGTGTCAGGTGGGCAGTCCAGGGTGTCAGGCAGACAGTCCAGGGGTGCCAGGTGGGCAGCCGAGAGTACCAGGCGGGCAGTCCAAGGTGCCAGGCGGGCAGCCCAAGGTGCCAGGCGGGCATTCCAGGGTTCCAGGGGGGCAGTCCAGGGGTGCCAGGCGGGCAGTCCAGGGTGCCAGGCAGCCCCCGTGCCCGAGACCCCTGGCTGGGTAAGGCACGAGCTCCGTTGTCCCAGGGCCCAGTCCCAGCCCGGCCCTGGGTGCTCCCGGCTCCCGGCTCAGCAGTACGCCCAGGCCCTGCTGCGTGGAGGCCGGCCCTCGGGGAGTCACTTGGCTCTGGGCTTGGGCCTGAGGCCTGTGGGAGGGACAGGAACGGTGAGGAGCCGCCTTGCTGGGGCAGCGCCAGGGCGCCCGCGGCTGGGTCCCAGGCCCCAGCTTTCTGTCACGACTGCCCCGGGGGCTGGGCTGTGTCCCGGAGCCCTGGCCCTTCTTCTGGCAGCGCCTGCCCCCCGTCTAGGCTGCATCTCCCCTGAGGGCGTGGGGTCCTGTGTCCTACTCTCCCTGCCTCAGACCCAGGCTGCCCCGTCCACGCCCATCGGTCCATGGCCACCTCCTCACCGGGCTCCCCCAGGCACCCCGGCCCCGGCCGGATGCCTCCTTCCCCTCTTCCTCAGCTGGGGCCGGAGGGCCCCTGGCACCTGCCCCCCCCTCACCTGCCCACCTGGCCCCTGCCCATCACTGCCCGTCACTGCCCGTGGCTCTCTCTGGTCCAGGGACATGGCCTTGTGCTTGGGAGACACACTGGGGCAGCTCCGTGATGCCTACAAGTAGCTGTGAGGTCGTTCAATAAAGTGTGTGTGTGTGTGTGTGTGTGTGTGTGTGTTGGGGCGGGGGGCACCAAAAGGAACAGTTTGCTTATTTTGCAGGTTTGGACCGTTCCGGGTGAAAGGCAGGGGCTGCTCATTTTCATCTCCTTGCGAATTTCCTGTCGGGTTGAAGTTTTTCCAAATAAAAAGGGATTCTGGTCGCATGGGCTCAGTGGTTGAGCGCTGACCTGTGAGCCAGGAGGTCATGGTTTGCAGTGGGGGGCGTGCAGGAGCAGCCGATCAATGCGTCTCTCTCACCATGGATGTTTCTCTCTCTCTCCCTCTCCCTTCCTCTCTGACATCAATAAAAAGCGGGGTTCCTTCCTCCTCCCTCGGCCACAGGGTGGTAGGTGGGGAGGCCCCGCTAACCCTCGCACCCGCAGCCAGGGGCATGCCTGGCCAGCAGTGCTGGGGCGCACAGACCTTTCGCTGGGCAGTGGCCACCCGTGGCTGCCAGCCCAGACCCCCTGTCCCCACGCCCAGAGCCCGCAGCCGGGGGCCACAAGGCTCCCCCTGGCCCCTAAGGGGCAGGCCAGGC
>NW_006283774.1:819077-819337 GCF_000327345.1 Myotis davidii
GGGGTGGGGGATCTAGGGAGTCCCCCGCTCTCAGCCGACAACCGGCCTCCAGGAGGGGTGCTGCAGACCCCACTGAGGTGCCTGGCAGCCTGTCCCGGGGCTGTCCTGTCCCTCACGGCCTCCCGGCGGACGGGGTGGCCAGCACCAGGGCCAAGGGGGCTGGGTGCACCCTGCGGACGGACCCAGAGTGAAGGTGGCACCCGGGGAACAGTAAAGCCCAGGATTAGGTAGGTTAGGCCTGGGGCAACCTCAGCCTGTGC
>NW_006283774.1:819457-819731 GCF_000327345.1 Myotis davidii
CCACCACCACTGCCACCAGCGTTAGTGCGAGGCCAGGCGCGGACCTACCTTACTGGATCACACAGAACCTTTTGGGTTTACTATCGTCAGAGTCGGGGGTAACCTCTGCTTTCAAATAAAAGAAACACACTCAACCGCTGGTCCCTCCCGAGGCCCTGAGTGGAGCTGGGGCGGCGTGGACGCAGGGCTGTGGTGTGGACGCAGGGCTGTGGTGTGGACGCAGGGCTGTGGTGTGGACGCAGGGCTGTGGTGTTAGGGCAGGGCTGTGGTGTGG
>NW_006283774.1:821647-821951 GCF_000327345.1 Myotis davidii
TCCTCCTCTGCTAGCTGCCGCTTCCTCCTCTCGGCCTTGGCCGCCTGCTCCTGCCGGTCCTTGTTCTCCTGCGGGGCAGACACGGAGCCGGTGATCCCCCCATCACACCACAGACCCTCCCACCCCCCACGCCCCCAGGCCGCAGGGGTGGGGCCACCTTCAGGGCGCGGAGGAAGAGGTCCCGGAAGGTCTTCATGGTGCTGAACGTGTCCTCCAGGCTCAGCTGCTGGGCGTCCTCGCACAGGTAGTTGGCCAACGCCAGCTTCTTCTGCTCCACGGCCTCGAACACCTGCTCCAGCGCCTG
>NW_006283774.1:822002-822242 GCF_000327345.1 Myotis davidii
GGGCACGGGCACCGCACGGTCAGGGCCCGGGAGGCCCCACGGCAGGTCACCCACGGGCATAGGGCGACAGCCCAGATAGGACCCCTGAGCCAGGCCCGTGGCTGTGGGAGGATGAGGGCCAGGCCTGCAGACAGTGGTCCCTGTGCAGGACTGGGGATCTGGATGCTGGGCCTGGGGCTCAGGGGGGCTCCTCCCACCTGCTGTGGGACCCCCACCCGGCCTCTCCTCCCCCACCCTCAC
>NW_006283774.1:822354-822613 GCF_000327345.1 Myotis davidii
AGCCCCTGCCGTGGCCGCTGCACTTGCCTGCAGGCGCTGGGCGTACTGCTCCCGCACTTCAGGCTCCTGGGAGGCCGCCACCTTCCGCTCCATCTCCAGCAGCTTCTTCAGGTTCCCGCTGGACTCGGAGCGGATGATCTCAAGGTTGATCCTGAAAGGCCGGGCGGGGTCAGGTGACAGCTGATGTCCAGCCTCGCTGCACAGAGGGGCCCTGGCCCTGCACCCGAGGCTGGCAGAAGCAGTGCAGCTCTGGGCAGGG
>NW_006283774.1:823101-823383 GCF_000327345.1 Myotis davidii
CCAGGGAGGTGGCCGCCCCGCCCTGGGGGTGCCCGAGCCCACACCTCCCACCCTTCCCCTGGGCCTGGACCTCGGGACCGGAGGAGGGGCCAGGGAGGCAGGGGCCTGAGTGGGAGGTTCCGGAGCGGGGCTGGGGCAGCGAGGGGTGCGGACCCTCCCGATTTCTTTTATTTTGGAGTTGGGTTTTTTTTACGTGTGCCAGTTTTTACTATTATAAATGAGACTGAAGAAAATCTTTGGGTACAAATTTTTTGTTTAGGTAATCTGGAGAAACATAGTTTA
>NW_006283774.1:823766-824103 GCF_000327345.1 Myotis davidii
GGGGCCAGGGCTGCGGCTGGCCCCCACGACCCCTCACTCAGAGGGGGGGGGTGTGCACGTGTGTGCGGGGGTCTGTGTGTGCAAGTCTGCGTGCACAGACCCGTGTCTACACGTGTGAGTCTGCATGAACACACCCGTGTCTACACGTGTGAGTCTGCGTGCACAGGCATGTGTCTGTGCGTGCCCGCGTGTACATGCAGTTTGCCTCAGAGCCAGGGAGGGGGCGGTCTGTGACACGAGGAAGCTCAGCACCCACAGGCGCTCGGGGAGCCCGGGTGCTGGGGTGCAGGGGCTGGACGGGCCCCACCTGTGCAGCCCCCAGGGCTCCGGGCCCCTC
>NW_006283774.1:827318-827616 GCF_000327345.1 Myotis davidii
GGGGGGCTGCTCACGTAGTTGAGGAAGTTCCCGATCTTCAGGATCAGCTGGCAGAAGACGGGCAGTTGGCGGCTGGAGAGCAGGCCTGGGGGGTGGGGGGGGGCTCAGGGAGGTGCGGGCTCAGGAGGCGGGTCCCCTGGTGCTCGCCCATCTCAGCCCACAGCCGCGGGGCAGGACACGGAGCGGAACCTTCTAGAACCTGTGGCTGCCCTGGTTCTCAGCAAACCATCCCGGGGGCTCCCAGAGGGTGTCCCTTCTGACCCTGTCCCCGAGATGGGCGTGGGCGCCCCCTGCTGGG
>NW_006283774.1:827722-828566 GCF_000327345.1 Myotis davidii
ATAGGTACGTTTCGAAAGAAGACAGAAGAAAGTCCAAGAGACATAAGAAAACATGCTCAAAGTCACTAATCATCTGAGACATGCAAATCAAAACCAGAATGCAGTACCATCTCACACCTCTCAGAATGGCTATCATCAACAAATCAACAAATGACAAGTGCTGGTGAGGATTGGAGAAAAGGGAACCCTAATACACTGCTGGTGGGGATGCAGACTGGTGGTGCAGCCATTATGTAAAACATATGGAGTTTCCTCAAAAAATTAAAAACTGGGCCTTGGGTCGCACCATGTCCAGCACCACGGCCGTGCCCTCGCACAGCAGCATGCACTCCACCCGCAGCTGGTAGCTGGGGGCAGAGCGGTGGTCAGGGCCCCGCCTGACACACCCCTGCCCTGGCCGCAGTGTGGGGGTGAGGCCCGCAGCCCGCTGGACAGAGCTGGGGGTCCCGTGCCCGCCCCAGCTCCAGGTCACACTCGGCCAGGTCTCAGCAGGTCGGGGTGGGGCCCAGGAAGGGGCGGGTCGAACCAGCACCCAGTGCCGAGGCGAGATGGCCTTCCTGGGGTCATCCCTCCCTCTTAGAATGGCTGGGGTCTCTCAGGGAGGCCGCAGGGGCCCTGCCCATCGCCCGTGTCCCCCGCGTTGCTGACCCCCAAGTCCCCTGGGAAGCCCCATGGCTGGGGGTGCATGAGTGAGGTGGGCAGGGAGCCGGGGATGGTCCGCACGCCCCCCTACCCCTGCAGGCTGGGGCTAGCTCACCAGGGGATCCCCAGCAGCAGGAGGTAGAACTGGTCGGCGCTGGCCAGCTTGGCGCGGTCCTCCGCGAAGGAGCGCAGGTTTTGTTTT
>NW_006283774.1:831561-832759 GCF_000327345.1 Myotis davidii
GAGCAGGGCAAGGGCCACAGCAGCCAGGGGCTGCTGGTCTGTGGGGCTGGGCTGCACGGTCGGGGCAGAGGCTCATGGATGGGAGCTGGGAGGTCAGCAACCAGACCTCACCTGAGGGGGAGGGGGTGGTCACCGTGGGGGGTGGGACTTGGGGCAGAGCAGGGGGGCTTGATTGTTCATTGGGCCCAGGACCTGCCAGTCATCTTAGTCTGGCCAATGAGCTGTGCATTCAGCGGCAGGGCAGGCCCTCTCAGCACCCCAGTTCAGCATCAGTCACACCAGCCTCGCCCCTTCCTCCTGGGGTCCCCCCAGACAAAGCTGACACCCCGGAAAGAGGTCCTGTGAGGCCTCGGATGGAGGTTCTCAGCTATGTGGGTTCCCAGTTAAAACTGAATTTCAGGCCCAGGCAGCCTGGCTCAATGGTTGAGCATCGACCTATGAACCAGGAGGTCACGGTTCGATTCCCAGTCAGGGCACATGCCTGGGTTGGAGGCTTGATCCCCAGTAGGGGGCGTGCAGGAGGCAGCTGATCCATGATCCTCTCTCATCATCGATGTCTCTCTCTCCCTCTCCCTTCCTCTCTGAAATCAATATATATATAGGAGAGAGAAACAATGAATGGTTTTGAGCATAAGTACGTCCGATGCACCGTCTGGGATGTGCTTACACTACAGCAACCCTGTCGGTCTAAAGTCAATTCACTCGTGTCCTGTCTGCATGTGGCCAGGGCAGGGAAGCAGTGGCTGGGCTCTCGCTGGGACCTGGGCCCCCTGCTCCCCTGGAGGCGCTGCGTGGGAGCTGGGGGGCAGAGCAGGAGCAGCAGGGGGACTCACCGAAGCCGTGTCAGGACGTCCAGCAGCTGCAGCCCTGGGAGGGATGGAGGGTCAGCGGCCCCATCCTCCAGTCACTGTACCTTCTGACGCCTTCCCCTGGGCCCCTCCCGACACCCCAAGACCAGCGTGCAGTGGGAGGGTCCCTGCCATTCCCACAGGGCACCCGGACAGGAAGCTCAGAGGGAGACATCTTGGGGGACACTCGTGGTGATGGTCCAGGGGTCCCTGTCACGACTGGACCGGGGTCAGGACCCTGCCTCCCACCGAGAGCCTCCAGGGCTCAGGCCGGGGGTCCCGAGGCCCCTGTCCACGAAGGGAGTGGCTGGGGTGGGGGGTCAGGCTGCTTCCAGGGCCCGGAACGGAGC
>NW_006283774.1:842166-843230 GCF_000327345.1 Myotis davidii
GCGAGTAGATGCACAGGGCGGCCAGCAGCTCAAACACCTGCTTCTTGACCATCACGTTGGACGTGTCCAGAGCTGCCGAGGGCCGGGGAGGGGGTGGGGAAGGGGTGTCTCAGTGGGGGACCCAGGCACCCAGGCCAGGCCTCCCCCTCTGCCTGTCCCCCACCTGTGTCTTCCTCCGCCCAGGACTGCCACACTTCAGCCAGGAACGCGGGGCAGCAGGCAAACACCAGGGGGCGCTCTGCACCCACCCACCGCCCACAGGGTCTTCTCTGAACTCTACCACCTGCCTCCCGCCTCATCCCCTGAGCCGGAAAGTTTGGGGGTGCCCCTCGCCTGGCCCGGCTGAGAGCACAGTCACAGAGGACTCCACAGCTGGGCACGGCCAGGCCTGGACGGGGTCAGACAGGAATGAGGTGACTGCTCTCTCGCTCACCCACACTGGCACCCGCCCGTCACTGCTGCCCCCGGAGCCCCAAGCAGGAGGGACTCGGTCACCCCACGGGGCAGCAGGCCTACTGGGCCAGGGACACACAGTGACCTGGGGGTGTCCTGAGGGCTGAGGACTACCCCTGAGACTCACTGGAGGAGGTGACAGTGAGCTGGAACTTACAGGGGGAGCAGGACTGTGCAGACAAAGCGGAGAGCAGCCTGATGTGGAGGTGGAGCCTGGGGCCCGCATTCCAGAAGCCCCCAGGGGCAGGGGCAGGGCCAGGGGGAGTGGACGATGCCGCCAGCAGGGCCGGCCAGACCTGAAGGGCTCCGGCAGGCTAGGGCCGGGGGCTCGGAGCCAGGTGGAGTGTGGGATCACTCGGGTGGACTTTAGTTTTTGACCCAGTGACTCCAGCTGCCACAGTGTGGATGGGGGAGGGGGGGGCGGGGAGTGGAGCCCGAACCAGCAACAGGCTGGGTGGAGAATTGGGGCAAAGCCATAAAACAGAGGGGGCAACTAGGTGCAGCTGGTGGAGGGACCAGGGCTCCAAGGTGACCTGGCTGGGGGGAGGGGTGTCTCAGACTTGGGGCAAATGGGAAACGGGCGCCTCCTCCAGGAAGCCCTCCCTGCCTGC
>NW_006283774.1:843520-843999 GCF_000327345.1 Myotis davidii
GCTCGGGGTCCGCGTTCTCCAGGTTGGCCTCCGTGGGGTCCCCGTCCTGCGGCCCCAGCCTCTCCTTCAGCGCCGCCCACTTGCGCTGCGCGCCCTCCTTCACCGACATCTTGCCAAACTGCGGGGCCAGAGGGTAGCGGGGGTCAGACAGGGCCCAGGCAGGGCTCAGTCCTCCGCCTGGTACCCCCACCCACCAAATGTGTTCCCAGCACTTCCCGTGGCACCCTGCAGCACCTGGTGCAGGCTCCCCGAGCCCGGCGCTCCCGCACCCACCCCTGACCAGAGGCAGCAACACGGCCCTGCTGTGTGCACCTCGACCCCACAGCCACCCAGGCAGCAACGCCCCGGACCAGTGGTGGCAATGCAACGAGCGTGTTGAGTCTGGGACACCCTTATCTCCCCAGGGCACAGCCCCTGCCCACTGGATGGGCCAGATGGGCACGATGATTCTGGGCCCTGGCACTCCAGGCTGCCCGAAG
>NW_006283774.1:844056-845048 GCF_000327345.1 Myotis davidii
CGCCCATCGGCTGGGCAAGACCAGGGCCCTGCGGGGAGCAGCCCTGCCAGGCTTGGTTCTGTGGGTCTGTGTGTCACCTGCGTGCGGGTGGAGGGCCGGGTGCCCCTAGGCCCTCGGCTCTCGGAGGTCTACCCGGATCTGCTCCAACAGGGGTGGCCCTGCCCAGAACGCCCCCCACTAGCACGTGCCTCTGTGTCATCACCACCACCCGCCCCCTCCCCGGCAGTGACGCTGTCCTCAGCCACAGCCCCTGGGAACTGGCCCCAAAGGGCAGGGCGGCCCGCTCTGCTGCAGCCATGTATGGCTCGGGTCTTATATTTAGCGGCTGAGAAGGGCCGTGTGGAGCCGCTGGGGGAGAGCCGGAGGGCCGGCATGGCGACGCCACTGGGCCGCACGCCTAGCCCTCAGCCTCCCAGCACCCGGAGGCAGGAGCGTACACCCCACTCTACAGGAGGGGGTTGGAGGGGGCACCCAGAGAAGCCAGGCCATGTGCCCACCGCCCCAGAGTTGGAAATGGCAGAGCCAAGTGAGCCTGAACCCCAGGGGGCCCTGGAGCGGCCAGGCCTCCTCCGGCTCTACAGCTGCTGCACCGGGGAGCTCAGAGGGGAGAGCAGGGGCCGTCCGGGCAGGAGCGTACACCCCACTCTACAGGAGGGGGTTGGAGGGGGCACCCAGAGAAGCCAGGCCATGTGCCCACCGCCCCAGAGTTGGAAATGGCAGAGCCAAGTGAGCCTGAACCCCAGGGGGCCCTGGAGCGGCCAGGCCTCCTCCGGCTCTACAGCTGCTGCACCGGGGAGCTCAGAGGGGAGAGCAGGGGCCGTCCGCGGCGCACGCTGCCCCCTTCCTGGGTGAGGGTGGTGGGTGTCCTCCCTTGGGCTCCTGGAGCCCACCCCGGGGCCCGCTGGGAACACAGAGCACAGCCTGGGAGCCCGGCCGCTCGGCTCCCTCCTGTTTGCTGTGGGTTCTCCCAGGAGGCACCCTGCCTCCTCCCT
>NW_006283774.1:845151-849146 GCF_000327345.1 Myotis davidii
ACCCCGGGGTCTCCCAGGAGGCGGCCTGGCCGACCTGGGTGGGCGCCCAGCCCTGGCCCTTGCCAACAGACTTTGGCCACGTCACTGCCCCGTCTGAGCCTGTTTCCTCCCCTGCACCTCTGGCACCAGCTGGCTGGAAGCATCCGACAGGCAGCAAAGGCGGTGTTGGGGTGCTCATAACACCCCCTCCCAGGCCCAGCCCTCCTGGCCCCGCACCGTCCACTCACCCAGATGCGCAAGGGATTCAAAGTTAGCAACCAGAAATATCTCATTTTTATACAATTGTGAAGTCTCAGAAATAGACACACACACAATCCCATTAACCATTGCAACAAAAAATTAAGGTATTTAGAACCTCTTGGTGGCAGGGAAGGGCTGCTCCCAGCACCATGAGGGAGACGGGCCCAGCGTGCACACGGCCACCCCCTGGGGTGCCGCTGCTTAAAGAGGCGCCCAGAACTGGCCCTCCCCTCCCGGCTCCCATTGGCCCAGTCCCTGCTTCCTTGGCACAGGCTGAGTGGACACAGAATTCTCCCAGGCCAGGCTGCTGGCCTCCGAGTGACCTGCCCAGCCGAGAGCCCCAGGGGTCCCTGGATGCAGAAAAGCCGGCCAGTGTCGCCTCGACCCGCCCACCGGCCCTACCCAGTGCCCCTGCCCCCGGCCATGGCTCCCTCCCTGGAAAGACCCCACTTAGGGGGTCCCTTTGGTCTGGGGGGGGGAGGTGACCAATCCCATCTGCCCATAAAGACCCTGTGCTCTGCGTCCTGGAGCCGATTGCCCCGCTGGCCAAGCCCATCGGACACCGAGGGGAGTGCTGGCCGGGGTCTGGTGTGGACGGGTGTCCAGGCAGGTCAGTGAGCTCATGGGGACCCGAGCTGGGTGGGGGCAGCCTTTCTCCCGCTGGGGTGCCCACCGGCAGGTCCCGGGCAGAGCACGCCCCCTAGAAGCGTTCCGCCGGTTTCCAGGATGAGAGACTGAGCTGGAGATGGAGCGGGGCCAGGCCACATGTCCAGATAGCGCTCTGACCCGCGGCCGCCAGGAACCGGGCCTCCATCGGCAGGAACCAGCCCCGGAAGCGGCGCTCCAGGGGACCTGCAGGAAGTCAGGCCTCCGTCTCCAGGGGCAATGCCCTGGGTGATGGGTCACTGGCGGGGCTTCCCGAGTTCTGTCCCCTCCTCCAGCTCAGGACCCACCAGGGACAGCCAAATGTGCTCCCCAAACTGTCACACAGGACACCCCAGCCCCTCAGGGCACCCCTTTTGTTTCTGTATTTTAACCTATCCACCTGTATAATGTAAGTGTACATATATTACACACATGTTATTGTATGTACATAGTAACAACATACATACAGGCAGTAATACTACAGAGCGCCCTCCCTCTCCTGCCTGCCCTGGAGGCGACTCCCGGCCGCAGCAGCTGGGATCTGGGTGGCAGGGAGCAGGGCAGAGTGGGCAGAGCTGAACCAGCACAGGCCAGGCCTCCGGGTGGGGGGTGGGGGGCCGGGAGCTGAGCGGCCCAGGCCAGGCTCCCTCCCTAAGGCACTGCCTGTGCTGCTCAGGGGGCAGGGCTGGGCAACGCCCTTCCTGACCACGCCCGGCCCTGGAGGCAGCTCCTGGGAGGAGGGCTCAATCCCGGGCTCGCGGCGAGGCCCCTGGAAGGGACCACTCGGCGCTCCCTCTGCAGACTGACAGCAGGGTGTTCGGTGGAGCAACTGGCCGGGTGGGCGAGGTGCTCAGGGCTGCGCTGGGTCTGTGGACGCTGGGCCTCCACCCGCTTCCCCGGCCCGGCCCGGCCCTGCCTGCGGGCTGTGTCCCGCTCCCAGCTGGGCCTGGCGCCCAGACCGCGGCCTCAGGGACTTTCCCGGCTCCCTCTCACGAGGCGGGGCGTGGCCTCCTGGGGGCGTGGCCTCCCGCGGGCGGGGCGGGGCCCAGCTCAGGAATGCGGCTGTTGTCAGCGCTCCCCGGCGGCGGGCGGCGCCTGCACAGGAATTCACGTTCATGAGCTTTGGGCGCCAGCACCCCCGGGTGAAGCAGGCGGAGCAGGGCCATCCGGGCCCTCGGGGCTCCCAGCACCCCGCGGCGCTGCAGTGCCCCCATTTGCCCGCTAGGCAGGCACCCCGGAACCTCGGGGGGACTATGTGGATGCTGTGAGGCTGATCCGAGTGGGATCGTTCACCTTTTTCTACCGATAACACGGGATCGTGCCTCCCCTTCAGCCGGGGATCCTGAAGGCAGGGCCTTCCTCCGGGCTGTGCTGGGTCACCCGCTGACCTGTCTGCCCTGAGGCGGGGCCCAGTGCCCCCCGGAGCCAGACAGCGGCTGGGCCTGGAGGAACCAGGACAGGACACTGGCCCCAGGGCCTCTTAGCCGCCTCTTGGGACACGGGGCCGGCATGGCGATGCGGGCATCTCCATATGGCACTCACAAGACTGGGCGCTCACATGCCTGGGCAGCGGCGGCGGGGGCTCCTGGGAAGCCAGAGGGCGCTGCCCTGCCTGGCGGTTGTCTGTCAAGCTGAGTGTATGTGTATGTGTGGCCGAGGTGGGGAGAGACAGGGTCCCCAGACTTCAGAGACCAGCTACCCGGGCCCTGCTGTGCAGATGGAGAAACTGAGTCATGGGGTAAGCCTCTGAGGCTGGCACCAGGCATGGAGCTGTGTCCTGGGCACAGGCCTACCGCACTGTGGGCAGCCTGGTGGGATAGGGAAGCCGCCTCCCGGCCAGAGGATGGCCCCTTGAGAAGGGGGTATTGCCTCCTGTTCCTGGATCCCTGCCAGCGTTGAGGTTGGCCCTGCCAGCGTGCTCACAGCACTGGGTGCCTCTAGGCCCCGAGCCAGCGGGGTGGGTGCAGAGCGAGCCTGTCTTCCCCGGGTGGGCGGGCAGATGGCAGGCCGGGATTCCGGAACGGGGAGCAGGGGCTGCCACTCTATTCTTAGCTCCTCCAGGAACCCAAATTTTTCCACTGCCTGGCAACCCTTGGATTTCGTTCCTGGAAGCTCTTGGTGCTCGGGGGCAGCCCGGGCCCTGCGGGGGAGACAGCCTCCCCACGACCCCGTTCCTCTCCTCCCACCATGCCGGCTCCTGAGCTCCGGCACCCGCGTCATCTCCCTGACCAGCCTGAGCCCTGGCGAGCCCTCACTGCCCGTGGGTCACCCGAGAGGCTCATCCCAGGCGGGAGTCGTGGGCGCAGCGCCGTTACCACGGAGATGAGGAGCAGGGCACGAGCTGGGCAGCACACTGAGGGGACTATGACGTCACACACACACACACTCACACACACACACACACACACACACAAATACGCACCGAGGTTGCATCGGGTGAATATGGCCGCTCTCATAATTAGAACGAGAGAGAAGACAGAGCGAAGAGGACCCACACATCTCCCGAGTGGCTCAGGCCCCAGCTCAGCGAGCAAGGGAAGAGCCGGAGCTGGGCCTCCAGGGCACAGACAGGGAGATGGGCCGGGGTAGGGGCTGGTGGGTCAGGGAGCCAGGCCAGGGCTTGGCCCAGTGTCCCCAGGATCTGGGAGCAGGCAGACACGCTGTGCCCAGGCCCGGCCCGGCCACGTCCTCCACGCACCCACCCTCCTGGGTTAGGGATAGAGCAGGTGCAAGGCACAGAGAGGTGGGCAAAGGACTTGGGCAAACAGGAAACACCTACGGGAGGGGGTGGGCAGCGCCGCCTCGGGCCTGCCCCGTGCAGGGGGTCCTCCCAGCGCCAGCGCAGTCCAAGGCCGGCACTGTGTCCTGGGAATGGGCTGGGAGCACCCCCCTCCCCCCTGCGGCTGGCCAAGCCCGGCAGTGGGAGGACAGGAAGGGTGGAGGCGCCTCGCCAGGAAGCCCGGCTTTCGCTTCCACCTGCACCCAGGGCTGGCAGCGACCTCTGCCCTCGCCTCCCCAGCTGCACAGGAGCAGGGCAGGGGCGAGTTCCTGAGGGCCTGGCACCTCCAACACCCTTGGGGCAGAGCCTGGCCGCCCAGCCGGGGGAGCAG
>NW_006283774.1:849183-849624 GCF_000327345.1 Myotis davidii
AGACATGGACACTGGAGGGATGATGTGTACAGACCGTGGTGGGGGTGGGCAGGGCGGACCGGGCGGCCACAGGGGCAGCGTTTGACGGTCCACAGCTTCCACCACAGGCTCTGAGGGCACAGGAAGGACGCGCTGCTGGGTCCCTCTCCCCGACCACAAGCAGCTCTGCAGCGCCTCGCCCAGCGCCGTGTCCCTCCTGGTCCCCCAGGACTCTCAGTGCCGGGGAGAGGGACTGGCCGAGGCGGGCTCTGCGGTGTGCCGTCTAGGCCTCCGGTGCCGGGTGGGACCTGGCAGCCCCTGCCCCCAGCCCGGTCCTGTGCCCCGGCCCCAGGCTGCCCGCCCTGAGCAGAGAAAACAAAGCAGCAGATTGAGGGTGGAGGAGGGGCCGGGCCGCACAACTTGGCACTGCCAGGGGCTGTGGCCAGGGCCGGGCCGGGTCGG
>NW_006283774.1:849740-850976 GCF_000327345.1 Myotis davidii
AATGAGTGCTCCCCAACTGCATGGTTAGGTCAGGCCTCACTGAGGAGTTCACGCTTAGCTGGGTCTCGGAGAGTCCAGTTCTGGGTCAGACCAGGCCCTGCGGGCCCTGATCCCATCCTCCAAGGGGCATGAGCATGTGGATGCCGACCCCACCCCCGCCCATGTGGGCAGCGCCAGGAGCCTGACCCAACCGGGCCAGCAAGGTCCTTGGCATCTGGCTCAGGATGCTGGTGGCATTCCTTGCTGGGTGCTCGGCGGGGAGCGTGGGGGGGGGAGCAGGCCCTTTCCAGACTCGCTTTCCTCATCTGTAAAATAGTCCCGGTGTTCTACTCCAGGGAGCCTGAGTGGTTGAGCCTGTACCACCAGCACGGCCCCTCCCTGACTGCTCCCCCACCTCCTCTCAGAGGGGACAGCCTAGCACTGCCCGGTGGGCAGGGTGCCCTCAAAGTGGGCGGGGTCCGATCTGAGCACGGGGCTCCCTTCTCAGGCTGCTCAGGGCTGCGCACGGGGAGCAGCAGCCCACGGGGGGAGGAGCAGATGTCTGCCTCTGCTGCTGTGTGCGGGCGGCTGGTGCGACAGTCTCCCCCACCCCGACTCTGCTCACCTCCAGTTTTCCCACTGACCTGGGAGACAAGGTGGGTGAGGTTCTGGAAAGTTCCGGAACGTGCAGGGATGGCTCAGGTCCTGTCCCTGTCTGCGCCCTGACTCTGCGAGGACGCCCGTGGCCTTGGGCTCCCCTCTGCTCAGCGCCGCCCCGCCTGTGGTCATTCCGTTCCCTACTCCCTGTGCGTGTGGGGCACTGGCTGGGCACAGGGAGGGGCCGGACTCAGCCCACGGCAGCCGAGGGCAGGCCCGGGGCCGCGCAGGGACGGAACAGTCTGCCCCCCAGGGCGGGTTCCCTGAGGCCCTCCTTCCACCCGGGCCCCGGGCACTACAGCGGTGAGGAGGGAGGGGTAGCCGGCCAGTTCTCACCTTCTGTCTGCCAGGGTGGTGTCCTCCACCCTCGACCCTCTAGCCCAGTTGCAAAGGCCTATGCACACAGGAGGGGCTTTTAAATGCCTCTTGCAAGACAGTGGCGCCGATTTTGTAACCCGGCCCCCAGGTTACAGGTCACCCGTGAGAAGTGACAATCGTCATACCGGACCCTTGGCGGCGGGCAGGTGTGAGGGCGGGAGCCGGGGCCGACTGCAGGCAGGTTCACGCATTCCTTCACACACGGGGCCTGCTCAGAGTGCC
>NW_006283774.1:851108-852900 GCF_000327345.1 Myotis davidii
CAGACCAGGCCCAGCTGTCACACCTCAGGAGGAGCTGAGAGCACAGCTGTGGCCCCTCCGGGGACAGGCCCTCCTGCCCCTCCCTGCCTGGCGGGGGAGGCAGCTGCGGTCACCAGGGAGCTCCCCTCACCACGTGGCCTCTGGGCCAGGCAGCGGGGACAGCTGTGCCCACAGACCTGGCGGCTTCAGGACTTGTCTGCCCTGCCTGCAGAGGCGGCCTGGGCAGGACCCTCCTTACAGGTGAGGCTGGCAGGAGTGGGGTCCCCCTAACGGGAAACCGAAAGTTGGATGCTGTTCTCACCTCCGGGGACGGGGAGCTCACCCCCTACCATGCACTCCCTCCCTCTAAAGCAGCGGTTCTCAACCTGTGGGTCGCGACCCCTTTGGGGGTCGAACGACCCTTTCACAGGGGTCGCCTAAGACCATCAGAAAACACATATATAATTACATATTGTTTTTGTGATGAATCACTATGTGATTAATTATGTCCAATTTGTAACAATGAAAATACATCACACACATCAGATAGTTACATGACGATTCATAACAGTAGCAACATGACAGTTATGAAGTAGCAACGAAAATAACTTTATGGTCGGGGGTCGCCACAGCCTGAGGAGCTGTGTTAAAGGGTCGCGGCATCAGGAAGATTGAGAACCAATGAATCTAAAGGGACGAAGCCACCTGCTCAGCCTGGACGGCCGGGTCCCCAGGCCTGGCTCCACCCCCTGGGGACAGCCCTGCAGACTGGCTCCTGCTTGGCCTGAAACCGCCCCCCGCCCCCTGGCCTGTCCCCCCAGACACACGCCTAACCCCGTCCTGAAACAGGTAAGTGTGGCCTCCACACACACTGTGTCCATGGGCCTTGAACCATGCAACCATTAGACGCCTGCTGTGTGCCACACTGCAGTGGGGGAGGGGCCGGGCAGCGGAGACAGGCCTCACCCCTCAGTCTCCCCGATCCTCCTCTGGGCACCCTCAAAAGTCAGGGACCGAGCCCACCTCCAGGTCCGGACCCAGGCCACTGGCCAGGAGAGGGACTCCCCGGGGCTGGCTGCATGGCGCCCTGCACCCACAGGCGGCACCCACAGGCGCGCCCCAGCCATCTGCACCCCTCCCGAGCCTTTCCCAGCGTGAACTTCCACCTGGAACAGAGTGCCCTCTGATGGGAGGCGCGCAGTCTATTTAAGGCGGGAACTCCCAGGTCCCGGAATGGAATGGGGGTGACGTGTGTGCAATTAGGTGCGGGGTGAGGTGTGTGCAATTAGGTCGACAGCCCATCAGCACCTCCACAAAGCGCCCCCCCGCTGCTATGAGGGGGCGGGGCTGGGGGCAGACAGGCAGCCTGGGTGGTTGCAGTTGCAGGAAGGCAGCCACCTGCCCACCTCAGTCCACTACCCAGCACCCCGCCTCCCGCCTGCTCCCTCATGACCTGTCTGGCCTGCAGCCCCGAGCAGGGGGCTGGCTGGGAGCGGGTGGGAGGGCAGGGCCTGGTCAGCGGTGAGTGGGTCTGGGACACTTACTGCACCGACAGCTGACCTGTGAGGGGTGGGGACAGGGAGACGCCTCAGACCCAGACCCCGAATCGACACCCCCAGTGATTTTGAATTATCTTCCCCCCTCTTCCAAGAACAAGTTTCTTTTTCTTTCACCTTTCCCTGCACTCTTATCTGGTTGATTTTTATCTCCCTGGTTAGGGCTTGTGATGCTGTAATTCGCCAAAGAATATGGAGTAGAATGGGCATTTATTTAAAGAAAATAGGTTAAAGATTAACAATGCACTAGCCAGGGG
>NW_006283774.1:854603-855160 GCF_000327345.1 Myotis davidii
AAGTAGGAGAGTTGGTGTAGAGAACTTAATAGTTTAAATTCCAGGCGTTAACCACCACACTTACTGAGTAATGAGGAGGAAGTCAGAGAGATGACTATGAGGGCTGGGACTGTGCGAGTGTAGGTTTGAGAGAGGCGCCCAGGAAAGCGGGAGGAGGTGCTGCCGCCTCGGGGACGCCCTCCAGCCTGGACGTGTGAGGGTGGCTCCGCGTCTGGACAGGACTCAGGTTCTTAGAATGTGCGGCTGCCTCTGCCAGGAGGGCCGCCAGCCCTCCCCGCCCTGCCCCCGCTGGGATCCGGCCTCTGCCTGGCCCCAGGGCCCCTGTTCTGGCTGCACCAGGAAGTGCTCACACCTCAGCATATGACCTCGGGCTCCGACGGGACAGGAACCGCCCGGCCTCAGTTTCCCCATCTGTAAACAAGACCAGTGTCTCTGGGGGCTGTAACCAGCCTGAGACAAACAAACAGGGGTGAAGTGTCTCCAGGCTGTTCTGTCTGGACTGGTCTCCCCTCAGACCTGCCACGTGCGGGGCGTGGGAGGCAGGTGGGTGGGAGACG
>NW_006283774.1:856548-856841 GCF_000327345.1 Myotis davidii
AGGCCTTCGAGGCGAGGTGACACCAGGGCGACCCGGTGGGGCAGGCACTTCCCATGAGAGGGTTTCATTTCATTTATCGGTTTGACCAGTTCCTCACCCGACACCTTTTTCCTCTAAAACATTTACCCTTTTGTGTCCCACACGGACGCCCTGGGACAACCTCCAGTGCTGCTACAGAAAGAAGTCAGCGAGAGGGTGGCCGCCCCCTCACCCACCTGCCTACCCCTCACCCCTCACTCACCCACCCCTCATCCACCCACCCACCTACTCATCAACTCACCCCCAACCCCAAC
>NW_006283774.1:856894-857517 GCF_000327345.1 Myotis davidii
AGCCCCTGGGGGCCGGCCTCTGTGTGCCCGGGAGGAGGGTCAGCCCAGCTCCTCGCTGCTCCGGGAGGGGCTGGCAGGGGGCGGGTGGTAGCCTCTCGATCTGACTATCATCTTACCGGAGGTTCTCTCACTTGCAGATTTTGTTTTTAACAAACTCGATAAAATGTATTTAAAACCCTGAAATGAATACTCGCTCTGCTGCCACTTGTGGACATGCGCAGAGCGGCAGTCAGAGACGCCAGCTGACACCCAACAACATTTGCACGTGGGGCGCAGGCTTTACTGTTCGGAGGCCGAGTCCCGGCGGCAGTGCCCGGGGTCTGGGGCTGGAGCGCCCCAGGTCAGCTTCCCCAGGAGCCGGGCAGGCCCTGAGCTCAGTGTTAAGGACTCAGCGCACAGGAGTCTACCCAGAAACACCGCAGCCACACTGGGGCTCTGGCCGCAGGGAGACCCCTCCCACTACCCACTACCCCCACCCCCGAAGGATCTCATCTCCCCTCGGTCCCACTGAACTCTGACCCGGCTCTCCTGGCCCCGGCCGTGTATTGCGACATCTCTTTCCCAGGTCACACTGCGACGTCTAGGCCCAGGCTGGCAAAGGTCAGTCCTGGGAGGAGCCATGA
>NW_006283774.1:857636-858093 GCF_000327345.1 Myotis davidii
AGGAGTGAGGGGTGAGGGATGAGGTGTGGGGGTGGATGAGAAGGGTGGGGGTGAGCTCTACCCAGAGCCCCAGCATGAACCCCACTGTCCCCACGCGTCCCCAGCACTAGGCCCTCAGGATGCCTTCCCCTGGGAGGCCCTCTGGTGACCCGCCCTCTCCCCTCCCCTCCTGACACTGGGCCGCGTGTGGAATTCTCTGGAAATCCAGCTCTAATTGGATGAGCAGAGCAGCTTGAGGTGCAGCTGGGCTCTGGGGGTCCGTGAGGCCTCGGTCCTGGAGACTAGCAAAAAGGGACCATACCAAAGAGGTAATATGAGGATTTTATAAGGCAGAATACAAACCTGAGAAAGCAAAAGCACCAGCATAAATAAATGGGGCAAAATAATACATAGATAATTACTCTGTGCCTCTTAACATCACTCTCTTCAAAAAGTCTTCCCTGCCACAAGCACACTG